>NC_079137.1:48667361-49267361 GCF_945859705.1 Episyrphus balteatus
CGCAATAAATCTAGGACCAAATTTAACAGCCATATTTTCAAAATGGAAAAGGTTGTATTTTTCAATGACGAACGAACGATTTTAATCAACGAAAATTCTAGTACATAAATAACATTTCAATAAATTTAATGTCAAAATTCAGAAAAACATTAAAAATAAAAAAAATTGTTAAAAAAAATTAAAAAAACTTTGTTCGAAAAGTAATTTTTCTTTAAAAAGGGGTGGATGAATTTTTAATGAAAAACTTTTGAACATTTAAAAAATATTTTTTTTTTTTAACTTGTTTAATGATTTTAGAACAATTTTTTTCTTAGTTATGCAAGAAATGTTTTGAATAGGTACTTCGTTTTGGGGTTAAAATCACTTAAAAAGATGTTTCTGTAACCTAAAAGTTTTATACTGTTCTTGGAAGTTTTTAATAAAATATTTGTTAGCCTAATTTTGCAGACTAAATTTCTGCCAAAACAAGTAAAAAATGAAATACAAGAGCGTTTTTGTACATTGCAGAAATCGCAGACTAAAATCTATTGATTTTCGCAAGATTTTTAAGCTCAAAACTTTAAACGCGTTTTTCTTAAAACATTCTTTTTCAATGCCCTTTTTCCACGGAGTTTTTTCCTTAAAATGCAATTAATCAACGTACCCATTTCAATGAGATTTTGTGTTTATTTAAAGGATCATTTTTTGTTTTTGCTCTAGATAAATAATTACGACTTCCAGTTGGTCGCCCGTGGAGAAAAAAGGAATTTTGTGATCATCCAGAACTACGAAGTCATTTTCTCAATAAAAAATTCATACCTACTAGCTTAAAATTTTGGGGAAGAGGAACTTAACGGAAACATCAATTTAACCGAATTTCATAGCTGAAAGTAAAGATTTCGATAATATAATCTATAGGATTGTTGCTCATAAAATTCGTCAAAATTATGAATGTTTTTATTTTATATTTTCCTACAAATCAATTGATTTATTTATTATCTTACCCAAAAATCATTTATTCAATGAATGAAGACTCAAGTGCCTAAAATATTTCATCATCAGAATTCAAATGAAATATGTATGATGTTTGATTAAGGTTAAGTAAACCAAAGTTCTCTAGGCTAGTTATTGACAAGGCCTTTTATTCGAAGCAGTTATTACTAATAAACCAAAACTTCCTTGTATTACAAAACTTACCAGTTCCTACTAATACACATACAATTTAACATGACTTAGATGTTGTTTTGTAAATTAAATTGCACTTGCTATAAAGATTTGTATTCATAAATCACTTTTTAAGGTTGTTTGTTCGTTAAAACGTTCTTAATCTCAAAGTTCATTTAAAACAACAACAGAACCTTTGATCACTTTACTTTAGTGGACTTGGTCAAAATCCTTCTAGCCCCATATTATAGTAAAATATTACTTAAGTAAAATTTATATAATTTCAATTGAATGTTATCCAGGCGTTAATCGGTTTTTACGATCCACCTTTTGGATAAATCTACCGACCCCAAACAATGCCAATAAATTCTTAACTGCCGCAACCACAAACATCAAAGAAAAAGAACCCTGCTTATAACCCAAAACTTAACCATGGGCACCTTCAATTTCAATTCAATTAAAAAAAAAAAATTGTCATCAATCCAATGGCAAAACACAGGTAGCAATAATTTTTGAGATAACAATCTAAATTATAATCCATATTCTCAACGTAAAGTGTGCGATAAAAAATATATACAAGTTGCCATAAGATCAGTTGGGGTTTTCGGTTCAGAATCGAAGTCGTCGTGTCGTCGGCGTGTTGGTCGTTTTCGGTTGATGGTGTCATAAAACAAGTAAGTTCGACCAAAGTATTAGACAGTCGGTTGGTAGTGATGATGTCTAAAGTACGTGCGCACACTACCATCACCGGTATCTTTCCAATAAGAACCCCAGAGATAGCCTCATCATCACTCTCCGATGCCCCAAAGTCATCCATAAAAGAGCATTTAATTTCATCGAACATCGCATTCAGATAACATTTAATTGGCTTCCCATTATCGATGACCATCGTAAAATCCTAAAACGGTGATAAAACGTTAAGAAATCGAAATCCAAAACGAAACAACAACATTTTCGGATTAGAAATGAAATTCGTTTGAGGGATATGTGGGCCCATAAAACTCCTCCGCCCCAAGGATTATGTCGATATGATGTCTAACTAAATACACTGCTCGAAGACTGCGGGTCTAATTGGATGCTGTGCGTTTGATAGTTGAATGTTGATGTTGATGTTACTGTTGATGGCGCACTAGAGTGATGATGGTATAGGAGAAAAAAACGATTTGTTTTCCATTTCCACCAAAGGACCACCCTAGCCTCCAATCTAATCTAAACTTTGTGTTGGATAATCAATTTTTGAAATCTTTGTCCCGCTTTTCTTGGAAAATTTAATTGCAAAATAAAAGCAGGTGGGGGCTTTTTTTTATTGACTACCACAAATGATGGCGTAGAGTCTTTAGAATGGGGAATAGCTATATGGAAAACCCTTACAATTTAAATATTCAATTAGTGTTTTGAAACGCGCTATTGCCTAACAGAGACATTAAACATTGTTTTTGGTGTGTGTGGGCATTATTACAAGTTAGCTCTTGGTGGTTTATGTTTGGTTTATATTGATGGCAGTTTATTAAGTTTATTAATTGTTGCACTCCATGACTTCTTATTTCTGATTTGAATTTTTTAATAAAAAAGAAGTTTTCATAGAGGAATTTAAAAAGTATAAATGGTTAATCGGACATGATGAAAAAGCCATATTTTCTCACTTATTTATTTTTTTTATGTTTCCATAAAAGATTTGAATGTTTGCTTTTTTGTTTGATATATTTGAGCGAAGGTAAAGTTACCATATTTAACCTCATATTTTCAACTTTCTATATCATGGAGAAAAGTCCTTTCACAAGAAATCACATAAGTGAGTTATTCCAAGAATTTTTGACCACTTCTCCCTTAACGACTTTATAAATACATATATTCAGTAAGTGTGCTATGAATTAACTATAATTTCGCACGCTGATTGTCCTTTGGTTTCCCTCAGCTAAATTCCAATTTAATACACTTGGTTTTATATATTTTGATTTTTCAAAAATGAAACCTTAGAAAATATACTCTTTATTCTGATTCTAAGAAACTTATTGGTAAATCAAAAATGTCTAGTATGTAATTTAAATGGATAAAGCTAGATTATTCTTTGAAATGAATCCATACAATTTGATCAAAGAGATTAATGTTTCCAGGTAATTACATGCTTAAGGCTTTTCTGAAAAATCTTATAGAAAAGACTTACATTTGTAAGAATTGATAAGCTGCTAAATAAGTTTTAAGAAAAATGTCCAAGGGAAATCGTGTTTGTGTGTATATGGATAGAACTAGGTTTTTAATTATTTTAAAACGGTGAAGGTGAACGTGAAATATGAATCTAAAGGTAGTGGGTAGGTTTTGAGAACGTAAAAGGTGTAATCATAAAAATGTTGAATGCTTACTCATACTAAATGCGGCTTAGTTCTAGGGAACGATGTGTTGCAGGTTCCTGCGATTTTAGTAGTGAATATTATGGATTTGGATTTATTTTTGATATTTAAATTTCTTTACATCACGGATGTATTTTTAAACAGGATGTATTTGGAACAAGCAAATTAATATATCAAATTTAAACCCAATCTTCTTAAAACAATATGATTTTTTTTATTAAAATAAATGGAATCCATTTAAACTCTGTTCAATATAATAAAGTGAACTTCATTTCATTTTAATAAAAATTTTCTTCTTAAATAAAATGCACGACTGGGTCGCACGAACTTGCTCTTAGAGTTAAAGTTGCTTAAATTTTTAAGACTTTTTATGTAGAAATTTGGGGAAAAAAAATAAAATTCGTTTTTAAAAAAAATAAAATAAAATCTAAAATTAAATTGCCCTCCAAAACAAGTATGCAGTTTTGATTGATTTATTAACATGCATTTTTAGAGAAAAAAATTTTCAAAATCGTTATATGAGCCGTTTTAAAAAAAAAACTAATTTTTTATAAATATTATTTTGGAAAAAAAGTTTTAAAATAAAATTGGTATGCCATTTTGTAGAAATCACTAATCAACATCTAAAAACAAAATTTCAAAAAAATTCAATGTCCCTTTCTAAACAAAATTTTCAAATTTTTTTTAAAAATCCAAAAATTATTTTTTTGGAAATTTTATTTTTGGTTTATATTTAAATTATATAAATGCTTCTTCACGCTTCTTCACAAAAAGTTTCGTTGCAATCGAATAAGCAGTTTCGGAGATAATCGGATTTGAAAAAAAAACCGTTCTATGGCAGGTACCGTTAATAATGATTTTCAAAAAAAAAAATTTTCATTGAAAGATAGACCTTAGCTTACAACTAACATTTGAATTTTTTAAACAAAATCGTTAGAGCCGTTTTCGAGATATTTCAATTTTACTTAAATCGGTACCTATATGACAAGTACCGTTATTTTTGGTCCAAAAAAATTAATTCCAACAACACGTACGAATGCACGTGTGTATTTGTACTAATGCATAACTTGATATATAGTATTAATTCAAGGTGTGTTTATCCTTAAAATCTTAAAAAAAGGGACCCAATTAAAATAAATTTGGAAATCTTATTAATGTTTTGTAGTAGTTTTTTTCAGGTGCGTTGTTTTTGAGTGCGACAGCGAGTGGGTGTCAGTATTTTTCCAGAACTTTTAGGTGATTCCAAGTCAATATATATATTATAAATGATCCAGAATTTTTGATCTTCTAGTCGTAAACAAGTCATTATCATTTAAATATGTGTTGAATCGATTTTTCCTGAACGCGCAGTCAAAAATGTTTTTCCCCAGACATAATAATAAATTCTGATAATTCAAAATGCTGAACCTGTTAGATGTAAAAATTGAGATGACCTAAAATGTAATGCTTCTTTTTAAGTATTTATCTGACAATTACATTCATTAAGACTCGGTTAAAATTCATTATGCGATCTTTTTTTAATCCATTTGCAATACTTTGCAGTTGCGAAAGTTATGGACGGGCGAAAAAATTTACCAATATTATTGGATAATAAGCCCGTAAAATTCGGAATGGGGACATCATAACACAACAATCAAAATATTTTCCAAATTTTAAGCCAATTTTCAACCATTCAGACCTTCAATCTTTCCTTGCTCTTAAGTAAACCTTTTAATATTCAAGGAACGTTGGATTTTTTTTTTGCAATTTTCTAATTCAATATGACTCACTTTTCTTCCAACATCCACCTCATGTGCAGTGATTAGTTAATAAAAACAGAAAAAAATTCCAACGAAGCCAATTAATATCCTTGTTTCCTTGAATCCACATGGATCGGCTTTTGCGGTTTTTATATATGTGAAGAGTTCAAAGCAATATACTCATAAGTAGGTATAACTTGAAACACAAATGAAAGACGGCAGGAATGCGTATAACCACACGTGCTCTGCTAGCACACCGGAATATGGAGGCCATCAGTTCAACCGCACTAACATCCGCCTGTCGTTGTCATTTCATTCGCCATATCACCTAATGAAATAATAACTGGCGCGCTTTGTTACCTTACTACTACTTCAAAAAAACTTCTCTATATCAACTATATATACAACTACCAACATCACCACCCGGTATAAGTAAGAAACTTGTGTTGAAGGTAGGTTAGGTTAGGTATAAGGTAATAGGTATGGTGGTCCGTTCAACCAACTAGAGCAGGCATATACTCGTACACTCAGTAAAATGTCATTTACCAACTACGAGTATAGTGACAGTGATACTACTGTCAACGTCGTCATCATCATCATCGTCATCATCATCTGTCTGTCTGTCTTTCAAGTTGGGGGCTGATGGAAAGTATATACCTTCACCGCATAGAGAAGGGCATGTTAAAAAAAAAAAACCGCATCACACACGGTCAAGGAAACTGCTGTCGGTGCAGATATTTCCAGAATGGAAAACAGACTGAAAAAAAAAAACTGTTTATAACACGTTCTCTATACCGCAATTCACCCGCGCTACTCCAGGGGGAGACTTACTAATACAAAATGTCTCAAATTCCCTGAAATCCATTATAAGGCGAGTATTTGTTATTAAAAGCGCCTGATTTCATATCATTACTTTATGATTTGTAAAAGAATTTTAAAAATGGAGAAAATGGTTTTATTTCTGTTTGAGAATACCTTGATTTGGTTGATTTATAAAACAGTTCAAAAGATTTTCGAAATCTAAGGACTTTCTTAAAGTATGACCTTTTGAATACCTGGAATTTAAATAATAACACACTTAGTCCGCCCCTGGAAAAATTCGTTAAATGCTGTAAAATCTAAAAAAAAAATTGTCCCAACTCCCACCGCAGACAAAACAACTATAAGACTAAACCTAACTCCTTCAAGTATATCTAATACATGAGCAAACAATGCAACACATCCGCTTTGTTTAAAAAATACAAAAAAAAAAAAAACTATACAGCAGGCAGGCAATGCTAAAAGATTTTCACTTGGGTAATTTGCAAATGCGGGGGACTGGCCAAAGGCCAATTCCAGAACCCCATTCGTATACTCTTATGACTTTGTGACAATGGGTTTCACATTTCAAAACATAACTTTGTATAGTTGTTGTTGAAGTTAAGATTTCTATTGCAACGGAACGTATATGTATACCGGACCGGATGACTTAGGAAAATACAATATTCCAGGGTTCTGATTCAATTGTAGATGAATGGCGGACAATAACAACAATAAAAACAACGACGACAACGGCAAACTTTATTGGACTCATTCGTAACATGTTCAATTTGAAGTTTGCTTTTGATGTTTACACTTCATCGCATTTCAATTTCCGCAAACAATCAAAACAATACCTACGTTTTTTTTTTTCTTCTCGAATTGAATTATTTATTATTACCGAAAGACCGACCCCTTGGGTTGTGCATAGTGCACACGTGCGCACCTATATTGAATTATTTTTTGATTGAAATCATAAGTCTCAAACCTACTCCTTCATTTTTTTCAAAATGTTTGAACTTTTACGATGTGATTGATTCCATTGCATGAACAGAATGGAAATCTAAGTTAAATAGAAATAAGACTGTGATTCGTTACCATGACTTTTTTTTATATATATATTTTTACAACATACTTAAAGGGTTTTTAAAGAGATCCTCCAGACTTATAACTTTTAGTTTCTCGTGCCAAGACTTCTACCAGAAATTGGAAGATCTCTACTTGCCCTACCATTTGGTTAGGAATAAGAAAATGATGTTATTCCGATATCTTTCTTCACTCCTGATCACAAATTGTCTCACTGTGAGAAATCCATAAAAAAACGTTTTTTTAAACTATGAATGTTTTCATTTTTCATTAAAGTTTAATAAAAATTGATCAACATTTTAAATTTAAGTTTAGAAAAAAACAACATAAATAGTTTTGGTCAAGTTAGCATTATCAACTTTAAATTTCAAAAATCCAATTAATTGTAGTGATTATGCACGGTGGTCTTGAAAACGCGGCAGGTTTTATAAAAATGCACCCCAAAAGTAATGATGCAGATTTGTTCGAAATGATCTCAGGATTCCAAATTTGTAAATTTCAAAATCGTACCTGATCCCTTTTTTGAGTTACAGGCATTATACATATATAGGTATACATTTGACTTTGAATGAGGAAAAAAAAATTAAACAAAAGCACATTATTTTTTTTAAAGTAGTGTTGTTTTTTTTAATTTCTCGAAAACGGTGTGACATTTTTACTTCCCGTTTTCTGTTTTTGTTTAAAAACATAAGACCATTAAATTTTTTAAAGCTAATTTAGTACTTATTTACAAAAAATTTTGAAAAAAAATTAGTTCAATATTTTTTTTCATTTTTTTTCAAAATTTTGACTTTGAAAATTATTTTATCAAAAATTATTTCATAAAACAGCTTTATTTAAAAAGTATATAAAAAACAATGTTTTCAGCTTTACAAAAAGATACAACACGTTATTGTAGGTGAAACCGTTGATTTTATTTAATTTTTTCCCAAATAAAAAAAACCCCCCCCCCCCTCATATACGATTTTTTTCTTGTCTCAACGTAACCTACACGCTCTAGCTTTTTGACACATTTCTCCTAAATCGGACTGTATAATGAATAAAAATATATTCATTTTCTCATATTTTTGACAAACATTCAGACCGTAATAAACGAATGTTGGTCACACCAAAATGCTGCCAGACCAATTTATTCTTGTCTAACTCCTCAAGGCCATTCTTTTTATGTGCTTCACAACTTTCTTTAGATGACTTAACTAAAAAAAGGAACAAAAACAGAATTTTCTCGAAAATTTTGAATTTTTCGACATTTAAAGTTGTCTACCAGGGTGTTTGTCAAAGAATTTTAGACTGACTCTTTGCGCAAATACTTTTGAGAGTATTGTGTAACAAATTTTGTCAAAAAATAAATTGAACAAATTGCTTTCGGTTAGGAATTAAATTTACAAAATTATTCAAACGAGTTGTTTTTTTTCTGTTTTTCACGCTTAAGATCGAATTAAACCCATGTTGGTCACACTAAAAGGCTGCTAGACAAATTTATTCTTATGCTACACATCAAGACCTTTCTCTGGATATGCATCACAACATTTTCCACATGACTGGTTTTCTTAAACAAGAAACAGAAACAGGTTTTTTTTTCGAAAATTTCGACATTTAAAGTTGTCTACCGGGGTGTTTGTGAAAGAAATTTGGCCTGAC
This sequence comes from Episyrphus balteatus, assembly GCF_945859705.1. Classification (NCBI taxonomy): domain Eukaryota; kingdom Metazoa; phylum Arthropoda; class Insecta; order Diptera; family Syrphidae; genus Episyrphus; species Episyrphus balteatus. The sequence goes on from NC_079137.1 coordinate 48,676,117, forward strand.
TTTTTGCGCTGACACTTTTGGAAATATTATGTGACAAATTTCATCAACAAAAATATTATGCAAATTACTTTCGGTTAGGAATTAAATTTACAAATTTACCCAACCAGGTTGCCTTTTTTCATTTTTTTACACTTTGGGTCGAATTTAACCCATGTTGGTCACACCAAAATGCTGCCAGACTTCACGTTTCGTGCTCTACTAACCAAGACCTTTCTAATGATATGCTGCACAACATTCTTTAGATGACTTGATTCATTATGTCGTTGGATTTTACCTTTTTGGAAAGCTAAAATATACTCCTTGAATTTGATGTTTATTTGAAGTTGATTGAGTAAACAGTTTTTGAGAAACTTAATTTTAAAGTTATTATTTTAGAATTAAAATGCAAGACTGGGGTCGCACGTACTTGCTCTTGCAGTTTAAAACACTTTTATGATAGTTTACTTGTTGATTTTAAGAGCTGCCTCTGTATAAATCAATAAAAGAAATTTTGTAGATGTTGGGGAAGAGCCGACATTTAGGGCAAAATTTAGTTTAAATGAAAAAAAAAAAAAAAATGTTTTTTTATTTGACTTTTTTTGAAAAAAATAAGAATGCAGTTTTATTGTATATTACGTCTGCAAAGTTTAATTGAAATCTTTAGAGCCGTTTTCGAGTTATTTGGTTTGAATTGAAAAATTTGTATGGGAGGTACACTTTCTAAGCGAGATATAAAAAAACAAAAAAAAAACCAACTTTCAGAATTCCATAAAAATCATCTGTACCAAATTTGAAGAAAATCCGTCAACCCGTATGTGTACAGATGGACGCACAACCGCACAGACTCACAGACGCACAGACGTACAGACGCACGGACGGAATTGCGGGACCCACTTTTTTGGAATTCTCCATCATCGTAATGTTGGTTTTGATTAAAACCTCAAATTTTTTTTTCGACACGAAACCAATACTTGCCCTATAGAGCAAGTAAAAATATTTTTTTTCTTTTAGTTTGTTTTATTTGGAATCCTAAGATTATTTCGAACAAATCTGCATCATTACTTTTGGGGTCCATTTTTATAAAACCTGCAGCGTTTTCAAGACCACCGTGTATGTTGTAGAAAAGTGGCATACTCAAAAATAAATAATTTTTTTTAATGGTAACTTAACGGTCAAGTTAACACTACCACCCCTCTAAAATCTTAATACGAACCTAAAATCGAAAACAAAGTGTGCCATATGGCATTATACCAAATTTGGTAGCATCAGTATTTTGGACACAACGTCCACTAAGCGGATTTTCGTATTTTTTCAAAATGCTTAATTGCTATAAATTTTCCCTTAACTTACTGTCCTTCGACGACTTTTAATAGATTATTCAGAAAACAAAAAACGGAACTACTGACGGTGATCATATCGATTTCCATATCCTGGTCGGAGAACATGCTCAACAAAAAACGCTGCCGAGGACTACATCTAGATAATTCGCAGGTTGGGAACTAATTAGAACAGAATGAAAGTACCTATTCATCCACGAATTTTCATTCAAAAATTAGCAATAAGTCAAACAATCACATCGAATTGATTTTCTAACGTCAAAGCCGTTACAACAAATTTTACAATATACAAGACTTGTAAATAAAGTGTAATTAAAAAAATATTGTAATGACAATTAAATATATATTTTTTGGGTGCTAAGGCAATTTAATACCTTATTTAGTAAATAGTACACAAATCAGGAAAAAAATGAAGTAAAAGTGTCACACCCGTTACAAAGGAAATGCTCTCCTATGCAATTTGAATAATTCTTTGCTTAAAAAAACCATTCGAACTTTTTATAAACACATTTTTATGAATTGTGTTAAAGTTCTTATAAAACTCACGATAACCCATTTCTTAGATTGGTATTGATAAAGATAAAAAAAAAAATTGTATAAAAACAAAATTATTCAATTCATTCAATGCAAACTTTAACTAACCAACTCTCTTATCAACAATATCAAATCAAGTGTATGTCGTTACGCATACGGACGTTGCGTTGCGTTCACCGGTTGGTCAATCGGACATACACAATATTTAACAAATACTAAAACACCTCTAGCATCAGCTACTTACATATATTTTTTTTTTATTTGATACCAACTCATAAATCATCGAACAATTTTCAGTCATTCACCTTTGGAAATATAGTTAGTTTTATTTATCTTATATTTTTGTTCAATACCATTAAAACAGGGCTGTCGTTCTCATTCATAGTAATTTTATTTTATTTTAGTAAAAACAGCTTGAAAATTAATTTAACAAAAATGTTGATTTTGAAACTCCTTCCCCATCTATTTAAAGACAGAAAAAATAGTTAAAGGTTTCAGCCTGAATTTTAAAATAGTAGTTCAAGGCTCCTGAAAAAATTACACTGGTTCACAAAGGTTTTCTTGCCGAAACAACTTATCAGCTCCCGTTTATGAGATATTACCGTTAGAAAACGCAAAAACACGTTTTTTTGAGTTCTTCGGACCTTATTCTTTTGTATAAGGAAAATTGTTAGACCATATTTAGTAACGGTTTCTATAAAAACTATTTTCCATCTTTCGATACCTGTTTAAATCTTTTCAATATCGTTTGTATTGCCCGAGATATCTTAAAATGAAGTAAGTGGGTTTGACTTCATAATATCATAAAGGAGATAACGACGCTATAAAATTTATAAAGCATGCCAAACAACTGATTATATCTCGGGCAGTAAAAAAGATATCGGAAAGATTTAAACAGATTTAAAAAGGTGGAAAACAGTTCTTATAAAAACCGTTACTAAATATGCTCTAACAATTTTCCTTATATAAAAGAATAAGGCCTGAAGTACCGCATTTTCTAACGGTAATACATATTTCAAAAACGGGAGCTGATTAATTTTTTTTGACTTCGGATTCGAGTTCAGGACACCGAAAGCCTTCAGAAAAGTTTATTTTTGTTTCGGCAACAAAAAAAAGTTTAATTTTGTTAACCAGTGTTATTAAAATTAACGAATATTAGTTTAATTCAAAATGACAACTCTGTAAGGGTATTAAAACTTATATTCCCTTGCCCATTCCACTCTATTACTGTTCAAAACAAACTAATACAACATCAACTTAACTCATAAAAAAAGTATCAATTGAATTGTTAGTTTTTTTACTCCGGCCGGCCGGTGTGTGACTCCTTATCAGCAAATATAAAGTTTGTTTAAGGATAGTCGATAGAAAAAACTGCAAAATAACAACAACAACAACCACATACGTTGATAGCGTAAATGTTAAGTATTGAAAAAAAAAAACAAATAAATAATAAAAACAACACGAAAGTCTACACGAAAATATTGAAAAACTGAGCGCCACAAAATAACATGCGACTGTATGAATTTGTAAAACGACATTCTTAGCTCAACCTCAAACCCTTTTTTTTTATATAGCAATGAAATGCATTCTTGAACGTCAAGTACCTTATACACTCAAGTACTTTTGATAAGGTTTAATTATAATTTCAGCAACTTTTCCAATTTTTTTTGTTTTGCGGAAACATTAATGTACCGCAGTGCATTCCTAAGAAATTATGAAAAAAAATATCGACTCTCAGGAAGGTTAGCCATTTTCGACCTCAAAAAAGAGAATCGCTTAATCTTCTTTCAAATAAATTCTCACTTGTGCCTTTAAAATTGGTCTAGAGTGTAAAAGTTCTCAAGTCAAACTGAAAACCACCTTCTTGAAAGATGTTATCTCTTCAGAAAAATTTGCATGCTGGGCACCATCGAATCCAATTGAGTAGGAAGAAGCTATAAAAAATAAAAAAAAAAAAAACGAAAAAAACAATAAAATAAGTGAAATTCTACCGGCACGTTCGTAAAAGTTGAAATTCTGACAGAAGAGCACTGCAGTAGCAAAACTTTTATGTAGCAAGACATCCAGAGATGGCAATCGACAGCAGTACAAAAAAAAAAAAGAAACAACTCACTCTCATACATTATTTTTGTTAGCCTGCAAGAGTAATCGATAAGACAATCGATTTTTTTTGTATTCATTCTGTTCATGCCTTCAGGGAGTTGGTTCTGTCTTCATTATATCGTCACACCCGAGAATATAGTATAGTAGGTACATAGTCTTGATGTCGCATAGAGTATTTTTTTATTACGTAAGTGAAGGAGGAGTATTGAGAGAAAAAAAAGTTTAAAAAGACACCCAGACGGACTATGCATACTACCTACTATTATAGCCTTTGAGTCTATTAAATAAAAATGCAGAAAGAACTCTTTTCGTCAGGTTCTGCGCCATGTGCGTGACCTAATGTAGAATCGTGTGTACGATGGGTGGCTTTGATAAGAAATGCAAAGACTTTTGCTGTCATAAACAAGGTGGTCGTGGAAGTGAATTTTGAATGATGTTGACGTTGAATCGTGCCTTACGTCGTCGTTATTCAATATTCTATGTATTTTGTTGCAGAAAATGTTATCTTTTACAACAAAAAAAAATTAACTAGAGTTCTAGAAAAGATCCAAAGCAAGTAATGTCTTTATTTATTTTTGTTCGGCAAAAAAAAAAAAACAAATTTCATGCAAACAAATACACTTCTACACTACTTCTTCTAAGTCAAAAAACAAAACACTTTCTGGATTAACATTTTGTATATCTTTTTTTCAAAATTAGGTATGACCATATACAGGGTGTCCCAAAAGTTAACGTCAAAACGAAAAAGGTAGATAGGGTAGGTGGTGAAAGTTGTCAGAAAAATAATAAAAAAATCGCAGCCATATATTATGTGAGTTATGGGCATTTGAAAAAAAGTCGAAAAAAATGGTCACCCTGTGACTGTTTTTCATGTGCCATGACTACAAATCTTAATTTTTTCATTTTTTCTTTTGTAACGGAACCTTGAATAACCCTGCTACCATATGCATTCAAAAATTTTAACTCAGCTGCATCAGTTTTAAAGAAAAAATTACTTTTTTGCCCAACTAAGTACTAAAAAATTTTACATGACTCTAATTCAATGAACCGTAATGTAAAAAAAAATGCACTACGATGTTTCGGCAAGTTACCTTAAAAGTTGGTGTGTTCAATTCTCTTTTCAAAATGGTATAACATTTTTGAGAATAATCCTTAAATAACCGCGATAAAATTTATTTTCTTAAGAAATCCGACTTTTTTATTAGGTTATATTTCCATATTATTTAAGTTTTGTACCCTTTCAGAATATTTCACAATACAAAAACTTAAATAATATGGACAAATTACCTAATAAAAAAGTCGGATTTCTTAAGGTAGGTGGTGACAGTACCACCTACCCTATCTACCGTTTTCGTTTCGACGTTAACTTTTGGGACACCCTGTATAAAAAAAAATCTTCGATAAAAAAAAAAATAAAAGTGTAATAAAATTACGAATTTTTAAAAATATGTTACATGAGAGTAACGCTGGGTCCGAAAGGGTTAATGATACTTCCCATAGAACCGTTTTTTTTTTTTTTAATTTCCCAATTATGAAAATGGTTTTACCTACACAAAACCACTTATATTTCTTCAATTTTAGTTTAAAAAAAATTAAATTTATTTGAGAAAAATCAAGTTTTTGAAAACGGGACATTGACTTTTGGTTGATTAAATTTTTTAAGCCAAATCATAACTTCTTCAGCATAAAATTTTTTGAAAACTTATTAAATTTTCTTTGATATTAAAAAAAAATTACGGTCCCTAAAAATATCGAAAAATAAATAAAAATTAGTTGTTTAAAAATTTAAATCATTCAAAAAAGTGTTTTTGTTGTTTAAAAAAAATTAATCTTTTTTCACATTTCTTATAAATTAATGAAAAAAATAGATTACATTTTTCATTTATGAAGGCTTTCTTAAAACTTTTACATACTTAGCAAAAGTTGCCATTAAAGCAAGTTGGTCCGACCCAGTCGTTTATTTTATTTTATTTTATTTATCTTTGACATATGTTACTTCCTTTTTCAGCGAATTACTTTCTCATTCTCCTGCAGCTAAAAAAATAAATTCATTATTTGGTGGGTTCTTGTAATGATGTAATTGATTTTATTCGTTATGGTAAAATACCAGACCCAGGTGTTTAACTTGGCCTCAATTGTCGAATTTGTCTACTTTTTTTTTTTTTGCAAAAATATGACCATTTTAATGACCACTTTTGACAACCCTTTAACCCATAGAAATATTCTTATATTGCAATTTTTTTTTTTCAATTTCCAAAAATGTTTTTTTTTTAATAACACAATTATCTTATATTTGATTTTTTGAATAACGTACTTTGCTTTGTTCACCTAATCTCCGACCCAAATAATCTGTAGAAATTCTAGAATAAAACCAAAATTGGTTAGCATTTATTTATAGAAGATTGAAAAAGGATATTGTTAAAAACCATTGACTTTGATTATATGTACATACATACACCGGAAAAAAAACAATATCAATTTAACATTTTTTAAATATCAAATTAACATTTTTTAAATATCAGCCAAAAATGCTCTATAAAATGTGTTTTATGATATTTAAAATGTTAAAACAACATTTTTATTATCAGGATGATATTTAAATGTCACATTTTGGATTTTTTTTTTGATATTTTATTATCATTTTTTCATATCAATTTCTCATTCCAAATTATTGAAAAATATTAAATAAAAAATTCTTGATGTGTACTAATTTAAAGGTGCTTTGTGTTTTTTCGAAGTAAAATGTATGATTTACTTAGAAAATTGGATCGGCACGAAGATTTTACTTCACATAGTTTGGGAGAAAATAACAAAACAATTATATCACCTATAATTACGGTGACCATATTTCTGAAAGCCAAATCCGGGACGGATAAAAAATTCGTTGGATCGTTTTGAAAATATTGATTTTTCAAAAAAAAATTTAAATTTTTTTAAATGAGTTTTCACAATTTTTCCTTTTTTTGATATTAAGATTTCCTAAACGATTTTATGGGAGCGTTTTTGTTGAAATCATTTAAAACGTTTATGAAATCAGAAATCAAAAAAATGGTTTTTTAATAATGTCTGTTAATAACTTTTAAAAAAATATTTTTTTAATCAAAATCGGGACAGCTGTTTTTTAACATTTTTATTTAAATGGTTTTGAAATTGTATGAACCTTAACACAAATTTTAACATGTCCTTAAAAGTTTTGAAACTTATCTGGGTTCTTTACTCTTCCATATGTTGTTCTTTTTTTTTAAAACATTTTTCCTGGTTTACCAACCTGACAAACAGAAGCTGGAACTAAATAATTGACGAACATTAAAAAAAAAAACTAAAGCCTAGTCTAGAGGCAAAACGAAAATTTTCATACAAAAATAGCACAACGAAATCGTAAACGAAAATTTTGCTTTTCGTTGCACAGTACGCAGCTTAGGCAACGAAATTCTTACCTGTGCTAGAATATATGCAGAGTTTTTAATCGTTTTTTTACTTTGGAGACTTAGAAAATTTTTCGTTTTGTTTCAGCAGCGTAATAGAAAAATTTTAATTTCCAACCACTGTTTTCTTGTTTTCCGTACAAAGTATTTAAAATATTGAATACAAAAATCAGAGAATGTGCAAATACGGGACAATCACGGGACAAATTACAAAATACGGGACACTTATACGTCCCGGGTTTCTTAAATAAAAACCCGGGACAAGCTGTAGAAATACGGGACAGTCCCGGGTAAACCGGGACGGATGGTCACCGTACCTATAATAGAAAAAACTAATATCATCACTATTTTGTAAAGAATATTCCCTTTCAGTAATGTTTTGAAAAAAAGAAAGAAAATTCTTAAAATAATAAAAATAATACAAATGAAAAGGAAAGAAATAAGTTTCATTATAATAAACTAAAACGTCAAATCTAGTCAACATTGATATTTTAATTGTCAAAGTGAAATTTTCACTATCCCACCTGAAATTAAAAAATGTCAAAATGATATGATAAAATATCAAAATTGATATTTTAATTGTTGGACTACTTTTGTCACTGAAAAATGTTAATTTGATAGCTGTTATAATCAATTTTTTTTTTTCGGTGTACAGCTAAAAAAATAATTTCATTATTTGGTGGGTTCTTGTATGGATGTGATATTAGGAAAATCGGTTTTCCAAAATCCAAATTTTAAAATTTTAGTTTAAAAGACTATAGGCGAGAAAAACAAAGCCGTGGTACGTTATTCTAAAATTCAAACATCCAGATTGTGGATAATGGGTTGTTTTGTTATTTCAAGGTCCTTTTTGTATTGTATTTGTATCATGCACGACGGGCTTCTTGCCATAAGGTTTATAGAGTGTCACGACCAAAAAAGTCAAGTATTTTTCCCGACTAAGTTCAAAAAGTAACGCACTTGGAAATTCTTTAGCGAAAAATTGCACAAAACCCTACAAAAAAACATAAATAAACTAATTTATATGGTTTGCTTTTCCTATTTATTCTGGGGTCGAACTACGGCATACGTTCGTTAACGTTTTGACTATTTCTTTCTCTATTTAATTAGAAGAAAATGATAGAGACATTAAGCGTTAATACGTTAACCTACGTATGCCATAGTTCGACCCCTGATTAAATGGTAAGAACAACATTGAAAACAACAACAATTCCAGCAACGATTTCCGAAATAAAGAATAATAATAGGAATAGCTTGTCATTATTCTGTCTGAAGCTAATTAATTGCATCAAATCTTCTTCTTTCTTTTTTTTTTCAACCAACCAAAAATAAATCATTTCTAGGCCAAGTTTCATTCTTACCAACACAAATTCCGCATAATACAATTAATTCTGGACTTCTTTCTCAGGTCAGCCATTCAAACAGAAACCTAAAAGCCAATTAGAAAGCAATTATCTCTGGCAACCAGCAAAACGAACCACCCTGTCTTGTATATAGCCTCTGAAATAAATACCTCCATGGAACATTGAAATAATCATCCCCCCAGAGTATCGCTTTTAACCACTAATTGCATCAATTTAACTAAATCTCCCATTTCCACACAAACCCAGAACCAGACTGTTTTTTTTTCGGTATCTCATTTCTATCAGATTGCAAAACATTCATACCAATTACTTTTATACACCGAAGAAATTCAGAGAGAGGTACGGAAATACCGGTCATCACTCCACCCCAATACACTTGGTGTTGGCATGCGGCTGGATGGTGGAGATGGAGAGTAGAGTGGAGAGTAGTGGTGCACTCTATGGTGTTGGTGCAATCCTGCTCCATTGACTCGCTGGCTGAATTTTAAATCGCAGAAACATTTTCCTCTAATGGATTGCCATAAACCACCTTTTCGCGTGCGCTCCCAGCTCCACCATCATGCTGCACCAGCAGCAACAGCAGCGCCACAATCTCAATTGCCGTCGATAAGAACAATAATCGAGAGCACTTGAGATGCCGACAGACAGAAACGACGACCATCAAACCATCCGTCGAATAACGAATGGCCAGTGACTGCTGTATAGTGCGGTACGGTTCCGCTGCTAGTAGTTTCGACACCTTTTTGCTGCCCGTCTTCACGGTTTGGTCATGTGCGGCAGCAACACTGAATGGCATGCTCCTTTTTTTATTTTTATTTTGCCAAGCAGCCTTCCTCGTCGCGTCATCGCGGGACCGCGATTTATAAGTGGTATCGGCCGAGGAGAGGCTCCTTCAACTCAACTCAACTTCAACTGCATGTTGTTGTTTTGATTGAATCTGCACTGATGAGAGGGCCGGGACCATCAATGTGAATTGATGTCCATTTAATTCTCCGCGTGCCGGCCGCCCCCTTTATGCTCGGTAGACCGCGCACATCTCCCTTCGCATGGTCTTGTTTGATTGACTGATCTTATAACTGCTGCCGCGCCGCCGCAAGTGCTTTGGCCACAGTCAGGGCCTTGATTAATGGCTCTCACTCTTAACACCTGTTTTCCTGCTGGACGTAACCAAATTGGCAGGTTAAGTCGCGTCGATTCGGTGATGTCGGTCGATAATGCATCTCACAGCATTCAGGACTTATCATTTTCTGGGGCAGTGATGCAGGCAGCAGCAGAGGCATGCAAATTTAACAACAATGATGCCAGGGTTGTTAATTGGCAGCGAACTACCTGCGATTCGATATGGTTCATTTTCTACAGCTTTTTTTCTAGCCTTGCAATACAGTAAATGGCGAGGGGTAATCATAGGAATAAAGTGCGAACTAGTTCCGCATTACCCTCGTTTTTGGTTTTTTTTTTGCTTTTGAAGTTCTTACAATTTCTTTTGTTGTTAATAAATCAGAGCAATGATGACGCCCTCTATTGCGAGAAATCATAAAGAGGGCTGCCAAAACAGGGGCCAACAACCCCAACCAATACAACAGAGATTATCAAGGCATTGTCCAAAGATCCATGCCAGAAGCTATTTCAAATTATTTATGAGTGCGCAATCATTTGCATAAGTTTCATGTCCAACCCAATAAAAGGGATTTTGTATATTTATACGGGGACCGAAGAAGAATATAGTACTTTCGAGACTGTGTTGGGGAAGTGACACTAAAGGATTTCTTGAACTTTTTAAGAGAGATATTTATCAATAATCCAAATCTTTGGGGTTATTGAGCTCTAATAGTATACGAGAGAGAGAATAAAATATTGTTTAGGGTATTTTTTTTTTGTTCTTCTGCTGATGCCACACAGACAATACGCCCCCTAATAATTTCCTGGGTCGGTCGACACAACGGAACTATTGAATTTATCACACTTACGAGAATAACTAAACTAAAGACAGATAGAAAGAGAGAGAGAGAGAGTATATTATTTATCGCATGTAAACAGATGGGGTAAGGTTAGATTGGGGTTTGCTTTTTTCTTGGAATTGATGGAAAGCTTTCTAAGTGGCCACACTACTTGAAAAAGATGATGATGATGGGGGAGTCCTATAGAAAGGAGTTTGCAAAACGGTTTTAAAGGGGGTTCTAATGGTTCTTTTTGTAGTTCGTTCATTTCAAAAGAAAAACAACTAAATGGGGGAAGGTTTAAGTGTGACACGGTTATAGAAGGGTTTAATTTTTAACGATTTTTTTGAACAAGTTACTTGTTTTTAAAGGCTTTAAAAAAGGGAGCATCAGTTTAAACTGAAAAGAGAATATTTGAATCATCTTATTATTTACGCCTTCGAAAACAAAATGAAAATGCATTACAAACAAGAATCTTAAAGGTAAATCTCCAGTTATAGGATTGCACTCAGGCTTTATTTAAAAATTGAAATTTTTTTTATGGGTAGAGCATTTACTTACCAAATTTATATTTTCCTTTTGGAGAAGACAAGTTTTAGTTATAGTGGTTTTAAACCCATGCCACATCAATCTTCCTATCCCTGAAAGCCATACCTTATCGAGGTTAACCATATTTTATCAATTAATTAATTAGGCAGGTCTGGGTACTGGGTATCCAAATGCGAGCCCTAATCCCGTCACCACTTTTTACTATAGGGCTAGTTTAGGATTCGGAAAAAAAATCGATGATGACGATGATGGAGAATGCCAAAAAAGTGGGTCCCGCAATTCTGTCTGTCTGTCCGTCTGTAACCTAGTTAAGATAAGATCCAACTTTTAAAATAAAAAAAATATTTTTTTGCACCGTTACAAACGTTACCTGTAATAGAACCGTATTTTTGGTTTCAAAATTTCTCTTAAAAGACTCCCAATTTTAACGATAAATATTATTTAAAAGCGTTTAAGTAGCCGTAATATTAAAATTTTAGAAAAGTTTCAAAAAACACATTTTTTTTCTTTCATTCGGAAGCAGATATTTTTGGATCAAAGTCCCGAAACAAGTTTAGGTTTACAGATATGAGATCACAGTGAACAGGCCTATACATTCGACTTAAAAAAATTAAAAATTTATATTTTTAAGATTTTTGAAAATTATCCAAGGGGTACCCCTTGTCTAAAAAAAGGAATTTTCAAAAATTTTCTCCAAATCCATCGAAAGGGACATCAAAAGAGAGGACTTTTTAGACTCTATTCATAAGTGAAAACCAAAAGTTTGTAGAAATATAAAAAAATAAAAATTTATATTTTTAAGATTTTTGCAAATTATCCAAGGGGTACCCCTTGTCTAAAAAAAAGGAATTTTCAAAAATTTTCTACAAATCCATCGAATAAGACATCAAAAGAGAGGACTTTTTAGACTCTATTCATAAGTGAAAACCAAAAGTTTGTAGAAATATAAAAAAATAAAAATTTATATTTTTAAGATTTTTGAAAATTATCCAAGGGGTACGTACCCCTTGTCTAAAATAAAGGAATTTTCAAAAATTTTCTCCAAATCCATCGAATAAGACATCAAAAGAAAGGACCTTTTAGACTTTATTCAGAAGTGAAAACCAAAAGTTTGTAGAAATATAAAAAAATAAAAATTTATATTTTTAAGATTTTTGAAAATTATCCAAGGGGTACCCCTTGTCTAAAAAAAGGAATTTTCAAAAATTTTCTCCAAATCCATCGAATAAGACATCAAAAGAGAGGACTTTTTAGACTCTATTCATAAGTGAAAACCAAAAGTTTGTAGAAATATAAAAAAATAAAAATTTATATTTTTAAGATTTTTGCAAATTATCCAAGGGGTACCCCTTGCCTAAAAAAAGGAATTTTCAAAAATTTTCTCCAAATCCATCGAATAAGACATCAAAAGAGAGGACTTTTTAGACTCTATTCATAAGTGAAAACCAAAAGTTTGTAGAAATTTGGGTTGCTGAATTATTTGCAATCGAAATATTTTTTTTTAAAGATTTTCGAAAAATATGGAAAGGGTACCCCATGTCTAAAAATTCGGAATATTCGAAAATCCCACTTACACCCAATATTATTCTATAAAACAAGATATTCGTAGTACCAGTCTTCAGCCTTCACCACCTAAAATAAAAAGTTATTTTTCAGGGGTACTGCCTCTTGTGAGGCAAAGCCTCCAAAAGTATTATGGTACGGACTCGGCGGTATATTGAAAGCCCTTCCACTTGAATCGTTTATTTCAGAAACAGCATAAGTCCACTTTTTCCAAAAATTTTTTTTTTGAAAATTTCTCATTTATGTATAGTTATTCAACTTCTGAAAAAAAATTAAGTATGTCAGACCCCCCGAAATACGAAAACTGAAAGAAAAGGGTTCAAAATATATGGAAAATTTTCACCCGGTGACAACATTTTTGACTGTTAAATACATGACTTTTTACCAGTTTTAAATTATTTTGGCAGCAATCTTGACACGCACCCCCTTTTGTTATATATCTATAAAAAGGTAAAGAATTACTCTATCTATATCTATTAAATTCATTAAAATTGTACTCAGGATTCAAAAGTTATAGCCAGATTTCTGGTGGTGGCAGCATTTTTAACTCTTGAATAATATGACATTTTACCAGTTTTAAATTTTTTTGGCAAACATCATGACACGCAAGCCTTTAAGTTATACATCTATAAAAAGGTAAAGATTTACTCTATCTACTGCTATTTAATTTATTAAAATCGAAAGTAGGGTTCAAAAACTATAGCTAAATAAAAACAAAAGTTTTACCACAAAAATTTCGTTTATTTCAGAAACGACATAAGTCCACCGACTTTAAAGGCTTAAAAACCCGCAAAGGCCTAAAAAAAAGTTTATATTTTAAAGGTTTCTAAATGCATCTTAGGCTAGAATATAACTCGGCATACTCTAAATTTGAAGTGTTGTGGAATTTTAAGTAAAAAACAGTTTTTTGTTGCTCCTGAAAAGTTTATGCTCATGGACTTATGTCGTTTCTGAAATAAACGATTCACTTAATGTATCTATTGAATAGGCTTTTGTCAAGTTTGTGTCACGTGCATAATTGGTATGTAGTTTTAGGTATGTATATGTAATAAAATGTATTTCTCACTTAAATGATGAAACAAAATAATGGCTAATACAAACAATGAAATTAAAATTTTCGAAAAAAAATATTTTCTACCACTTGTTTTTTACTTTAATCCACAAGTCATAGATATTGCTTTAGTTTCTATAATGATAACTATAACACCTGCGTGCGGAAAAGCATTGTTATTCAAGAGTCCCACATCCAAAAAAAAAAACAAAATCAAAGTCATCTCCGACAATGTATGTTAGTTACTGCACCTTTAAGGCAGTGAAAATATCAATTTTTGTCAGGAGAATTTCACCAAAAATGTAAGTGGAGTGGAGCTGAATTTACCCTATTAAATTTTTATGTTTACATTCGAAAAAGTTTTTTTCTAGCCCTCTGTAGGCACACCTCTTTTTTGCGAATTTGGTTTATACTTTTTCATGTCGCTAGAACTTTTTTCGGTCTCACTATTTTATAGAGAATCGTATATGAAATTGATGAAGAATATTCCGAGAAATTCGAATATTGTATTCACAATTCATACAAATTTATTTTCACCCTCATAAAGACACTCTTTTGTGACGACTTTTAATTTTTGTCCTGCCAAATTCGCACCCGTGTGCCGACAAAGGGCTAGTAAAATTCACCTGCAACACTTTGCAAAGTAATTTTCAATTTGCATATTGAGTAATGAGCCTCTTCTGGCCAACCTTCCTTACCAAGATTAAAAAATAACCATAAGGCACATTGAGTGCATAGATTATATAAATTCACTGTCGGGGACACTCTTTTGCTGGCTTTGTATGGTCTCGCTTTTGGAATCACAAAATCAAAATGCAGTTTATGATCGAAAATGCTCGACATACTACTCAAGCCCCCAGATAGTCCGAAATGTAAACACACTTATGCTCTAGAGACTTACTATGCTTTAGAGGTATACCTGCGACGACAACGAAGTAAGACCATATACGAGGCACTTACAAGTTATCCCCCATCGGCAAGTTTTCATCTCATTTGTTTTTGAATTACAATTCCAAAAAAAAAAAGAAATGATAAAAAAAATCATTATGTATACCACACCTTGAGCTAGTTTCTAGGCAAAATTTGACTAATGGCCCGTTTAGCTATAGAAAATGTATATGCGTGAGCGTTTAAAGCCGATCACGAAAGATGCAGTGGCAGAGGAAGGTTTTTGAGTTCAAAAAGGTGAAATCTTGTGAAATCTTCTAAACACGGTTTTTTTTTTGTTTAAGAAAAACAGCAAAAAAAACATCATTTATCGCAAATTTGTTATGTAAATTTGAGTAGCACTAGAGTTTTTTTTTAATTTTTTTTTTTAATTTGACACTTTGGCTTTGAAAATCAAAGTTGTTGTTACTTTTTTTAAAAGGCTGATTTAGTTACTACATCGAGTTTGTTGCATCGAGTAGTATAAGTATCTATAATTTTTAGCCGGCAGCGATTAATTGTCGTGTGTGCAAATTTGCTTAATTAATTGCATGGCACTTTACAGACAACACAGCTAAGTCATGTTGACATTCTTGTAAAATACTAATCTTACTTACTAATGCAGGTGTGGTGTTAATTTGGTTGTAATTTCTGACAGGGAAAAAGTCTTTGAAGTTTAAGTTATTTAAGCTCTTTGTATCATTCAAACTTAATAGTGTCGCTTCTCTATTATGCCTTTAGCTGAAGGTAGTAAAGTATGTTTAATCCATGACATTACGAGTTAATTTTGAGGTGGATTTCATAGTATCTAATAAAATCCAATATTGACTCAATACGAACTTAAAAATAAACTAAGCTTTTGAATTGATCATACATAATTTTGATATTACATCGTTGGCCATAGTTAAATTGAGCTTACCATGTGGGTATCAAATAACCATTGTCCTTAGTTTTGATCATTTAACAAAAAAAAAAAATTATATAATCTGATATCAGCATCACCGCACCGCTTTTTAGGAGCCGAACTAATGCCGCATTACAGCCGCACCATGATCACAAATCTCTATTAACCAAAAACTTCTATTTCGCCGCACCACCACCGAGCTGATTATGATCAATAATTGCTTTTCCGCCGCATCATGGCCGCACCAGATCCGCACCATGATGAAAAATTCCATTTCACCGGACCACAGCCGCACGGCAGCCTTAACTTAATTCTCGTACCTATACAAAGTTTTTAATCGTCTTCGAAGTTATTTTAACATTTACAAACTGCCAGTCCGTAATGATGCTGCTGTGGTGCGGTTTCCCAGAATTTTTTTTTTTAATTCAATTTCTATATTCACTCGGACTGAAACTAATTGTATGCACAAATGCGACGGTCACTTCTCTGATTATATGGAAGTATGAATTTTTCAAATGACTTTATTTTTCTACTTATGTATGCATATTATTTTTTAATAAAAAAAAAAAATAATAAGAAAAGTTAAAAATGAAAAGTGAAACATATATTAAAATGAAATAGTTGTAGATTTAAACAAAACGATTCAGGGTACATCGAAGAAAGCTTTTTCTAAATACTAAATAGAATATGTTTTTTATACATTGGAGATAGAAAGATTTTTTTTTAATATGCCAAAGAGTTATTTCCAATAGTATTAAATGTTAATTTATTGTGAAATACCCTGTATAAAAGTTGTCATATAAAATGTTTTACTTATCTCAACAAAATTAATTTATATTTAAGAGCAAGTTCGTGCAGCAAGCAATTAAATGACGTTCTTTGATTTGCATTTTATTTAATTTTACTTAAATAATAATATAAAACTTGAAAAACTATGTCATAATAATATTATAGGAACATCTTCTGTGATTGTTACATTAGGTTTGATAAGCATCTCGATTTCTTACTTATATCACATGAAACATTTTCAGAATTGATGGTTTGCAAATCTAATACCATATTTATGGAAAATTTAAAAATTATTTTTTTATAAAAAAAAAACGACAAGTGGTTCTGTCTTATTGTATTCCTTTTTTTTTTAAACTTGTCTGACTTTGGACGTGACTTTTATACACGATTATTATTATCATATTCACTGATTTATACAACTTTTGAAGAGCTTAACACAACTAATAGTTGTAAATTTAAAATCCCAAATTAAATAAATTTAATTTAATTAAAAAAAAAATCCTTATGCAAGTGCTTACATTATATTTTTTAGTGTTATCGATAAATCGACGTTATAAGTCAATTTTAATCGAAGTTTTCTATCAATAAATTCTCAATTTTTGTTTTGATTTTATATTTTATGGACTAAAAAATTTTATTATACTCTCTTTGATATTTTAATGATAATATTGGTTGACACTGAAAAAAAAACTCTATAAAAAACACTTGTGATCCTACATTTTTCGTATAGAAAGAAATAAACAAGTTTTTATTGCCTTTTTTTATGTGGAGTGCGCTAAGTTATTTGGTCTCTGCAAAATAATATTAATTTTTTTATGATTTTTTATCAAGTCATAATAATGTTAACACACATGAAGTTGCATTTGAACTATAACTAACGAGTATTATGACGTATTTGCTCATTATTTATCTTGAAGGAATTTATTAAATAAAGAATCATTAAAGATTGCATTGAGAATTCAATAAAAATTATAAAATATGAGTGTCATGTACTCGATTAAATTGGTAAATGTAAAAAGTTTAATAATAAAAATATAAAGATAATGTTAGGAAGGATTTTGTTATATTTAACTCAAACTTAAATCGTTTTTTTAAATATCTCTTTGTCGTTTAGAACACTTCAATGCTGTGGTTCTAAAACAAGTTTAAGAAAGTAGTTTTCCTTTTTATTTATTTTTCTCAAAAACTAGAAGGCTGAAGAACGTATGGTTTTCAGTATTTGATAAGGAATTTATTGAGGTAATTTACTTTATCGATTTATCCCGTATTGAAATCCATAGTCTTGAGAAAAATAGTATTAAATATATTTTTTCATACTTATTTTTCACAAATGTTGGCTTTGAAATCAATCCCGAATCCCTGAAGGGGGGGGGGCATATACCCTCCCTTAGGATCACTGTGTTTGCTTTCCATTACAAATTAAAAAAAAATTTTTTGCAAATATGTAAAAATATTTTGCATTAAAACAAAAATAATTTCAAGTAAAAAATTTCTGCATTGAAAAAAAAATTAATGCAAAATGTGTGCATTAAATAGTTTTTTTGTTAATTTTCGACGAATTTCTTACTATTTGCGGATACATTACCTATTCTAGGTATAATATTGAAGCCAAATATTCAAAATTGGAAAAAATTTGACGAATATTAACAAAAAAATATTTAATGCCCACATTTTGCATTGATTTTTTTTTCCAATGCAAAAAATTTTTAATTTGTATGTATATAATATTTTATTTTTTAATGCAAAATATATATTTTTATTTGCAATAAAAATTTTATTTTTAAAGCAATTTTTTTCATTTGCAATAACATTTTTTAATGCAAAATAATTTTTCGTTGCAATGAATATTTTTTTTTTTAATGAAATGTGCCTGATCGAAAAAAATTCAAAAATCGTATAAAAATTATTTTTTATAACACCATCGATTTATTTACAAAAATTTTTAAATTAATTTATTTTTAATACCAAAAGGGTGTGACCTTGTAGATTCATAAATCCTGATCCACTTTAATAATATACATCACATAAATTTAAAAAAATAACAAATATTTTTCAACAACCAAAATTTTGAAAACTCAAGACAACCTGATTGACATTACAAATAATTAAGTCATTTCCGTTTCATATTATCTTACAAATTCTCGATTAAACTACTAGAAAAATTTAAAAACTTAGACTTTAGTACCATATTAGTCCCCACAAGCAAAAACAAAAAAAAAACGTCACCAAAAATAAAATGTATTTTAATTGAATTCAAGTGGTATCATATAAAATTGATTATTATTATTATTATTTGGCTCATGAATGGTTTTATTAGAGACCATTAAGATATGGCCCACATAGTAACTACTGTTTTTTTATGTAACCTTTCAATTAAATACAAAAACAAACAAGAACAAAATAAGCCCAAAAGCCTTATCTGATTACGAAAAAATGTGTATATCCACAAGTCAATAACCACTTTGTTAAACTATACACGAGCTATCAATTTAAAAAATACCAAAACATGATAATTAAATTGTTTTCTATTTTATTTAAATAATCAATCATTTTTTACTGTTTTGTTAAAAGTGGAATTTTTGATTAATTGCGTGTGTGGGATTATTTAAATATACATATTCGAATAATCAAAGAGACAGATAAAATTTAAGATTCTACAATTTTTTGATTAAATCAGTTTTGATGTCTTGTTCTTGAGTTCTTTATTTCTTAAAATAGGGATTGTTTAACAAATTTGGTCAAGAAGAAAAAAATATTATGAAAATCATTCCTCTCGTCATAAGAATTAGAATTTTTTTTAACCTTAACCTACCCTAAATATCATTTCTATATTTTTCTCATCTTTTTATACCAAATCTCATAAATAGACATTTTATTTTTTTTTGTTTATATTCACCCATTTCTAAGACCTCATTTATAATTTATATAAATATAAACCTTATGCCAAGAAAAATTCCAAAAGTTAATATCCTTAATGGCCTTCGGAAGTAACCTAGGGAAAATATTTTTTTTTAACACAAAAATAATGTAACATGCTTTTGCTATGTGTGTATGTACATTTTGTACTTACATAAATAAACATGAAACCCTTTTTTAGTCCAAATAAAAGTTTCAATATGCAAATTGAAATTGAACTTAACATCATCCCACTTTGTAGCGAACCACAATTTTCAATTTGTACTTGTTCCAATATTAAAACAGAAAAAAGTATCTACTTATGTAGGTACTTTACACTTACATCGTTTTACCATTTTACGAACTTATTTTTTTTTTTCTGTTTAAAATTTTATTGCATAACCTCTTTTCGAGTTGAGTATTCATGATGATGGTGCTGCACTATATGGCCATTGATATTGAGACGATAATGATGATGGCCATTCAGTGTTTCCACTTTGAAGAAACAAAAAAAAAATAATTTTTCCTACCAGCTTTGAAATATTAAAAAAAATAGAACAAAATGTTTAAGAATTTCGCGCCTGTTATTATCCTTAAAAAATATCATTGAAAAAAAAATTAGGCACCTTAAAATCGGACAATTGTATGAAAGAATGAAAAAAAAAATAGAAGTCTTTGGTACACTATGGCGTATGCGTAACTTTTTTTTTCAAATTTGTTTATTCTGATTTAGTATGGAGATTTTTTATATGAAATAATTTAAGCTATTATTTTTAAATGTCTGCTTGAACTTGCAGGTTGCAAATTGCATTCTGCAAAAATGGATAATATCATATTCACAATAGCCATCATGTTTCTATAAAAGATTAGGCGTAAATTCTTCACAAAAAAAGGAGATAAATCAAAGACGCTTGTTTAAGCCAATAACTCGTAAAAATGTTAGCTGTAGATGAAAAGATTGTTTCAACAATTTAAATAATTTAGCAGATTTACAAACCAGAAGTGTTTATTTGTGTCTGTGTTGATTTAAGTAAAATCTCTATTAATGATATTAGCACCGAATGTAATTAATTTCTTGTATTTATATTTATTAATTCTAATAGCTTACATCCATCATAATAAAGTGAGATTTCAATCAAGTTTTTTTTGTTGTTATTTTGATAAACTTATTAACATAAATTCAAATTTATCAAAAAAAATATTGTTTTTTTTTTAATAATAATTTAAACACAGTGAAGGTGTTCACGCATTCCGATTTTAAGATATTTTGTTTTTTTTTCGTATTTATTATTTTGCTTCTGTGTATTTTAACTGACAAACACTAATATAAATTTAATTTTTTGCTTTGTTATTATAATTTGAAATCTATAAATTTTAAAGTGTTTTTGCAAAATATTTTGACAGTTATATTGGTTGGTCGTCGTTTGCCATGTGGTTTTGATAGACACACTATCGAGTTAGGCGTTTGGGGCTTGAATGTTGTTCCATATTGGGAGCGTCTAATTGTCATAAATTTTATATTTAATTGCAACATGCTTTAATTTGTTTTCTATTGAATTTCTTCATCTATTCGCTCACGTACAAAATATTTCATATTTCTTTAACCTGACACTTCATATTATCTGATTCTATGGCAAAAGATTGTGGAATGAAATTCAAACTGATATCAAGATTAAAATATTTGATAAGGTTGGTTTGGTTATGGCTGGATGGTGTTTTATAGTAAGCGAAATTGGAACGAAACTCATTCATTAATATATTATTGGCATGTTATTTATGAATTGAAATCTATATTATGTACATGCTATAAATATAACTGATCAAAGTGATTTCTTTTTTAATCTGGCTTAAGTGTTAGCAAATGGCAAAAATAAAACTTGACATTAGGATGTTGAAAAAAATCATTTTTGCAAAATTAATTTAATTTCATCAACAATTATGTATTAATTTATGAAAAAAGTATAATTCCAGCTTATTTATACTTAAAAAAGAGGTTGTCTGTAAAGCCGGTTTACGAACGATGATTTTACGTGATAACGTCGTCAGAAAATAGGTTGTGTGGTTTTGTTTAAAATGAGTCAATTGAAGAGTTTACTTTTTTCAAACAATCATAATTTACAAGAAAAAGCTTTTTTAGCTTTTATCATTTTTTTATTTTATCATTATGATAATTTTTTTATTTTAAAAGCTTACAAAAAAAATTATGCAATTTAAAAGACAAGTATTTCTTCTTTTATTTTTAAATTTTTATAATGCGCAAAGAGTATAAAAATAATTTATTGAAAACAATCATTTTCATCAGAAAAAGCAAAGAAAACATGAATTTTTATCTTCTCACGTCATTAATTCCATTTTTTTCCCTAACAACCTATATACAATTTTATACCATCTGAAAGATTATTGTCTTAGCTCAAAATATATATATCGATTAGGTCTATAAGACATCTACAAAAAGAGCTAGAATTTTTTTAACTCGATCAAATTTCATTAAAAAAATTAAAAAAACATTTATTTTTATGTTCTCAGGCTATGGAATCAATTTTTTTGTTTGACAACCTACAAAAAATATATACCATGTAAAAGCTTATTATTTCACCTTTCATATGACTTATCTATCTCATTTCAAAGATGCCTACAAGAGAAGTTAGAATTTTTTAAAGTCAACCATGTCGAATTTCCAGACTGAGATTACGGTACTTCCCACACTGGTGGCTGTTCGGGGGCAACAGATCTCCACTGGTGTTTTTGAGGTTTTGATTGAACATTGTGTAGTTTGTAGTTAGTCTACCGTTATGTGTGATATACCAAATGAAAGGTAATTGTATCAGGATGCTCATAAAAGTTTAATAAAATTTCTATCTGCTCTTAGTCAAAAGTTATAACCTGTTGAATTCTAAAATTTTATTTTACCGTTATCTCAAAATTGTGTTTACGAAAATGATTGAAACTTAGCACACATACAGTCGTAGTCATGGTCTATCATTACTCCATATACTTTATTCCTGTACCTATCTATTATAGAAAAAAAAGATAGAAATAAAAAATCGGTTAAAAACGGTCAAAAAACGTGTTTTTTAAAACTTGTTTCTTCCGTTATTCAGTCAAAGCTCACTAAACGATTCCAAGTTTTTGCACATGTATGCATGAGGCCAACACCTACATGTCTTATAAGTTTGAGAGTTTTTGAACGCTCAAAAAAAAAAAGCTAAAAATCAAAAATTACCCAAAAATACCCCTAAAAAACAAGGTGTTTTCAAAAATTCATATTTCAAAACGCAGAGTGTTGGAAAAAAAATCCGTATCAGACACCTAATTTTTTTTCCCTCATCTTTCACCTGGCATCTTTAGAATTGTCAAAAAAAATTTCCTTTACCCAAAATCATCATTTTGTCATAGCCCCATCACGTGTGCAACGTTCAAACAAAACGTTATAGCTTAGTTTTAAATTTTTTTAGAATTTTTTCTTAAATGCAGTTATTCTTAATCTCTTAATCTCATCTATCTATATTAAAAAAATCAGTTCTCTAAGACTTCGCGTTTAGATTTTAGCCCAAATTTCATCTTTCCGTTTTACCCCTGTTTACCCTATGACGGAATTTTTAAAAATCCTTCATTTGAATTAAGATTTAGGTTATTATCTTTCAAATAAGCTATAGAAAATGTTTGGATCTCTAATAGTTTATTTTTAATTTTTAATTGAAATTTTTTGCCGCACTGCGAAAGTGCGAGAGTGTAACGTTAGAAAATGGGGTCACTTTTTTGTGGTGGCTGCCATGGTTCATCGATTTATAAGACGTTATCACGTCAAAAGTTAAATTATGTAAATTTTGAATGGTCATCTGTGGAAACTTTTAATGTTCTTTGAGGAAAATTTAATTGGAAGCTATTTTTTCGAAGAGGGATTAAATTCTGTAATTTGTTCTAAAAAGCTTCAAGAACGAAAGTATAAACGTTCAATTTGCCATCAAAACCAAAAATAAAATTAACATTTTGGCCAAAGGGTGTTTTATTGGGTGAAGGCAGCAGTTATATTTATTACCAAAAATGTCTTGTTATTCTTGCTTTTAGTTTCTTTTTTTTTTTTATAAAAAAACACCCTTTTAACTGTGATATTTTTATAGACACAGATTCTTGCTTCCAATCTTAAAAGTAATATAATTACTGAATTTGGACTGGGAACTTTTATTCTAATTTTTTTGTTTGCAATAAATCCACATATGTATTTTCTAATCTAAAAAAGTCCTTTTCACCTGAAATAATACACTTATTTTGCGTAATTCCTACGGCAAAGAAAATATTTTTAATTAAGTTCGTAAGAGTACCCCTTACACCATTGATTTTTTTTTTTTTTTTGGAACTTATCATGTATTTTCTTTAACTAAAAAACAAATACCCTTTCAACTAAAATATTTTAATAGAATGCTCAAATTTGGTGCTTATGGTAAATTAAAACATTTTTATTTAATTTCACTGGGGTACCATTTAGTTTTAGCAATTTTGAATTTCTTTTCTAAAAAAAAACCCTTTTACACAAAATAACTTTGTAGATTGATTAAGTTATTAATTCTTACAACAAACAAAATTTGTGTACCAAGTTTAAAAAATAAACAAAATTTATGCCATCTCTTATGGAACCTTTTTCACACATACATACATAACGAAAGCCCTTAAAAAAAACAACTGTTGACCAAAAATATTTTTGAGGGCTTTATAGATTCCTTGTGTATGCTTCATCTGAAACCCAAAAAACCACATTTCAAAATTCATGAGGATATCTTGGAAACTCCTTTAACGATTTTAAATAAATTTGGTTTGCGTAAATACTTCATGATTTTTTCAAAACTACGCATTTAGTTATTCTTAAAAAATCGGCTGACGGCAAAAAGCCGTTGCCCTTTTTTTAAATTCGCATATTTTTTAGTTAATATCGAATTTTTCTTTAAGGAGTGAACCAAATGCTCTAATTCCTTATATTAGTTAATATCCAATATTAGTTAAGATAAAGGTATTTTAGACTTCAAGAGCAAGTAAATGCGACCAATTCATGCATTTATTTATTTTAACGTTTTATTTGATAATTTTAACATGATCCTTTATTGTTATCTTATAAAATAATGTTTTCACTAAAAGATCTTGTACTAGACCACTTAAAAAAGTTCAGCAATTATTTGTTGTTTGAGTAGCTTCTGTTAACTTTAAGGCTGAAAGTTTTTTCAACTAAAATTATATGTTTTCTTGCAATCAGTGGTCTGAATTAAAAACCATTAGTGTCTACACGAATCTTAAAATCTCATTGGTTCTAGAATATTATCAACGCATGTGCTTGACTTTTAATATTATTTATTTAAAATAGTTATCTTAGTTTTTCCAAAGTTGCTAAGCCGGTCTCTGTTATACGCATTTAAATGTTTCTAGGTCAATGTGTCTTCTTCAGAAGCAACTTGTATATCTAATAGGTGTATTATAGTATTAAAAACGATTTAATATTAATTTACCAACCGCCAACACCACCCATTTTACATATTACATGTCCGCATATTTTATAAATTCATATATTAATCCACCAATAAGTTGCTACATAAACATTAGTATCCACAAAAAAAAAAAACATGTAAATATTTTTTCAAAAATTTGTATATTTAAATAATAATTAAAATTTATCATCGAAAAGTCTAACAAACATGCAATTATGAATTTTGTATTTTTGTTGTTTTTGTTGTTTTTTGTCTATAACTTAATTCACAACAAGCTAACCGCTCATTAAATATGTAGCTGCTAGCTGCTGGTGGTTCTGGCTCAAGCTCAACCAAATACACCGGTGTTTTGTTGCGCGGTTGAGTGAAGCTTTATTTTTTTTTTTGTTTTTTGTAAATGGTTTGTAAATATTCATTAGCATAAGACACAAAATGCCGATCTGTGTCTACTGATAGCTGCGCCAATATGCAGTTGTTGACAGACGACACTGTGCAGCACGACGACAACTTCATTGAGAATTATTATGAAAGAAACTCCTTTGAAAGCGACATTCCAGGTGTTTAAAAAAAAAACAGTAGAGACAAAAAGTAAGGATACCATTTTTATTTTTATTTCATTAAAGTGCTAAAAGACTTTGCTTTAGGCAAGACTTAGACAAGAAATTTAAACAACTATTAATTTTGCTTCTATGTAGCTTATTATAAGCAATATTAGCTTCTGTAAGGCTTTATAGAAGCAAAATCGTTAGTTAGTTGGACACTTTGCTTAAAAATTTGTTTCCAATTTTGAAAATAAAAGTAAATACTTTTTGCACCGATAATGCTCCTATAAGCCTTCCGGAAAGGAAAGGTGTACATTTTTTTGAAAAAGATAAACTTTAGTTTAATCTTGAAGAGACAAAATAATATTAAAACATTTAATGACCACTGTTAAAATTAGGGTTACCTACCTCACTCAATTTGAAAATACAAAAAAAACCAAAAAAAAAATTTTAAAAACCTGTCCGCCAATCACTTTATTTGTTTTTAAACGCAACGGCAATTCAATAATTCAAACAGTAATTTTCAAGTGGGAAAATATTTTTTGAAGGAGTTTTCTTCATTACATAGTCAGCAGCGATTCAGGTTTTCAGAGTTTTTCTCATCTCCAAACATAAATAATACTAGAGTATGCCTCTTAATACTATCCGCATGAAATCTAGTTGCTTAAAAAGTTTTCCACACTTATTTTTCATTTTGAATAATTATAAATATAGTATTTTTTTTGTTGTTGAATTTTTCAAGTTGACGTCTATAATGATGAAGATCGAAGATAACCTTTGGACATTGTAAGTAGTATAGTAGCTTTGATCAGTTATGTGCATTTATATAGTTTGAAGTGGTAGCTGGCAAGTAACGTCGTACAATGAAAGAGACAGAGACCTCTTTTTAGTTTGTATAGTCAATTTTATTTGCTAAAGATTTGCGTGAATCAATATTTTTTAATATTTATGAATATTTGAACGAACTTGCACATTTAAGTTTGTCTTTGCTTTTATGGTAAGTTGCATTGTGTACGGTATGCTGGTGCATAAAGTGTGAGATGGGTCTATGTTTTGTTATAAAATACACTTGACCTAGCTTTTTTGTTATGGAGACAAAATAAGAGATAATTTTTTGCAATGTAATGTGAAGATGTTAACTTGGTATTGAAAAATTGTTAAAGTAGCTGAATAGAAAATTTAAATATCAATAATTTTTTAGCGTTACTTTTTATGAAGTTTGAAGTGAGGCCTTGTTATATTTAACATTCAATTTGGACGCTTACAAATTAACTTAATTTTTTTGGATGAGTATTTATAGTTTGAGTGATTCGACATCTTTTTTAACAAAAATTTAACTCTGCAATTTTTGATTTTCTTTGGAGAAAAGTCATTAAGTCTAAAAAAGTGAAATTTTGCTTTAATACTGGTTTTCATTAAATGGTCGGTTTATTTTAAACTTTACTTCAAGGATCCATCTAAATTTGGACAGTTTAGGAATTGCTGGTCTTCTTTATTGCCAGAAGAAAGGTCTTGTAAATCTGACTTGCTAGTTGATTATAACTAGAGTGAACCTTTATTTATATTAAAATAACCTTCTTTTTCTGTCCAACATATCGTTAAAACACTATATAAAATATGCAACAAACTAATTTCTAATTGTTAAATCTAAGCTTCAAAATGAAGCTGAATTTAGTCAATTTTAGCAAAAAGCGTCAAATCTTGACCAAAATTGATTAATCTCAGCAAAAACTGAAAAATATCAATAAAAACACCAGCTGAATTTGGGTTTTCTTAGTCTCCACTGTTAAATCATTCTAAATAAATTGCACGACTGGGGTCGCACGTACTTGCTCTTATGGTAAAAGTTACTCTAATGTTAAAGTTTTTCATTGAACAAAATAAGGGAAAATTTAAAATTTGATATTTTCACGGAACTTCGTTAGTGGTGCAAAAAAAAATAAAATCTGTTTTTATGAATAATTAAATGCCGTTTTAAATGATCTTTTACAAAAAACTAAGTATGCCATTTTATTTCTAGTATAAAAAGGAATTTTTAGAAAAAAATTTTCGAAAATCGTTAGAGCCGTTTTTTAAAAAAATAATTTTTTATATATAAAAATTTTCTAACATTTTTCAAAAAAAAAAGTTGATATGCAATTTTAAATAAATAATTAATTTACGCATAAAAACAAAATTTCAAAATTTTTCACCAACTCGTTTCCAAAAAATTGATTTTTCAAAAAAAAAATTTGAAATATTTTTTTAAAAATCCAAAAATGTGTTTTTTGAAAAAAAAATTTTTTTTTTAAATAATGATTGTTTAAACGTTTCTGTATTAAAAATTTGATCGAAATCTGTTTTGTCGTTTTTGAGAAATTCATAAATCCAAAAAACCGTTCTATGGCAGGTACCGTTAATAACAGTACAAAAAATATTTTTCTTATTATCAAAGGAGGGTCTTATTTGTAACAGTAAGCAGAAAAATTTTAATCAAAATCGTTAGAGCCGTTTTTGAAATAAATCAAATTTTCTGTTTCCGTTATATGACAGGTACCGTTAGTTTTGGTCCTAAAAAAAAACTTCAATTTCTCCTCTAGGGAATCAACCAAAACTGTTAACTACTAAGTTTGAAGAAAATCGCTTCAGTAGTTTAGGCTGTAGCTCGAGGTTCTTACAGACAGACAGACAGACAGAATTGCCGTACCCACTTTTTTGGCATTCTCCATCATCGTAATGTCATGTAAAATTGTTATCTGGAGTTCGATTTTTTTTACGAATCCTAAACTTGCCCTATAGTACCTATATCGCAAGTAAAAATGATTAATCCTTAGAAGAAATTAGAAAACACCAGCTGAATTTGATAAAACTGTCAAATCTCCACCGAATTGAAAATGAAAATTCTTACTAGAAACTATGAAAAACACGAGCTGAATTAAGTAAACTTAAACTTAAAAACATTCAACTGCAAAATGTCGAAAACATTCAGTTGAAATTGGAAAGTCTCAGCTGAATTTAGCAAATCATACTCAAGACTAGTAAATCTACACAAAAACTGATAAATGTCAGCAAAAACTTGTAACTATAAACGGAAACATAAGCTTATTTTACAAAATTATAAGCAATTCTTAAAAAATCTTGATAAAAACTGTGCTGAAACTTGTTAGCCTTAGTTGAAATCCAGCTGAATCTAGTTAATCTTAGCCAAAAGTAGTTCATTTTGATCAACACTGATAAATTACAATACAAAATGGTAAATTTGACGGAGTACAACAGCTGAATTAAGCCAACATTAAGTTGAATTTAGAAAATAATAAGCAATACTGAAAAATCTTGATAAAAACTAAGTTGAAACTTGTAAGCCTTAGCTGAAATGCAGCAGAATCTAGTTGATTTTAGCCAAAAACTCGTTAGTTTCGATCTAAACTGATAAATTGCAGTAGAAAATGGTAAATTTGAATGAAAACACCAGCTGAATTAAGTTGATCTTAGGCGAAATTAAACAAAATCAACCACTCTAAAATCTCAATACAAATTGGAATCAAACAAAACTGAAAAATTTCAGCTGAATGTTGTAAATCTCAGCCTGCCTCATTTTCATTAAAGTAAGCATCGAATTTTTCACGAGCATATAACTATATAACATCTTGATACACAAAAGTTCCGCTACCCACACAATTTTTCCGGTGAAACTTTCTACCTTCAATCAACATCTTTCATCCAGATTCTTTGTTTAAGTATGCATTGTGCCACTGACTGAATTTCGAAAAAGTTATATTTCAGTAAATTTAAACACCTTGGGCATATTAAATCTTTTACCTTGCCGCTGCTATAAGAATAAAAGTCGACCAGTTTACCCAACACTTGAAATTCTGCACTCAAATATTTACTCATCTCAAATGTCTCGCTTCTTAAAGAGTCTTAATTAACTTACTGTGATGGTGCCAGTGTTGATGGTTGTTTTAAGCTAAATCTTATAAGGGCTCTCCTCAGTATTGTTGCCAAGAGTGTTTGAACTAAAATGCAAAATAAATACTTTGCACTGAAGGCTAAGAGTCCATTCTATTTTTTTTAAACCAGATAAGGTTTATCATATATACTCCCACCCACGTCATTCAAGATTCATTCAGCAGCAGACATGATTCAGCAATAATATTTAGAAATTGAAACAGCATAAACAAATTGTAAGAAAAAAATAAATAAGAAAGAAGTTTTTATTCAAACTTCAAGATAGTGGAGGACTAATGGCTACAATGAGGTTTTGAAAACTGCCAGAGATATGAAGGATATATTTCTCCTTGAGACTTTGTTAGAGTATAAATTGCATGAGTTCTTGAATTCAAACAAAAATAATTGCAAATTCATAACAAAGGACCGGATGTTGAATAAGAAATTCGAAAACGAAAAAAAATCCATAAGATTGCATAATTTTGCTTATTCAAGTCTAAATTGATTTTTGCAAGATATGACTTTTCAATTAAATTGCATTCGTTCCTCATCAGCTGCTTAGTGTCTGGGTGTGTGACTCTCAAACTTTTAGAACTCGAGTGGAAAAAATTTAAAAAACGTCTGTTTTGCTTGTTTGTTTGTTTTACGTTTGTACATTTGGTACTTAAATATAGAGTGTTATTCAACAAAAGTCTTGACCTGGGACAATATCAGTGTCTACGTTTTAAAACCCAAGAGCTGGAAAGTTTTTTTTTTGAAAGAAATTTAATTAAAAAACTTCTTCAACTTTTGAGTGGATTGAGTATCAATGAGTACTGTACAAGGTTCAAATATTTCTAACTCAATCCATTGGAGTGATGTTATCCGGCTATCAATTATATCAATTATATTACTTCAGGTTATGAGTGAATGTAAGTTCTTATTTAATCATTTTTTTCAGTACTTCTTTACTAATTCCAATTTGGTCACGTATACCCCAGAAAAGGGAATAAATTTTACAAAACATATTAAACATCAATAAAAACCATGTCTAAAAATTTAATCTTTTGGTCAAAACCTCTAATCACTTACCAGAAACAAAGAAATACAAAAAAAAAAAAATACATATAAATAAATAAAATTTTGTATGCGCATGCTCGTATTTTAATGCTTATTTGTATAAACAATAAATAAAGATCAACATATTTTTAAAAATTTAAATTTACCTAGAGAATGGTAACGGACGGTTTTGTTTTTTTTTTCTCAAAGCACCTTTTCGACTATATTCATACTTTATGAGTATATTATTCTGACATATGCAAATTGGTTTGACACGATCTGAATCTATGTTAGTTGAACAAAAATTTTTGAATATCAACGGGATGTCATTGTATTTGATGCTAAATGATAGAAAAAACAAAAGATTTTGTAAATTATTTAGCTGGGTAGCTTCTTTGTTTTGGGTTTTTATGAATGTAAAAGAAACTATAGCTTTTCAAAAAGTGTTTCAATTCATTCAGTTTTATGGAGCAGTAACATACGATCATTATTTTGAATGTACAACATTCCACCTGTGATAAACCTTTAATTGTAAAATTTACTCTATACCTTCGGACTGAAAAACATGAGTCTGAATTTTAAATACAATAAACAAAAATTAATGTCTGAACAAAATAGCTTTATGAGCAATTTGAAGAAATACAAAGAAATACATACCTGGTTTGATAGAAAAAATGTGTTTTTTTAAAGAAAAATTTGGTGTGCTATTAAAAATAAAAAATTTTATAAGAAATTTTGTTTAAACAAATTTTAGTGATGTTTTTGAGACTGGAGTTAACCAGTCTCAAAAACATCACTAAAATTTGTTTAAACAAAATTTTCTTACTCTATTAAAAATCTATCGCATACTGAAATCACTTAAGTTCATAGCTAAAAAGTGAAAATAAACAAGATGCATGACTGGCCTAACGAACTTGTTTTTGAAGTTGTAGTAGCAGGTAGTTGGTAACAGAAATTAATTTAAAAAAATATTTGTAACCAAAATCACTATTTTTTTTAGTTTTTGTTCGGTCAAAGAGAAAGAAATGTATTTCATTACTTTAACTTATATATTATCCGAGAGAACGGTTTTCGGAATTCCTGAGGATAACAAATAAACTTCACGACTGGGTCTCACGTACCTGCTCTTATGTTAAAAGTTGCTACAAGTTTTCTGTTTCAATTCAAAATAATATTTTTGATTTAATTTTAGAAGAATTTTAATTAAAACTTTAAAACTCGGAAATAATATTAAATTTTATGGCTCATATGCAAAAAGAATGAGCATGAAATCTATCTCAAGAAAATGAGATGAGTCTCAAGAAAATGTACTAAAAAGTGATCCAATAGGTATGCGATAAAATTTCTTGCATAACAAAGAACAATAAATCAGATTATTTTTAGTGCCAATTAAAAGAAAATCGAAATTTAAAACCAAAGTTTTGAAACAAATTTTTGATTCGTTTTCAAAAAATTGAAATTGAAGTTACTAATTTTCGTTCAAAAAGGTTTCGTTTTTTTCGAAAAAGTCAGACATCCAGAAAACGGTTCTTTGGCAGGAAAAGGAATAGCGACACAAAACATATTTTTTTATTTCAAAATCTATAGATTTGTTTTTGAAAATAACAACCATTTTTCATTTTAGTTACAAATAATTTCAAATTCTTCTCTAGGTATTCATTATAAACTTTTAAACATTGAATTCATTCGCCTCATATGTTTTGACGGACAAACCGAATTGTAAGCTCAGCTAACAATGTTGGTGGTATAAAGCTTTACAGAAGCAACAGTTACATCTGTAAAGCTTTTTGTAAGCAAAATTGTTAGTCGGGAGAGTACCAGCTTTTTTCGCATAGGTACCTACTCTATTATCGTAATATGATATCTGATTGTTATCTCGAGTTCGAATTTATTTACGAATCTTCATTTCCTGTATCGTAAGTAAAAATTAAAAAAAAATATTTTTAGATTTTTGGGAAAATAGAAAATTTATTTTTTAAATTTTGTAATTTTTAAATTTTACAAAATGGCATATCCACTTTTTTTTGAAAGTAATTTTTAAATTTTGCAAAATGGCATATCAAAAAAATATTTTTTTTTAAGTTTTTTTTTTCAAACGGTGCTAAAGATTTAGATTTTTTAATTTTAAGTTTTTAAATTCTCATTTTAAATAACATTTGTCAAGCTGATTTATCAACGTAATTTATGCAAAAGTTCTATTTCTATATATAATCTTGAGTAATCAATAACCTAACCTGATCTTTAATGACCATCATCGGACGAAATCCAGCATTTAAAAATTGTAAAAAAAATATTTCAGCTAAGGAAAACCAATCTCTTTAAAATTCTCGGTTATGGATCAATCGATTTTAGGAGTTAAGAGAAAATAAAATTTGAAGTTTGAATAGGAACACATCAAAAACTTAATTGCAAAAACTTTATGAACAAAAGTTGTTGTCAATTTTAATGGAAAATGCATTTTAATGAAAAATGTCAAAAACACGTTACTTTTATTTTGGTTAATGATTTAAGTGTTCCCAAAGTATAATGTTTCAAAAAAATTATATAAAAATATTAAATGAAACAAAAATACGTTTTGGATTATTCAATAATTATTGTGAGTCAATTCAATTTCAATTTATTAAGTCTCCTAAGCCTCATTACCAAATTCAAGTTCAAAACTTGACTTGGACTTGAATACAATTTTTGCAGATTTTAGCATAAAAAACTATCTAAATTTCTCATTAAAATCTATTGTTTCTGAACAATACCTATAAATATTTTTTAAAAGTACTTTGATTAATTCGTTATAGTCTAAGAAAAGAGAGACGCGAGGGTGCGGGGGTTGTTTTGTAGGGTGGGGAGAGTGGTGTGATCTGAACTATGCACTTCACAAGAACAAATTAATTAGGGCAATCTTCATTAAAAAGTTCATTTAAATGATTATATGGAAACCGATAACAGATCTTTCTTTTTAAACTTGAGTAGAAAAAGAAAAATCACCATATTTTTTTATTTCCTTAGAACAATTACAAGCAATTGATTCAAAGAAACTTTATTTTTATGACAAAATTTTATGATTTCTTCGTCAAAAGTAATATTTTTATTGATTTCTAAATATTTTCTCAATTTAGATAAAACACATAATTTTGTTTAATGATCTTGTGATTCACACGCATAAATGAAGAACAAATAATGACAAAATTATTAAAAATTTGGTGACTTTTTTTTAAGACACGCGTCAGTGTCTAATATTAGAGTAAAGAAATATCACGGTTATCTGCCGTGCTATAACTTGGATATCAAATGGAAAGAAAAATTTCAATATATCCAAACCATGACGTCGATTTTTTTACAACCAAAACTTATCAATATATCCAATATAACCAATTTATATTCGAATAACCTTATTAATTTTGTTGAACAATTAAATATTGTGCAATAGCCAATTTTTGTTAGTAATATGTACGTCAACAGATAGATTTGTAGAATAATATCAATCTACTTTTGTTACGTAGGTAAATATAACATTATTTAGAGAGTTATAAATCGATTTGAAGTGACTTTTTTTTATATGACAGCAAATAATGAGTTCACAAACAAAAAGCACACACTTTTTGGTATTTTTTTTTTGTCATTTATTTATCAGAGTTGACAATATGTCAAGCGGTGATGTTGAAATAAATGTTTTTTTCTTTTTGTTAACCACAAAGACAATAATACGTCACAATATCATACAAAAAAAAAAACTCAATTCAAGTCACACCCTTTTTCTGGAGGGATGTCATAAAAATTCAAAACAAAATTATTTTTTTGATAAAATATGATGGGTGCAAGATTGTTATAATTAGTGTTATAATAATTGAATCGGCAAAGGTGTGCCATGTGCCAGAGTCTAATTGTTGAGTGTTTGTGTATGGTTTTGTATCTTCTTGAACAAAAAGATTACATATTTTCAACAGAAAATACAAAAAAGAGGTGCAGTTCAGCAGGTCACAAGCGCCGTTTTTATTCTTCAATAAAAACAATGTTTTTTTTATTTCCGACAAAGAGCTTTTGTAAATAGTTTTTTTTTGTTTTGAGTATTTTTTTAATAATAATTTCTGTGGGAAGTACATGCACTTGAAAATTTAAGTCAATTGAACCAAATTCATCAGCTTATATTTTTAACACATTCCTATTTTAGTACAATCAAATGCATTAATATTTTGTAGCAATTTAAGTTCTTAAAAAATTTATTTTTGTTCAATAAAAACAATGTTTTATATTTCCGACAAAGAGCTTTTGTAAATAGTTTTTATTAGTTTTGAGTATTTTGTTAATAATAATTGCTGTAGAAGTAAATGCACTTAAAAATTTCAATTGAAACAAATCTCTTACAAAAAGTAAATAGTTATTGTTCAGCTTATATTTTTAACAAATTTCTATTTTTGGTACAATTTGTCACTGTCAATAAAAATAATAACGGTAAAAACCATACAAAAGCAGATGAATTCATACTTTAAAGAATTAGATTAAAATAAAAATTATAAAGAAAAAATGATATTGGTCGGCAAAAAAATGCAAAAAAAA
The DNA here is from genome assembly GCF_945859705.1 of Episyrphus balteatus. Taxonomy (NCBI): domain Eukaryota; kingdom Metazoa; phylum Arthropoda; class Insecta; order Diptera; family Syrphidae; genus Episyrphus; species Episyrphus balteatus. Next base: position 48,711,006 of record NC_079137.1, read on the forward strand.
AAAAGTTGCGCATACACCATAGTGACCCTTAATACTTGCTCTAATTTTTGACTTAATAGTGAAACGAATTGACTTTTGCTGAACACTTAAAATATTAATTGTATAGTTTTAGAATCAAAATTATTGATTGGGGACTCTAAGTGCTCAAAATCCTTCAAAAAGTCAATCGCTCGTTTTATTTTTACATTTTAATTAATATGGATTAAAGTTAAATTTAATGATGGTACAAATTCTAAGGTTTGAACTGGTTTACTTATTTACTTACCCGTACGTATTAAAAATACACGTTGGTACAAAATACATACATGCATAAACTTCTTCAACACTAATTTAAAGAATTTTTTGATTTTATTTAAAACTTCTTTCAAATAAAGACGTCTTTTTCTTTAAACACACGTTTTAATATTTATTTACTTCTGAAATTTGATCCAACCATTCAACAATAAATTTCAGTATACAACACAGAAAAAAAAGTGTAGAAAAAAATTCTATAGAAGCAGAAAAAAAATAACAACATAAAACTGCACAAGGATACCAAATATTTGCCAATTAGCGCCACGTTGTGTGTGGTATGTGGCGTATTGGAATTTTTATTGTACACTTTGTAATAATCTTAAATTTTAAATGTTTACAAGCTTTTAGAGTGGGTTAATTGTTTAAACGTAGTTAAAGTCTATACATAGCTATATTCATTATTTTATGTACATACAATATATACGAGTAGTATTATGCTTTGTTCCAAAGTACATACAAGAAAGTAATTATTATTTGTTTGTTAATGCATTAACACTTGTACTTGTAATTAAAAAAAAAAACCAACGAAACTAGGTGATACCACTTGTTTTTATTGTTTTTAGTTTTAAAAATTAAAACATCATGATTACAATGAGTGATCAATTTATTTTTGTGGACTAATGAAATTTGTAACTGATCAAAAATTTAAATAAGCAACGCAGAAAAAAAAAACTGTCAACAAAATCCTTCCTTCAAAAATCTTATTACGTCACTGAAATAAAGCAAAACATCTTGTTTTCTAATATCATGTAAATATCAGAACTCTAAAATGTCAATATGCTTTCTATCACAATAAGTTCAAAGTCATAAATAATTTCCAAGCTGATCAGTTATAGTCTAAGAGCCGGCAGCATATTTTGGCAGTTTTGATATAACCGAAATTCGAGTGTGCACATATCTAGATATGCACCACAGTATGTCAACGGAACAAGTCTGGCAGTGATCTTTTTCAGCTTTCCCTTGCCAGACGCATCCAAAGTGCAGCAAAAAATCAATTTTTGGCGTTTTGGTATAACCGAATAAATGATACACCAAAAAATCATAAAAAATCGCCTGATTTCGAATCTGTGGGTACCGCAAGTTTCTTTTTCAGCTTTCCCCCCGCCAGACCGCTTTAAAGCAGTTTTAAGTGCATTTTTCTAATAAAAACCCTGATTACTTATTTTCTGTTAGGTATAACCGTATGATGGTAACAAATTAATATTCTATGTCTATTCCAGGTCTAGAAAATATAATTTTTAGCCAGCTATTTTTCAGCCTTCCCTCTGCCAGACGCATCCAAAGTGCAGTCAAAAACCAACTTTTGGCGTTTTTCTAGGTATTACCCCAATAAATGATACACCAAAAAATCATAAAAAGTCCCCTGATTTCAAAAATGTGGGTACCAGAAGTTTTTTTTAGCTTTCGCCCCGCCAGACCGCTTTGAAGCATTTTGAAATGCATTTTTCTAATAAAAAACCTAATAGCTTATTTTCTGTTGGGTATAACCGTATGATGGTAACAAATTAAAGTTCTATGTCTATTCCTGGTTTAGAAAATATAAGTTTAAGCCAGATATTTTTCAGCCTTCCCTCTGCCAGACGCCCTTAAAGGTTTCCCAAACAGGTTTTTCCATAGAAAAAATACCTAGTTTCTGTTTTTTTCTTATAAAATTGAAATAATATTTTTTTGTTTAGAGTAACCATATGATGGCCAAATATTAACTTTCTCTGCCTTTTCCTGATTTAGAAAATGTAAGTTTAAGCCAGTTTTGTTTCAGCCTACCCTCTGCCCGACGCCCTAAAAGGTATCTCAATAGTACGGGAAAGTTAGATTTTGCTATGTGGGGCATGGGGTTCTGGGAAAAAATCCGAAATGCATTTTGACTTCAGGGCTCGAAAGGCATAAAGACACGAGTCGTAAACCAAATTTTGTTCAATCGCACTAAGAGTCATTTGGCCGCCATTTTTTTTTTAATATAAATTTTAGTTTTTCACATAACTCGCGTATTTTTGAACCTACAAAAAAAAACAATGTATGACAAACTTGAAATAATTTAATTTTCTACAATATATGTTAAATAACATTTTTATCCCTTTGGTTTAAAAGTTAGGGTGTTTTTTTTTAAACACGTCAAAAAGTGATTTTCTTATTTTTGTCATATCTCTTTTACTTGAGCGTTTTTTAAAAAATTTGTTCGTTGTAAAAGTTGTAGATCTTTTAATTACCTTCATTTGTTACAATATTGGTTTTTCGATTTGACAGACCGTTTTCGATCTGTAGGCAAAAAACTTCAAAAAATTGCAATTTTTTGTATAGGGACAAACAAAATGATTCTTGGTGCGGTTGTACAAAATGTGGTTTTAGACTCTTTCGATCCCTGGGTTTATGCTCTTTTAATCCCTGAAGACAAAATGCATTTCGGATTTTTTCCCAGACCCCCATGCCCCATATAGCAAAATCTAACTTTCCCGTACTATTGAGATACCTTTTAGGGCGTCTGGCAGAGGGTAGGCTGAAACAAAACTGGCTTAAACTTACATTTTCTAAATCAGGAAAAGGCAGAGAAAGTTAATATTTGGCCATCATATGGTTACTCTAAACAAAAAAATATTATTTCAATTTTATAAGAAAAAAACAGAAACTAGGTGTTTTTTCTATGGAAAAACCTGTTTGGGAAACCTTTAAGGGCGTCTGGCAGAGGGAAGGCTGAAAAATATCTGGCTTAAACTTATATTTTCTAAACCAGGAATAGACATAGAACTTTAATTTGTTACCATCATACGGTTATACCCAACAGAAAATAAGCTATTAGGTTTTTTATTAGAAAAATGCATTTCAAAATGCTTCAAAGCGGTCTGGCGGGGCGAAAGCTAAAAAAAAACTTCTGGTACCCACATTTTTGAAATCAGGGGATTTTTTATGATTTTTTGGTGTATCATTTATTGGGGTAATACCTAGAAAAACGCCAAAAGTTGGTTTTTGACTGCACTTTGGATGCGTCTGGCAGAGGGAAGGCTGAAAAATAGCTGGCTAAAAATTATATTTTCTAGACCTGGAATAGACATAGAATATTAATTTGTTACCATCATACAGTTATACCTAACAGAAAATAAGTAATTAGGTTTTTTATTAGAAAAATGCACTTAAAAATGCTTTAAAGCGGTCTGGCAGGGGGAAAGCTGAAAAAGAAACTTGCGGTACCCACAGATTCGAAATTAGGGGATTTTTTATGATTTTTTGGTGTATCATTTATTCGGTTATACCAAAACGCCAAAAATTGATTTTTTGCTGCACTTTGGATGCGTCTGGCAAGGGAAAGCTGAAAAAGATCACTGCCAGACTTATTCCGTTGATATACTGTGGTGCATATCTAGATATGTGCACACTCGAATTTCGGTTATATCAAAACTGCCAAAATATGCTGTCGGCTCTCGGTCTATTAGCTATAAAAATGTTTTAACAATTAATTGATTAGTTTATATTGGCGACACAAGTTTGAATTTATATAAATTTTAGTAGCAGCGCAACATTCCTGAAAATTTTATTCAAAGTTGTTATATTTTAAGACAGCATTTGAGTTAGTCAGTTAACCCTTTCGGACCCAGCGTTACTCTCATGTAACATTTTTTTAAAAATCCGTAAAAAATATTAAATTAAACAATTTTTTAGGTTTCGATGGCTTAATTGAAAGATAATAATGCCTAGTTACTGGATTATTACAAAAAGTTAGTCAAATATCATACCTTTATTTTTTTTTTTATCAAAAAAGGGACTGAAATTCAAATTTTTTTTTTTTTTTTGCAAAAAAAATTTTTTTTATATATGGTCATAATTTTGAAAAAAAGATATAAAAAAAGTTAATCCAGAAAGTGTTTTGCTTTTTGGCTTAGAAGAAGTAGCATATATTACTGTTCTATAAAAAGTCATTTTCTCAGTTGTCCGATTTTTTTTGGTGATCATAGGCAGTGCATGATACTTACATGGTACATGAGAATAACACATTAGTTTTGCTATTTATTATTTTGGAAAATTACTTTTTGCTATTCATATTTCTTAGTTGTGATGTTTTTGACCCGATAATACCGAAAAAACATTTTTTAATATTGATTTTCATAGCTTGGGTTCGAAAGGGTTAAGAATAGCGTGATGAAAGATTTAACTATATAACAATATATAGATTATTCAATCGTATAAATATTTTGATAAAAATATAATTGGTTTAAGTAATATAATTATTATACTAAATATAATGCTTTAACATTTCACATTGCATTATCTTTTCATGCAGTAATAAATAAATAATTTTTTGACCAGTAGCTGATTAGGAAAAAAATAAACATTCCTCTAATATCGTGAATAATTAAATTTGTCTAGACCATACATTTTTTTATTTAAAAATGAATTTCTGAATGGCCAAAGTAATAATGCAACATTTCCAAATAAAACGAAATAGGATTAGGAAATGTCTCAAGAGACCTTACTTGTTACAGTTCTTGCAAAAGAGTCTATTGAATATTAAAGTTTAAAAAAAAACTGCAAAGTTTAAAAAGGCTTATAAGCTTCTTCTTCGTTAAAAGATTTTCAAAAATGTGAGTTAAGATTTCGATGTGCTCTTTCCAAATTTAAACTTTTCCTTTTTTTATTTTTTTTTTTTGTCTTTAACATTTTTGAAGTATTTCTAGTGGTTCCTTTTGTGTTGAAGATGAGGAGAGCAGAACAAAATAGAATAATTTTTTCCAAAACAAAAAAAAAAAAAACCATTAAACATGTGCAAACCTAAAATTTACAGGTGGATAAACGAAGTACATTTGATTTTATTTCTGATAAAAAATTAGCAAAATTTATAAATTTAGGTTGTTGTTAGAATAAATTTGTTTGTTTACTACTTTTTTTTGCTTGAGTAAAATCAAGGGTTTTGTACAATTTTATACACAATAATTTTTGGTGTGTTTAAAAATCTCGATTTCAGTTGTTTTCTTACGTTTAAGAAGAAATCTGATGGTTGTAAATGTGACTTTAATAAAATAAACTTCACATCTTCATTAAAACACTGTAGCGAAGGTGTATACCAAAATTCAGCCCAATAGAAATATTTCCGCAGATAAAACCTTAAATTACTGGACTAAACCGGTTTAAAAGGTTTAACAAACTGGGGAAAAAGAAATTGTTGTTTCCGATATTCGGTGAAATTTCAATTTTTTAATCCAATTTTTGGCACACGCATGCACATTAGTAATTTCTGTGAGTCCTGTTTGTTTAAAAAAACACTTAAAAAACTCTAAAAGTATTTGTGTTTTCATAAACGTCGGAAATCTGCGTCAGTCCAATCGTCTTTCTGCTTTGCTGCATTAATGAACACACCACTTCTGCAGAATGTTTGCAGGCCTGCGTTGGTACAATTTTCAGCAGTCACTGAGTGTTCATAAACGTCAGAAAAAAAAATATAAAAAAATTACCACAGAATGAGTTTTGTTTAGGCAAAAAAATATTTCTTTTTCAGTTCCCGAAAATATTGTTTTTAATAACACAAAAAATTTGTAAACCGTGTTACATTAAGGTGGCTAAAAAAAAAATACTTTCTTTAAAAAAAAAAAAAATAATAAAAACACCGAGTAGTTCACATTTAAAACAAATTATCTATGGAAAAAATATTTTTAATTAGGGTGTTCAAGAAAGTTTTTTTATGCGTTTGAAAAAAAAAAATGATTTTTAGTGCACAGAAAGTTTTCTAAGTGCATTTTTGCTATAGTAATATTAAATTCATGCTGAATTAATTAAATTTAATTTGGTTGAATTCCAAGCGTAAATGTTAAATATACCATTTTTCTGAGCCCCCTAATTCGAAAATACGTACCCCAATTTTACATTTTATTTCATAAACCATGTTTTACAAACTTTCTCTGCAGTGAAAAATAATTTTTTTTGTAATTAATTAAAAAAAAAATTTTGAACCACCCTAATGGAAATTTTTTTTTTCTTCGATAATTTGGTCAAAACAATATCCACGTTGATTTTTTTGGAATTCTTCAAGCAACTGTAGAAGATAACATTTTTTAGAGCCACCCTAATACGAAAAAAATTAATATAAACTCTTTACCTCAAAAAACAAGATTTCGAAATTTTCTGTGTCATTAAAATTTAAATTTTTTGAAAAATGAAAAAAGAAACATTTTAAAAAATAAACATTAAATTTCTCCTTGAGTTCTGCAGCAATAAAATTTTGGCTGCGCAATCTGCCCGATGTTGACGACATACTGACGTTTATGAACAGCAAAACTGCAGTTGGACTAAGTTAGTCCGATCGCAGATCTGAGTTTATGAACACGACTAACGCAGGCCTAAGTTAGGCAGACGTTTATGAAAACACCCTATATGTATGTATATGTTTTTCAAAAAATCATATTTCGAAATCTAGCACCTCAGAAAAAAATCCGTATAGACGTCTAATTTTATATTTTATATGTATGTATTTTTTTATAATTTTTCCTTTTGAAAAAAAATAAATAAAATCAATATTTCGTCGGCCTCATAAGGAAACCTCGTAACTCCCAAAAATCAAAATTTTACAGGAGAGGCATAAGAGTAGAGAAACAATAGAGTAGTTGGGGAGTAAAGTGCTGTACAAAACTTGAATTTTAGTCTATTTAGAGTTGTCGGAATGACTTCAAATTTTCTGGGTATCTCCGCTGATATATGTTTTTCTAAAAAATGGCATTCAAAAGTCATTTTCGAAAAAAGGAGGAGTTACGAGGTTTCCTTATCAGACCGACGATTTGACATTTTAAATTTTACAAACATAAAAAAACAGAATTGAGTGATAGCGACTTGACCTATTCCAGTCGATTTCAGAATGAGTAATGAATTCTTGAATGAAATCAATCGGAAACGACATAAATTTCCATTGGAATAACTCAAACTTTCGTAAAAAAATTTCCTCTACACACTCACTTCTTGAGGTTTACCTCATGCTTTCGTTTAAGAAAACCGTTTACAAGAGTTTTTTTTTTTTACACATATGCAATTCTTGTAACAAATTTATCTATATACAATACATTTATAAAAAAAAAAGTTATTCATTCCAAAATAAACTATGATTTAACAGGTAATACCCAGACTGATAAAGATTTTCAAATTATGTCAAAGAAGGGGCACGTATAAATTATTAAAATTCCATAGCTTTCAACTTTAACTGATTGATTCTTTAAGATTAGAAAAAAAAAAATTATTTTAAAAAATTTACTTATCAAAAGTCTACGAGACGATTTAAAAATAAAACAAACAACAAATCAAATAAATGACCTCATTTTTTTGATTTCTTAACCAAATCTAAGTACATATTAAAATTCAGAATGAAATTTTTCAAAACAATTTTGACATATAGATTTTGCTAACAGTTTTTCAACCATAACCATCCGGTTGGTTACACAAATCCAAAAATTGCTTACAAATTCATTAAATCATTAACCCAAAATATCTAACGATAGCAGTTTAATTTCGTTAAAAATACGTGATGTTGCATGAGTTTTTCTACTGCCAATAAAGCCGGTAAACGTCACCATAACATACGCTACTGCCAATGATAATAACGACTCATGTTTGATCCTAAAACGTTAAAATAACAACAATAAATAACCACGTTTATTTCCATAATGAATGTCGATTTATTTGTCATGCCCCCCGGAAATGGCTCTAATCTAATCGTTTATTAAATCCTCAATCAAATCCACAACAAATCGGTTTAAATTGAATTTAAATGCGCCTTCAAAATTTCCATAAATTCTAACGTGGCTTTCTCCAAAATACAAAAACAAATTTCTAGACCAAAGAAATCAGCGAAATTCCACGGCGAAATTTTTAACGAAAAAAAAAAAACAACAACAAACAACCTTGTCATTTCAACAATCATAGAAATTATTTTTCAATTAAACAAAAATAATATCAATCCGTTCTAAGACCTCGAGCTATTTGTGTATTTGTAATCTTTATCTTTTACTACTGCATTATATTTTACTTATTTTTTATCGATCGAAATGACAGTCAGCGCCATACACTTGACACCACCTCTTTAAGCCAAGATAAGATTACAAAAAGAAACACAACGATTCGTTGTTATAATTTTTTTTTTTATTTATTGAAATATCTTTGTTTATTTGATAAAAAAATTATTGTTGTTAACTTTTTTTTTGCATTGTCATAATTTGTGTGTCAACCTTAACCATCAATTCATCTTATGTCAAAATCACCATCAAAGAATTTTTGACTCTCTCCAACAAAAATATCATTCATCGATCTTGTCAGTATGTCAGAATTTCTTAACAAAACTATCAAACGTGGGGTTTCCGACTTATTTGTTTGAAAAAAAAAAAAAAAAAAAATTAATATCGCCCACTGGATTGTGGCGCAGCTACATTTGCCAGCGGGTATATTAACCATTTTTACTATAACGTTTATCATTGATAAAAACTTGAGAGCTTTACCTTTTTTTGTCCAGTCCAGTCTAGTTTAAAAAATAACATCGCAGTTAAAATGATTAAACAATACTTTGGAATTTTTGAATAAGTCAAATAGTATCAATAGTTTTTGAATGGTCGTATAGTAGGTGGAAAAGCCGTAAGCCCCCACTTAAAAGTTTTGTTACTTAACTCAAAGTGCATTATGAAAGTTCAATTTTGTTCATTCTGGTGTGTAAAAATAGTTAACTTATCAGAAACCTTTGATTTCTTTGAGAAATGATTTTAATTCTTTTGGAGTAGAAAGTATTTGGTAGGTAAATATTTACAAAGGATTTAAGTTAGAAAGTTTTTTTTTTTTTTATTAATTTATAAGTGAATTAAACAATTCATTTGCGTTTTGCATTTTAATGGAATTTTGTGGGCGTTTTAGGTACAAAGTCATTTAAAGTTCGTTTATTTTAAATAAAAGCTATTTATAAATAAAATAAAAGACTCAATTTGAAGAGTTCTGAAACCTATGATTGAAAATGATTGTTAAATATAACATCCATTTGAAGTGAGATAGATAATTGACACTTATTTGATGAAGAGTTATTAATGATTGCAAATTCTAAGAATAAGAACGATACTTAGAGAAAAGTTACAATGTAGATAAATTCTAATTGTGACACTATTTTATCGAAAGAAAATCGCCATCTGATTGTCTTTTACCCTCTGAATACAACAGTTTAGCTGTAGAAAGTTGAAGAATTTTAAATTTTTGACAGTACTACAAGCTACAGCTACATTTGCACCATTGTATTCAGCCAGTTAAACTAGTAGAACAAAAAGTGATATTTAGCACAATTTTAAATGGAGTCCATTTTTATAATTTGATTTTTATGATGGTTTGATTACCTACAAAAATTTCCATTTTCAGAGTTACAGGAAAAACTATTCTATTTCGGATTTCAAGAAAATCGCTTTTAACATTACTCATATACTTTAAATAAATATTTTATATATAACTATTATAAAGTATAACTTTATTTACTCTTGGTAAGCCTGCGAAAAATTAATAGCTAAATTGAATTAAAAATTACCTAAAGAAACAAAATGTGCTAAATGACAAATCAGTGAAAAAAAAAATCAGTGAAAATGTTCGTTCTTGTTGATTCTCATCCTTGCAAGGCACCTATTTCAATGTCGAATAATAAATTAAAAAAATGTTTGTTGTTTTTTTTTTTGGAAACAACGGTGTAAGTAATAAATGCCTAAAAATGTCTATAGGTATTATATTGTTGAAAAAAAAAAAAAACAATTTAATATTTTAATAAATCGGAAATTAAAAAAAATGTCAAAACTATATTTTTTTTCTGTTTTAAAATGAAACAATTCTGTATTTTAATAGTAAAATCATTAAAAACGTAATTTAATAATTCAGACCCAAAAGCAACGCTAACTATACCTATTAAGAATTGGAAATTAAAAATATTATTTTCAATTTAAAGGTAGCACATTTTTTGTATTTAAATGTAGCTATCAAAAAATTACTTTAATTGTAGGTACCAAAGTTTTGTTTGGTTCTTCCGAAAAAAACATACGTAAATAACTTACCATCAGGAGGTAAATAATCTTGGCATAGACCGTAAGCTGTGGTAACCTGTAAAGAGAGAAGAGAAAATTAAATTTAATGATAACTATTTTTTAATATGTGGTTTATTGGTCAATTCATCTTATAATAACATATATTTATTCAAAATAATTACAAACGATGGTGATAAAAATTTTTTCTGTAAAAATTCAACAGTCCCCGAAATTCCCAAAAATTATTATGTTTTTTCAAAAATTCAAACTGCAACCGATTGCAGTAAATTAAATTTTGCTTTAGAAATATTTCCTAAGTGAAAAATGGACAAAAAATGATTAATGTGAAGTATGTGCAATAAACACTGTCAACGAACGCGAAGTGGACAAACGATTGCAATAGGTTCTGAACGTTTATTTCAAAACTTTAGAGTTTAAGGCCATTTTTTATTCCATTCGAAAGGTCCTGTTTCTCATCATTTTTTCTTGGCTTACAAGACAATTTTGAGACAAGATTCAATATCACATCATCGAAAACCCAATGAAATAATGTTTATGTTAACGAAAGTGACAGAAAATAAAACTGATTTTTATGGTTTAGCTTTGGATATTTCAAAATCTAGATTTTTAAATTTAAATTCAACCCTTAAATTAAAAAAAACCCTTTATCCAATTTTTTAAAAACAAAATCACTGTTGGCCATGATAATTGTTCAGTCGAATAAGAAAAAATTATTTAAAAAAATCGGCATTTTTGAAAAGACCTATGATATCTGCAAACTGCTATAATTTAAGTGAAGTTTAAACTTTTTGATAAATGATGGCACATAATATTTGAAAATGTGAAAAAAGTGGAAGAAAAACGAACAAAAAAAAAAGTTACACATACACCACAGTGCACCATTTTGCAAAAAAAAAATGTTGTTCCTTTTTTCTAATACCATTTCATCATAGACACTTGGAATAAAGATTTAGAAAACAATTTTCGTTTTCGAACCGTTATTTTTTAAAATAATACTTTTTTGAGTAAAAATATGAAAAACATGGTTACAGACATCAAACTTGATTTGTTTTAAAACAAATTTTGACAATTTTAAGTAATTCAACATTTAAATTCAAGTTTAAATCCTTATTGAAAACTAACATATTAATACCATTAACATTTTAGCCTTCAGTTGAATGTCTGAAAATATGTTTTCCTCCATTCACTCAACCACATTTTTTCGCTTAAATTTCATTAAATTCCCAGTCCCATCATTACTTGACACATAATTTGATTGCAAATATTGAACTTGACGCCCTTTTAAAACTCAGACCTAGACCACACATAAAAAAATACAAAAAAAAGATATTCAATGTCAGTTGCAAGATCAATTTGTGTATATATTTGCCCTTAGTCTGAAACATATAAAAAAAAATAAATAAACCAAGACAACCTCGAAATCATATGAAAAACTCAAACTTTTAACCTTGTCGTAGGTCATCTTAATTTATATAACACTTCGACTTAATCGAAAGGTAAACATGATCACTTAAAAGAAATAACAACTCATGTCATAAAAAAAAGTGAATCATAAATATCAAACTTGTTGCGCTTTTCTGACCCAGATTTTATAAGAAACGTCATGCTGAGGTGGAACCCACAACTTGTCAAATTTAATCGAACTCCACATAAACTAACTAAAAGAATCTCGAATATAATTTCTATGAAACTATTTTATGTTTGTAGATGTATGTAGATATGTGTATTATGTAGAAAATGATTTTTCCATTTTAATATCCGAAAACATAACACTATTTAGTAAAAACAGTGATGCCACTTTGCTTTTTTTTGCATTGAAATAATTTACTTTTGTTTGTTAGTTGAAATTTAAAAACTATAGTTTGTTAATATTTTATCATATTTTTAAGTGGTAAAACTGGATGTTAATTTTGAATTAAACTCCGGTTTTTAGTAACCAAAAGCTAATAAAGCTAATTATAATAAATTTCGGTTACTTACTTAGAAATGTGCTAAAGGCAACAATAGATTTAGTTTTGCCTTTAAAATTACGTCTCTTAAAGTGGATTCTTTAAGTAGACAATCAAAATGTTAGTGGTTACAATTTGTCTGATTTAATACCACGCAACCACTTTGCAACTGTTTTGCAATGACTTGTATTTTAAAAATTATGTCTTATTTTGGAATTTTTTTTAAGGAAGCAGGCTTCAAAGTAACTAGCATTCAGCAATTTTTTCATATAAATCTTGAGCAGAGTAATAGTTCCCAATACCTTTTTGACTTTTAAGTAAAGGTTGCGGCAAACTAGTTTGTTGTTTAGCAAAGTTTTTTTTGTTTTTATTATTTTTTTTTATATTTCAGATAAAAATTGCGTACCTAATTTAATATTTTTTTAATTTTTGAAACAATAGGTTAAACTCAGATAAAAAATTAAAAACAAAATAAAACTGCATAAGAGTACTTAAAATAGTTAAAATGGCAACCCTTTTTTATCTATGGCTTCAATTTAACACTTTAAGACACAAACTATCGGTTTAATCGAGTTTCAATATATCTATATGATGACTATCTTTATAACGTAGTTCTTCTCATCTTGTTAGTGAATCTGGAAAATATATAGACACTTGCAGAAGGCTCCTGTTTCACTAGAGATCCCCGCATGCGGCAGCGGGCGGCATGTCGCGTCGTCGTTGAAGTCGTTGTCCTCGTCGTCACGGTCACCATCAACCGTGTCGAGGCCAATTGATGAAGCCTGACAAATACATAACATGATTCTTGGGAAAGAAAAAAAAAAACAAACACAAAAAACTGGAGCCACTATAACTACTATCTACTACTACTAGATGACGACGTATAACCAACTTCTGAAGTAGGATGTGCTTAAAATTTGTTATTAAACGCCTGGACCAGGATATAAAGACGTTGTTGGCGCCCCATGGGGTGTTTGGTGTACGTACAACATTTGTGTTGTTTGTTACGAATGGCACAAGCAAATTCAAAAGAGAAGTGCTAGCAAAAGTGGTATCGTTTTAAAAGCAATTATTATTACATTTTTTCTCATTTTGCGTAGAAATTGCTATATATTCGGGGGATAGGAAGAAGAGAAGTCAACTAATGACCAGGTGGTTTTTTTTTTTTTCTCCTAAATGATTTGAAAAACGAGAGAAAAAACTTTCCTAAATGACTGAAATTTATTTGAAGATGGGGAGAAGTGTGAGGGGTTATTATATGAGGAAATTTGATGCAGAAATTAGAAGAAAGGAATGTGTGGGTTATGATGATTAGATAATAAGAAATTTATAGGAACAATTCCGTTATTCATTTATGACAATCATAATGGAAATAAAGTACTATAAGACTTTTAAAGTCTTATGAAATGTTTTCATTCCGACTTGATGAACCTATGCCAACTTGTTTGTTGCTCAATGTAATTTCTAACTTTTTAAATGACTTTATTCTAAGAAAAATCAATAAATATTTAATTTGAAATAAATGCAAAATCACATCTCCTATTCTCAGAGTCTGAAAATAATAAAATAATCATTATAATAGAATTTACTTTGCAAATAATGCGGCGCCATAAGTCAATAATTGCATGATGTTTATGACTCTTTTTAAATTTACGACAGTAGCGCATGTGTGAATATTTGAGATATATAGGTTAGGTTGGTTGGTGCGGTGGGCTTGCCAAGTCTATCTTTGAATATAATATAAAACGCAATTGAAGAAATTTATTATTAATTTTTAGATAAGTTTTATTTTTTTTTTGTATGTTTCTACTGAATTTGGCCTATTTAACAAATAAAAAAAAAAAATTGAAAATAAGGCTTTGACGCTTCATCACGTGAGGGTAGTAAATATATATATTAGACTTGAAAAGTTTATTGGCCAGGTATGATTGAAATAATCTATCAAAAATTAAATTCTATAGATCTTAATAATATTGAATTAACTATTTTTATCAATTTATTGTTGCAACCTATAGTGGATGACTCGGCCACACTTCATCAAGGGGCATTTCACTAAAGATGAATTTTTGATTAATCATCTTCTTAAAACATTTTCTAAACTCAATCCGAAAACTTTTGTTGTTTGACATGAGGCAATGGTTTTTGTTCTAAAGCTAATTTCATGTTTATACATTAGAGTGGAGATAGAATTTTTTTTTTGTAAACAAAAGTGTTATTCCCCAAATGAACGGGTCACTGTGGTGTATGTGTAACATTTTTCCCTTTAAAGGAAAATCTGAAAGTTGTTAATGATTCTTCTTTTTTGGAATTTCTAAGCGCAAAAATGTTATTTGTGTTCGATATTTAACTAAATTAATGCAATTCTCATCTTCCCATATAAACGCAAACACCTTTAAAAATCTCAAATAGATCTATGGCGCCAACTTACAATATTTTTAGTGCGGTTTAAACTAAAAACAAATAAAACAAAAAAAAATTACTCACCTCTCATTTGTTTTTTTTTTATAAAATGCTATAAGAGATGTAGACAAATGTCATAAATATTTTACCACAAAAACACTAAACAAATGCAAATTTATTATTACGCTTTATATATTTCTTTTTAACCACAAAACCACTATATCAATGTGAAGTTTGTTTTATTTTTTATTTATTGTTTAAATGGCATGACTAAAGCGGTCGTAAAGCTGATAGAGATGTGCACCTGACTTAAGGAAATTAGTTAAACAATAATTAAACAAATTGACTTTGTTAAAACAAAAATTAAATATTCAAAAAAAAAAAAAAAAAAAAATCATTTTGTTTGTAAGAGTTAAAACTAGTCTTGGAAAGTCTTTTTCACAAAAGGAGTCATAAAATAAACCTGGATTTGTGCTAGTTTATAAATGTTTTGAGTAGAATTTAGCTGCAGATAAAAAGTTCAAAACTTAATTTTCTGTTTTATGGTTCATTTAAAGCTTTTTTTGAACGTGTACAGTAAAACAAGGAGTGAATCTCCAAATTTCAATTTATAGAACGTAACGTCTCGTGAATATTTAATTTTAAATTTTGAAAAAAAAAAAAACAAGTTGCAATGTTATCAATTTGCCATAAAATTTTATAAATCAGTCAATAAATATGCAAAGCACGTAGTTTTTTTTTTTTATTTTTGTGTATGTTCTTTTGACAACTACACCTCTTTTCATTTCATTTGCGTGTTTTATTGTTTTAAGTTGTTTTTTTATGTTGTCTCATTACGTACCAACTGGCATGTCTGTTGGAAATATCAATTTGTATATTATTACCAACTAAAAGACGCTAATATATGCAATTTTATCATATATAAATATGTATAGGAGGCCATAATAAAATAAATCAAATGAATATGAGGTGAATTATAATTTTTTTTTTTGTTAATAATTATGACCCTGTTTAGTTTTGATGAAGGTTAATGGGGGGTAAGTATGTCTTTTATTTTGCAAAGTACCTAAGTATTCCCCAACACCCAAGTTGATGTTATTGATATTCGACACGAAACATATGTGGATATCTACAAAAAATATTCTATATGAAAACGAAACTAGGGCAAACAAACCATTTTAAAAAATCTTAGATCGAAAACAGTGTTCAAATCCTTTTTATTTCGATTGAAAAGTTAAGAAATTTGTATACAGTTGATGCTTACAAAACAATAACTTTTATTCGCACTATGAAATTTGAATTGGAACTTAAGCATATTTCGATTACCACCATAGAATATGTCTTAAGTTAATTCATTTTTCTAGCCCTTTTGGTTGCATAGAGCTAGCTGAATGTGTGCTAATAGAAAAACAATTTTGCTCAAAATCTTCGTTTAAGTGTTCTATTATTTACCTCAAAAGTCCTGAAAACTCCCATATCCGTCTTAATTTTTCAGGTCAAACCAGATTAGGTTAAGATTTAAGGGCAGTTAATTCCCAGGATATTAATAGCTATCAGCTATCACCCTCAAAATCAAATATAAATTCAGTTTATTATAAAAAAAAAACACCCTTTCACCCATGACATGCTTATTGCCTTTTTATTTATTCTTGATGCCAATGACCGATTTTTTAAAATCTATCATTTTGGTACTTCTTCTTTAAAAAAAAACACCTTTTCAACTAAAATATTTCGATACCCTCTTTTTGTTCTTTGTTCTCATCATGGGAAGTGGGTTTTCTGAAAATAGTCACTACATTTAAAGGACTGTTATATGGGATTCGTTGGGACTTTGGGTATGTGAGTAAGGGTATTGCCGTCAGCAATTTCCACCAATAAAAATTCTGTATATATGTAGGTACATCGAAAAAAAAATTGATGATAACAGCTATCAAACTAACATTTTTGATTAACAAAAGTCGTCCAACAATTAAAGTATCAATTTTAATATGATTATCATACGATTTTGACATTTTTTAATTTTAGGTGGATAGTGAAAATTTCAGTTTTACAATTAAAATATCAATGTTGACTAGATTTTACGTTTTAGTTTATTATAATGATATTTCTATCTTTTTCTTTTTTATTATTTTTATTATTTTAAGTATTTTCTTTCTTTTTTCAAAACATTACTGAAAGTGAATATTCTTTATAAAATAGTGGTGATATTATTTTTTCTATTATACAATATTGTTTTTGTTTTGTTATTTTCTCCCAAACTATATGAAGTAAAATCTTATTGCCGATCAAATTTTCTCACTAAATCATACATTTTACTTCGAAAAAATACAAAGCGCCATTAAATTAGTACAAATTAGGAGTTTTTTATTTAATATTTTTCAATATAGGTATTGGAATTGATATAAAAAATTCATAATAAAATATCAAAAAAAATTTCAAAAATGTGATATTTAAATATTAATTATCATAAAACACATTTTATAGAGCGTTTTTTGCTGATATTTAAAAAAGGTTAATTTTATTATTAAAGAATGTTAAATTGATATTGTTTTTTTTTTGGTATAATTCCGGGTCAAAATCTAAATGTTCTGTTGTATTGGAGAATAGGATCATACCCAAAATTCAGTGTCTGTTACCATCATCGGTTTTGTGACCTGAAATCTAGACTAGATTGCATCTGATGAGAATATTCGTTTAATTTCCAATTTTTCTCTTCTACAATCTCTTCTAATTGAAAAGCACGAAATTTATTCAGAACCAACCAGTTACTAAAAATATCATGCGCTTAGTTCAAAAAAGTGTTAAGTCATCTTATTAGTTCTTCAATAATTCCCCAAGCTAAAAATAAAAATTTAGCATTTCTATTGTTACCACAAAAAAAATAGAAAACATAATATTTTGTTGAAATTTCAATTTATTGATTTATTACTTTGTCGCTCAATCAATTTTGTCATCTTCATCAAAATGTCAGTGAAGATGGCGATGGGTGATAATAGAATCTTTGTGTCTGCCTGTCGTGTCGAACCAAAAAAACAAACTGCTTCTGGCTAAGTTTTATGGAACGCATATGCGCCCCCGGCCGCCGCCCAGTCGTTACCCTACCACACAGCCACCATTGAAATTTTAAATTTATTGCAACTTAAAAGCGGTCAAAGGCTATTACCTATACTCCCCACGAAGTGAAATCTGTAGAAGCAGAAGCTAACCACTAACTTTATTAACAACAAGTCAGTGCGGCATCACAGTTGTTGAGGCAGCTTGTTCGCATTCAAATCATTATCATCATCGAAGTCTTTTTTTTTCTAGCACTCGGAAAGCTTTGATCAAACGCAAATATTTATTGGAATTTATTTAATTAACATATTTTGTATATTTTTCATATTTTTTTTTTTTTTTATAAATATTATTTTTTTTGTTGATATTTTGTATTTAGATACTCTTTGCATTGAGTTCATATTCATATTGTCTCATCTTGTTTGGAATGTTGATTCTCTTTTTTTGATTTTTTTGTTTTGCATTTTTTTTTTTTTTTTTAAATTTTGATTTATTACACTTTTATTTAATTTCACTAAACGTATATTCCAATATAGCCCCCATCGTTTTGTGATCGTATAATTAAGATTTTTCGTTTGTTTTGTTTGTGGTTTTATTATGATAATTTGTTTATTATTGTTTTTTTTTTTTTTTTTTTTTGAAAGAGTCATTTTGTTTATTTTGCTCGCTGTCTCATCGATCAAGGGATAAACGATGATGATGACTTTAAGTCTGATTTGTAGATCTGAGATCAGAATTCAATTTTAATATCCAAACACACAAAAATATAATTGAGTTGTAAGGAAACAGATATTTTTTTACTGTAAATATTTTGTTCAACAATTTTATACCGCCAAGAAATATTCAAATACATTTTGTATTAATACTTTTGGGTTTCATCGATGTTATTATGCTCGAGCACCTGTTCAAATTGATTTCAATTGATTACAAAAAAAAATATTTTTTTAGGTAATAATCATTGAAAATATTGGTCCTTTTCTCTCCAATATATTGTTAATGATACCCATCATAATATGTACCTCATCACATACTAACGCATTAATTAACTTATTTGATTATTGTTATTTTTTTTTTCTATAGAATAAAATGTAACTCATACGCCATAGTGGCCATAGTGATCGGAAAATTAAAAAAAAAATGTTTATAAATGTATGGAAAAATTTCTAACTCTAACGAAGGGAAGCAGTCAAATGACTTATGCTATATATTTTCGGATCCAAATCCTAATGCACACTGGTCATGAAAAAACTATTGAAATCAGTATAGACATTAGGGTTTGGATACGAATATCTTCAAAATATCTTCAATTTTGAAAAAGTAAAAAATGCTTTTATATTTTTTTTTTTAACTTTTGACCTCAAATATCTTTCCAATTGTTAGATTAATGAAAAAAGTAAATAAGAACTTTTTTGTAGAACAATCTGTTTTCTAAAAGAATATGCTATGCCCTTTTGATTATTATAATTGTTCAGTTTGTTACAAAATTAAGAAAAAAAAAACGAATTTTTAATAATTTTCCCAATTTTTGGTCCTCGAATATCTTTTAAACGGAAAGATAAACAGAAAAAGTGTGTAAGGCCTTTTTTGTAGACCATTCAATTTCCTACAAAAAAATTGATTGATTGATATGATGTAAATTTTAATTTTAATTTTTGAGGATCTTCTAAATTTTATTTAGAGGTCATATTTGGTGAGTATGTTCTAGAATGTCTAGAAATCGAGAATAAAACAAAAAAAAAATATTCGACTTTTTTTTGACTCACCCTACTGCTTATTCCTCCCAACCTCATTTATTTACCAAATTATGAGATATTATTCCATAGAGATACTAAAAATAATCACAATTATCATTCCAAAGCTTTAAAAAAATCATGTGTGCAATTCACACGTGGTTGAAGTGAAACCTTAAAAATCATTTTAAAAAAATCAAGTAAAATATAACTTTTTTTTTATTCCATCACTTTTTTTATATGACAACCTAGAATAAATTTTATACCATCTGAAAGCTTATTGTTTCAGCTCAAAATAATTATATCGACCATGTCCTATACAACATCTACAAAAAGAGCTAGAATTTTTTTAATCCAATTAGTTTTCATAAAAAAAGCAATCACAATCACTCTCTTTTCTCTTCTAACACCATTAAATCCATTTTTAAAAAGACAACCTATAATAAATTTTATATCATTTTTATTTCACTTTTTATATGACGCTTGAATCATATTTCTACCATGCCTACAAAAAAAGTAAGAATTTTTTAAAGCCAACCATGTCGAAATTTCAAACTGAGATTACGGTAGGTACTTAATCTACTGCTGGCTGGTCATCGGCAACAAACCTTCACAGCTGTTTTTAGGTTTTTTTTTTCAAGTTTTCAATTAAAGATTATATAACTTGTAGAGCACGTACCGTTATGTGTGATATATTAAAAGAAAGGTAATATTATCAGCATGCGTATTAAAGTTAAATAAATTTGTTATGTATATCTAGATCAAAAGATATAACGTGTTTAGAAAAAGAACATCTTTTCACCGTTATCTCAGAATTTTGAATTTTAATTACCTATCTACTATATAAATTTCATTCATCTATCTATTAAAACAAAAAAGTTATGATCAATTGATTTTTCGTGTCGCTTTTTCGTTTCATCTTGTTTCAAATCACTATACGATACTAAAGAAGTTTTCATTTCAAAAATAACAAATTGTAATAAGCATGAATTTATAAACAACCCGTTTGTGATATGATATATTTAAAAGCTCATAACATTCGTCCTTCATGTAGACTTAATGACACATCAACACGCACACAACTCAAGGTCCTACATTATGATGATGATTTTCCTAATCAAAATGTCACTGAGAGACACAAAACAACAAAAAAAAAGAAAGCAAAAAAATGTTTAAAAAAAAAGCAAAAACCCAAAAGGACCCTCAAGTACCTGATGCCAAACCTAAGTTGTTAATTTGATTTTCAGCAAAAGTCCTTCTTCCATACATCGCAAGCAAACATATAAGCACTCATATAATACCTATCTCTCATTTTTTCTCTCTTATACCTAGGCAAGCTGTGTAGGTATTTGAGTTATCGTAAAAAAAGGCATTCATTCAGAGATCCTTTTTTGTGCATATATATTCCTTTTGTAATCCTTGGGTTATAAAAATCATTAACTCATTGCTAAAAACCACTTTTTGGCTCTTAAATTGTCGACCACTTTTATATTTTTGGAGTACACTTATGTAAATATGAGGATAATACCTATAAGAAGCGACGTAACTTCTGCCAGTGTGCAAGCGAGACAGACTTATATGAACGTAGTGGAAAATCGATAGCCGTTATCCCTGAGTGCTGTTGTACACAAAAGGAGGCACTGCAGCATATTTGCCTCTGTCGCTTTTAACCATATATATATTTTTGTTGCTATTGCATCTGCAGCTGCAAACTGCCGGAAATTGTGGTGGTATATTCTCTTTCTGACTGACTATATGTTTTTTTAATTCACCTCCTCCACCATACCATTGCCATTCACCATCATCATCATCATCAACAACAACGGCAATCACACCACACCAACCATCAGAATCACAAACAGAAACAAAAACAAGCACGTGGTGTGGCATGAACACACTGAATACTGAACAGAGAAGTACGAGAGATATACGAGTATATGGTTCGTTTGCTTCCGGCTTTTGGGGGCTTCGAAATGCTTTCGAAAGTAGGCCACCTAATTTCCCCGACTCGGTGTGGTTTGTTCTGCTGTGCCATCAGAGAATAGTATCCTTTATCCTTACCTCAGCTTTTGCCTACCTCCCTCCTCTGTTTACCAATAGTTCCATTCCATTACAGAGCTAAGCTATGTACTCTAGACGAAACCAGCAAAGGTGGAATAAGGTACTTGTTGTAAATTTGTTGCTGGGATTTAGGGTTTTCACAATAAAATTTCAATACCCACCTAAAAGGTAAAGGTGTGAGTGGAAGAGCCCTTAGAGCAGATAATACTACTATACACCAATACCACAACCTCCACCCCGAACTATGTTAACCTGGGTCGTCCTCGTCTTGTATATGAATATGCTACTTTATACACTACGACGACGATGATTATGTAAGCCAGGCCAGGACATGAAGTCGGCATGTTGTCTGAAAAATCGAATTTCGTTGGCATTTCGTTTCTCTTTGCCGTCGTCTCTATATTTACGAGTACCAACATAAATATATACGGGACACACAAATGAGAAGGTTTTTCTTTTAGTTGTGGTTTTTTGTATGTGTGTGTGTGTGGTGATAAATTGGGCTATACATGGAGCCTTGTTGGGGCCTAATTAAATTTCAAGATAAGAGAATGAGTAAGCTATTCTATTTTCCTCTACGTTTTTTTTCAGTTTTTTTTCTAGTATTTTTTGTTTTTGGTAAAAACTTGCGTGTTGGAAAATAGAATTTCCAAAGAAATTAATGGTTCGTGTGGAATTTTTTTTTTTTGTTTGTTTTCATTTTTAGAAAGAAAGTTCTATATCTGTTGTGCCATTAATCGCTGAACAAATGTACAATTTTTTTCCAAGATTATGGTGATAAAAGCATACAATCACGGAATTGTTAGGGAATTTTTTTGGTATAAATAGTGGGAATGGACAATGATGTATTTTTTTTTTTCCGTTTAGTCTAATAAGGGTAGGTGGTGTGTTTTTTGTTTTATTGTTATTTCGGCAAGGTCAGTGAATAAATGAGGTTTTAAAAATATATAAGTCATTATATTATTTGTTATGGTTTAATGTGTCCTTTGTGGGAATTTTTTTTGGGGAAAGGTAAGGAACACAGATTTGTTCCTATTTAGTGGTAGATTTTGTTAAGATCCAGTTTATAACTTCTAAAGAAGTACAATAATCTGATATTTCCAAATAAAAAGTACTAAAAAAAATAACCTGCATTCTATTTTTCTTTTTTTTTACACTAGACGTCATGTCACTGGGAAATAGTAAAATTTGTAGTAGGTTATCAGCCAAAACGAGAAAATTGTATAATTAACCAGAGTGTTGAGCATTTACAAAGATACGAAATAATTCTGATGAATTTTTCGTTACATAATTCACATTCACTTACCTCATAAACTATAATAAAAAAACCCAAAATTGTCAGATAAAAAAAAAAATACACTTCTTTTCTATGTGATAATCAACATGGTTTTGTAAAGAAAAAGTCTACAACAACGAATTTATTAGAATTTATGACGTTCTGCATTGATGCATTTGAGAAGAATCAACAAGTTGACTGCATTTTTACAGACTTTAGCAAAGCCTTTGATAAGCTTAATCATCAAATACTTCTCAATAAATTCAGAAGAATTGGTCTTAACGATCAATTTCTTAAGTGGTTGGATTCATATCTCAAAAATAGATTAAATAGTGTTATTTTTAAAGTTGAACGTTCTAAAAGTTTTATTGTCAACTCTGGTGTACCACAAGGTAGTCATCTTGGTCCTTTACTGTTTGTTTTATTTGTTAATGATCTTCCATCTGTCTTAAAAAACTCTATGTCTCTTATTTATGCTGATGACGTGAAAATTTTTCGAAAAATTAACTCAATATTAGACTGTGAACTTTTACAAGATGATCTGAAAAGATTTTGGGAATGGTGCAATAATAATCGTCTTTTTTTAAATATTGAGAAGTGCAAGTCAATGTGTTTTACTCGTAAGAATAACTGGTTTGTCCATAAATATAACTTTAATTCCTCCGATTTATGTATTTTGTCTAGCTTTGCCGATCTTGGAGTAGTATTAGAGCCATTTTCTTCACTATTGCTCAACTTGAAGCAAACCCGAGAGTTGGCAAACTTGAGAGTTGACTTCAACTCGATGTTGAAACAAAAGTTGAACATTTTGTTTTCTTCACTTTTTTTTCTGTTTAGAAAACAGAAGTTGACCAACTTCCAGTTTGAAAAATATCCCTGGGATATTAGTGACAGTTTATATAAATTATGTCAGTTTCAAATTTAAAAATCAATCGAGTATGTCATTTAAATCGAAGCCTTGTATATCTGGTGCATTTTTTTTTTTGTCAAAATGTCAAATTGATTTTAGTAATAAATTTAAATCGGTGTAAAGTATGCATTTTGCTGTTTTTTCTCTAAAAATGAATTTCAAACAAATCGTTTTTTTTTTTTGTGTAAAAGTGTTTGTGTGGTTGTGTGTGTGCCTTCAAGAGCGATGTTGATGTGATGTAAAATAAAATCGGCGGAAAATGTGTATGATAATTTTTTAATTTAATTCTCAATTTTTTAATAAAAACAGATAAAAACAGGAATAAAAGAGTTTTTGTCAGAATTTGGCATCAAAAATAATTTTGAAACAAAAATTAAAACAAAAAATATGACATTTGACTGACAAATCTCAAGTTTGCTCCCTCAACTTCTATTATTTTCGGAAGTTGAGCAAACCAGAAGTTGACCAACTCGAGAGTTGAGAATCAAAAGTTGGAATTGTCAATTTTGAGTGAAGAAAAACAAAATCTCAAGTTGAGAATAAAAATCCTCAAGTTGAGTTCAACTTTTGGTGAAGAAAACGGCTCTAAGACTCAAAGCTTTCATTTATCGATCATTTTAATTATATAATAAAAAGGGCTAATAAGGCACTTGGCTTTATTAAACGTTTTACTCGTGAATTTCATGACCCTTATGCCCTTAAAACCCTCTATGTTTCGTTTGTGAGATCAATTCTTGAATATGCGTGTGTTGTATGGGCACCTTATTACGCGACTCATATCAACAGATTAGAATCCGTTTAAAGAAGGTTTATGAGATTTTGTCTACGTTTCCTTCCCTGGTCAGATAGAATTGTAATACCACCTTACTCTCATAGATTACAACTTATAAATCTGCCATCTCTTTTTGCTCATACAGAGTATTTACAGTTCTGTTTTATCATAGGAATAATTAATGGTTCGATTTCAACACCATCGGTCCTTTCCCGATTGAATTTTACAGTAAGTCGTTATAGTGTAAGAAGACAAATGTCACTTTGTAACATCTTTAGTAGATCAAACTATGGCGCTTATAGTCCTCTCAATCTGTTAATTAATGTATTTAATAAAAACTATGTTCTTATTAATTCCTGTAATAATATTGTTAAATCACAGAGTATAAGGAATATGTTTTTCAATCAATATTGTTAAAAATTAATTTTTTATCCAATGTTAAATGTTAATCTTAAATCTGTATAACCTGTACCGTTAGTATTTAACGAAATAAAATAAATAAATGAAACAAAGATCTCTTTAAGGTCTTGTCATAATTGAAAACCAAAAGTTTCTTGGGGGTCTGGTTCTTCAGATATTTTAAACCTGTTCCTTTTTTTTCTTACATTCCAAAACTGATATCTTTTGACAGAAGTCTTAAAGTTGGGTTTGAATTAATTATTGGAGTTCAGGCCTATGCATTCAGGTACAAAATTTACAAATAATTTTTTTTCGGAATTTTGAAAAAAATCCAAAAAAGTACGTTTTTTTTAAATTCCCTTCGAATCCAACGAGTTAAACATCAAAAGAAAGGTCTCGTCAAGTTCTATACACAATTGAAAACCAAAAGTTTCTGGGAGGTCTGGTTCCTGAGATATTTCAAACCAAACATTTTTGTACACTCCGAAGCCGATATCTTTTGACCAAAGTGTCGAAATTGGTTTTAAATCAATGATATGAGTTCATAATCAACAGGCCTATGCATTCAAGGAAAAATTTTAAATATCTATTTTTTTCGGATTTTCGAAAACAAAATCAAGGTTAACCCCTGCCAAAAAAAAAGTACTTTAAAAAAAATTTCTTCCAAATCCATTGAGTGAGACATCAAAAGAAAGGTCTCTTTAAGCACTATTCACAATCAAAAACCAAAAGTTTCTTGAAGGTTTAGTTTTTAAAATATTTCAAACCAAACATATTTTGTACCTTCTTTTTCTTACATTCCAAAAGCCAATATCTTTTAACCAAAGTCTAAAATTGTCACGAAGAATTTAATCAAGTACTTCATTAACGGAAACCGTTCTTCCGCCAAACCATGGTGGCGTCGCTTAGTATCATATCTATTCTATCTACTTTCTACTGTCAACTGGTTCTTCAAGTCTTTTTTTTTCAAGGGGATTTACCTTCAATTCGGTTAATTGGTCAAATAATAAAAATTTAATGGCTTATCACTGCGATATCTTTCTAATTGCGACTTCTTGAATACCGGACACGATTGCAATCAATTTATTTATAACGCAGAAATTGTGATGCAATGTAATGGAATGTTAAACAAAAAAGAATTCCACGAATAATAACATCATATTATTGGTGTAAGACCTGTCAAAAAATCACTGAAAAGCCATTTATCTATCTACTCAATCATAAGCGAGAGGTCTAAGAACCTTAATAATAAAAATTCCCCCGTCTACATAGGCATATCAGGAATTTCTTTCTGTTCGAGATCATCGGTACACTCACCTTATGCGCTACAACATGTAGGCACCTTCTATAACCATCAGAGTCGCCAATCTTATCTAAAAGTCAAAGGCGATAAAAATTAGCGAAACGATAGGAATGCAGCCAGTGTGACACTTCTACCAAGTGTATAGTAGCGTTGCAGCTAGATAGACATACCTCTTTTTTTTCTCCACCGATATCAGTGATTGGGGGGAAAAAGATGATTTATAATAATTGCTCGGGCACAAAATAAAAAAAAAAAAAAATAATAACTACAAAAATCGTGTTAAACAATTTATTATAATTATTATTTACCAAACAATTACAGATCGGATATCTTCCATACTCTCGAAGATGAGACTATGACAACAGCAAACTTTTTAACAAGGCCAATGTCAACTGCAATCTCATCTCATTATGGATAAATACACTTGGAACTTGTGGATATAGGGAGTACGACAGCAGCCGACGATATCTTGCATAACTTCAAGTCATGATAATTCTGAGATTTTATTGTTTAATTCAGAGAATCACCTGTGTTGCGGTTGATAGGGGGCAGACTCATTCTAATAAATTTACAAAAACAACAAGCTTTATAACTAAAACACTCGTTCTGACGTTTTTGAAAACGTCAATACGAATTCCTAGTATAATGTAATGGAAGAATTTTGTTTTGATTTCTATTTGGAATGCGGATTCTGGGAAACCAATTGACCGTTGTATTCTAAGAGGGTGGCAAATAGAATTAAAAATGGTGTTACGCTTTGAGGATATCCGTTGTTTTTCTAAAAAAAAAAATTTTTATTTTGATTTGAGAATTAATTAACATTGTTTCTCAATTTCCTTAGAATTCTAGAAAAACTTTTAAAAAAATTGTTTTTTAGTGAGATGGAAGTTTTATTACCTTACAATAAGGAGCAATGTTTGCTAAGATTTTTTCAATTGACTCTGTGGGAAATTCCAAGAAATTATAGATGATTTTTAATGATGTCAAACTTGTTGACGATTTTTAGTTTGCTCAACAGTTTTAAGGGTTTCCACGAAACTCGTTAAAGCATTAAAATAATGTGAAATTTTAAAAGTATCAATTATCTCCAGTATTTTTTCGCTTCCATTTTCGACTTCAATATCAAGACTGTAAATACGTTGTGTACCGAAAAACACAGGAACCATTAAAAGTACCAAAGTTTGGTTAATAAATTGATGTTGATTTGGGAAAAATAATCTACTTTCTGAGGTAATTTGTCGAAAAGTGTAAAATTCACGTGCTAACTTGGCATGGGACCGTTTTTTAACAATTGTTGAGCCATTTGATTTGGTGGTAATCATCAAAACAGCTGAATTATCGTTTGCATCTCCAATATCTGGTAGTTGGAAATTTTCTTCTTCATCAAGTCTATGATGGAGAATCACAGAATCAATACAAATTAAATGTTTAAGATTCTTAGGCCAAACTCCTCTTAAAGCTTTAAATAGTTTCACAGCATATTCAGATTCGTATAGGATTATTTTTGGATTTAAAAGTTGAATTCTTTCACAGATGATAGCTGAAAATTAATTAATACTTTGATACAGTAGAAAGTATTTAAAAAAATTCTTACAATTTTCCAAATTAGTTTTAATAAAATATATAGGAGCACCAATTGTTAGACAAGCAAACGTTATTGGAGTAATTTTTTCGTTTGCTTTTGAATAAATAACAACAACATCTTCTCTGTTCACATCGATTCCCATCAAATTTCGAGCAATGGTAATAGTTTGAATGCGTGCTTTTTCAACAGTTAACGTTGATCCATTGTTAGAATTTATTTCGATCACTTTATTGGGATCACTTTCTTTAAGTTTATTCAATATTGCCTCGCCAAGGCATATTGATATGTCAAGAAACATTTTTGTGTGAGGTGAAATGAGCGATGTCTTGATTTATTAAAAAATTAAATAGCAAAAATAGCTACTATTTATAGTCTTTTTTTGTGGTAATTAGTTTAAAAAAATAATAATTACGTTTTGCTAAGCTAATTTAATTTTATAGTTAAACGCACGATATTTCAATTTTATGGCAGTTGAAATACATATTATATGGAAGAATAACAGTCAATTCTGCTTAACTGAAACCTGAAATGAAACCATATAGAAAAAGTAATAGGTATACATTTAATAAGTTAATCATTTAGTTTAAAAAAAATGAAAACGGAATGATCCCTTTGACATTAAGTCCACTGAAATTAGGCAAAAACAAACAAACTTCTGAATCTTATCTCATAAGTTGTTCAAGGTTTAATGTCGAAAATATCAATCCCCGACTCGACAAGAACTTCTAACCTGAAGGGCCAGGTTCATCAATAACTCCAAGAACGGTAGTCCGATCAACCCACTTCATATTGGCCTATAAGCCCATTCAAGGTGTTCATTAAGTAGGTTATCCTGACTGGAACTGAAGAGGTATAGATGCCAAAGCTGATTTCAACTAGGAAATTCTTCCAATGCCGCCTGGATCGAAGAAGAAGTGCCTTAGTTGGAATACTTCTCCTCCTCTTTTCCTGCATCTGGAATTGGTAGTTTAAATAAAACCTATGGACGCTTGTGTACACTTAAATGCATAGTGGTTATCTTTTAAACATCATCCTTGAATATATACTGAACTGTAGCGGTGAAACCAGAGGCACTATCTCTCAAAAGACCGGTCTAACTGCATTCGTATGCAGACAATATTGTCATAATGGGAAGAACAAAGCGTGTTGTTAAAATGGGTATAACTGTCAATGAGGGCAAGTCTAAGTCTATGCTGTTGTCAAAAAAGGACACTCAACGACGAGAAAACGTCACTATGGACAGTCATAATTCCGAGTTAGTAAAGTTACCCCCCATTTTGTTGAAACTGTTATTTTTGAAAGCTTTTCCAAAAATCAGAGCCAAATACCGTTTTTGACCTAGTCCACGTTTTTCAAAAACTGAATTATTGAAAGTTGTTCCTAACCAAAGTGTGGGGCCGAAAACAAAAAATTTCTGGCCTCCTTTTTTCGAATTCCAAAAATCCAAAACATGTTTCAAATCCACAATCAAAAATTGGATTTTTCAATTGCCCCAATTATACTAAAATCAATATTAAGATATAAACTAGAACAACCTGGAACAAGTTTTGGAAATTTCTGTTTAATATTCAAAAATCAGGTTCGCTAAACCGTAAAGTATGAGGAAATTCCTATTTCACATTCCCAAAAACTTGATGGCTTAGAGAAATACCAAAAGAAATGATAAGCTGTCGAATTAGCGAATTTCCCAGTTTACCTCGTATTACCCAGGAAATAATTTTTTCGGTGAGTCTCAATATTATCCCTGGGAATTACTTAAACGGATTCCGAGGTGGAGAAAATATTATGAAATTCCAATGCCTAATCCCTACCTCCAACAGTCTACCAGAATTAATTAATTTATTCGCTCGCTTAAAGCTATTTATCACTCAAGACCATAGTCTTGTACCTGGACAGAATTTTAAACCATACAAACAAAATACAATGTTCAATTAAAAACCCATAAATTTTCCATGGCCAGAAACAATTAGGCCCAAATACAATTATTTTCCCGTGCCTCTATTACAATGCGCATAATCTAGTATACTAGACTGACCGTACAATAAACAAACTAAACTATCCCATCTATTGTCACTCACGTTCCACGCTCCAGACTTAAAGGTGTTTGACAATGTAACACCTCCAGTTATTCAATCAACCATACAGCAAACACACCATTTATACAGTGCAGCACGTTTATCGTACAACAACAAAAACAAACACATTTTTTTTGTTGATTCTATGTTCAATTATATTGCCAGCGCATAATATGCATCGTCCTTAGGCACGAGCAACTGCCACCAACTGTTCTTGAAGGCGTCACATTGGTGTCCGCACGTCTAACCCGGCTGACACAGTGAATAGTGAAATTACGAATCAAAGTCACAATAGATTTGTTTTCCTCCAGGTTTCCAATCAACAACAACGCGATACGATATTGTTGCAGGCGCCCATCTGCCCATGCACAGCACTTTCTGACTTCTTTGGGAATAGCTTTACAAGCAGATCGACACTTTACCAATTTCGGTCTGAGACTCGAAGATGACTACGACAAAGGTGAAGACGACGGAGACGACGGACGCGACGTCACGTTGTTGTTTAACTATTTTTTCAAGTCCACCAAAAGAATCTTCCACCAATCTTCGAGTCAAGCAGCGAGCAGCGATACAAACAATATTGAATGACCACGCAAAAAGCCAAGTGGTTAGTGGTAGTCATGTTGAATGCGCGGTGCGCATGCGCAAACGCAAACGCGCCTACGTCTCAATTCTCTGCACGAACGTGCTTCGGATTCCTAAACGGGCAAAGACTCAATGCTAACAAAAAAAGCCAAAAAGACAACAAAACAAAGTAACCAATACTTTTGGTCCCGTCTTGTACCTCTGTACCCGTTGCCGTGCCTTCAACCGAAGAATAAGAAACACTTTCAAGAATGTTTCTACCACTTTTCAGCGACTCTCTCCTCCACCACCGTCACCGTGTGTGCCACTGTCTGTCACACTGGTGTCTCGAGGAGCATTTTATGAAACTTGATGTGCCATCAGCAGCAGTGGCAGCCGCAGCAAACAGTAACAACAACAGCAGGCTCTAAAGCGTCCGAATTAAGTGCGAATTTGTTAGTAATTTGACGGGGCACTTTGTCAAAAAGCGCCTGAGGCGTGTTCGATGTCAATTAATTCTCCATTTTTCTTTTGAAGATGGATGCGCGTGTTTTCGTTTTTGAACCACTATATGCGTGATGTGGAGAGATGATGATGGTGATGGTGAGATGGCGATTGCGACTGCGCGCCGCTGCACAAGCCTGTCATGTGTCAGATGAATGTGTTGTGACATAAATGTGACAGAACATGTACACAGACTTGACATAGATCGGATGAACATAAAGAACCAGTGCGCAACACATCAGCAGCATGTTTTATATAGAATGTCCGTTCGTGAAAACGCTCGCGCATGGACTTATTCGAGTTGGTTACAACAACAACAAAAAAAAAAGAAACCACACATCTACTTGACTGAAATACAAATTGGTGAGGAGTGATTAATTTGACAGAGTAGGACCGCCTGACATGATTGTTGACGGCGCAAAAGCTTTGACGTTTGAATGACTACTCTGCATGCAGATTTTCCTTGACGTTTTTTTCCATGTTTTCTGTTCAAGTTGTCTATGTTGTTTTTTGGCTGACTTGATTTGTCCCCCCGGAGAATGTCTTATCTAATTGAGATGTGACCAGGAGTTGAATGGGGGGTGGAAACATACATAGTTGTTGCAAAAGTTGTATAACAAGTCAAAAAACTGATTATATTGGTCGATCATGGTGTTTGGATGCTGCATAGGATAAATGAAGCGTCTCGATTCAAAGTTGTTGTTGTCTTCTTCTTCATCTTTGGTCTTCCTCATCCAGTCGCGGTTTTCGTTGTCGGTTATATTTATGATTATTACATTGCTGATGACGCTGTTAGATGATGACGATTATGATAGCATAATGCAGCCAACATTTTGATGTTCCTTTTGGTCGCAAAACCGTTTTAAGTGAGTCTTGAATTTGCAAAAAAAAAAAAAGAGAAAGTTTAGTGAGGCTTGCACTCTATGTGGGCCTTCTTGTAGGAAAAGAGTATACCTACAGATGAATTTTGACATATTTATCTAGTTTTTAAAAAGTTTCAGATCAATTTAGTCTAAGAGTTCCACTTTTGTCATAATTGTTATTAATATTGTTTAGACTTAAAGTAATTTTACCGAGATTGCTTGAAAATTTTATGATCTTGTAAAAAGTACAACTCTCTCAATTTATACCTATTATCATTACAAGACTTTGATTTGATGTTTTGAAATTGTTAAGTAATTTAGATTAAACCTAATGTGGGTGTGTTTATTTCGAGTAACAGCTTTATTTTAAGTCTTCACGATTCGAGATATTAAAATACTTTTTTGTAAATTTGCTTTCCAATGATTCAAATAATAACTGTTATATAAATTTTAAGTGATACACTTTGAAGCAGTACGTAACTTTTTTTTTGCTTTCTGAAATGGAAATGAGACTAAACGATGTAACCAATCCGAAGGGAATTGAAGCCGAATTTTCGTTTACAATCGAATATAGTAGACATATCAGGGCTCAGTGGTACTTACTTTCTCTGGCGAGGAATTGAGACATTTAGAAAGAGTATCATTGCTCTGATTAGCAGTAAATTGATTAGTAAATTGAGTAAGCTTTACAAAGCTAAAACTTTTAGCAGCTTTAAAAATTCTTGGAACGATTATTTGTTATTTCTAAAATTTTATGGCCTAGAATTAATGAAATACAATTCAATACATTATTTAGTACAGTAGCGGGTCATTACGCCATTTCGGATTCTATATCTGTAGGAGCTGTCAGGAAGGATGTAAAATAGATAGACCTCCAACCCTCCAAACAAACCGCTTCCATTGCAGAAAAAGTAGATCTCAAACATGAGAAAATTCAAAGAAAACATCTATGTAAAAAGCTTGTTTAGGAGTACCTCTACCACTTTTTGTATAGAGATCACAATGAACAAAAAGGCTCCTGTGCAGGAAATAACTTATTTTATTAACTTAACTTTATCTTGCTTAACCTAAGATTTTTTGGAACTAACAAATGTTAAGATAGTTGCATTTAGTTAGAAAAATTCAAAAAATTGAGGCTTGCTTACGTTTTCCCCACAATAGAATTGTCATGTCTCTCAAGTTAGCAGAGCAAGGTCAGCAGAACATATGTTTTGTTATTGGATCTTTTAGTGCTAATTAAGTGCCCAAAATTAAATTAAGTGCTCCACTACTTTTGGAGAAAATTAATGTTCTGCTTACTTGATTTAAAGTTAGCAGAGCAATTATAAGAAAATGTCCTAAACTGCTCGTAGACAAATCGGGTTTGGTATAATATTTAGGTGCTAATTAAGTGCTCTACGAATCCAAAAAAAAATTTCCGAAAATAATTTTTTTTCAAAAATATTTTTTTTTTTTGTGATTTTTTTTTTTTCAAACTGTCTTAAATAATTAAGTGCTTAACTAATTTAAGTTAAGTACCCAATTTTCCGAAGAATTTTCCGAGATTTTCCAAAAAAATATTTTCATTTTCCATACAAATTCGTGTTCTGCTAACTTGAATTTGGATTTTTTTCAAAAAATTCAATTTTTTTCGACAAAATTCGAATGGAGTAATTAAGTGCAAACATTCAATTATTTAAGTCGAATTTTGTCGAAAAAAGTGGAATTTTTTGAAAAAATCCAAATTAAAGCTAGCAGAACACGAATTTGTATGAAAAACGAAAATATTTTTTTTAATGAAAAATTTCAGAAAATTCTTCGTAAAATGGGGTACTTAATTCAAATTAGTCGAGCACTTAATTATTCAATTCGAATTTTGTCTCGGAAAATTCTTCGGAAAATGGGGTACTTAACCTAAATTAGTTAAGCACTTAATTATTGAAGACAGTTTGAAAAAAAAAAAATTTTTTTCGAAAATCACAGAAAAATAAAATGCACGACTGGGGCAGCAGTCAGCACGTACTTGCTCTTGCAGTTCAAAGCACTTTTATGTTAGCTTACTTGTAGATTATAAGAGCTGCCTCTATATACATTTTTAAGAATTTTGGTTGATGTAGGGGAAGAGCCGGCATGGAGGCCAAATGTTCGTTAAATACAATTTTATTTTATTTTACTTGATATTTTTTTGAGAAAAATTAAAAATGCGGTTTTACTGCAATTACTTTGAATATTACGTATGCAAAATTTTATCAAAATCATTAGAACTATTTTTGAGAAAATTGCAATAACTCCATAATGATGTACGGGAAGAGCCGACATCCGCGATTTAAAAAAAAATGTAAAGACCATATTTCCACTATACGTATTTTTTGAGAAAAACTAAAAACGCAGTTATGTTAGAACTATGTACAGCATTACGTGTGTTAAATTTAGTTAAATTTAATCAAAATCGTTAGAGCCGTTTTCAAGAAAATTTCAATAACTCGAAAATTTTGTATGGGAGGTATACGTTCTAAGCGAGATATTAAAAAACAAAAAAAAAACAAACATTTTTCGGGCTTGAAACTAAATTCGATAAAGCACTCGTCAAGTGACCCAACAGTTTTAGGATTGATCCCCAGTTGCTGCTTTTTTTTTTAATTTAAATGGTTCCACATAAAAATAACATAATCTTACGCTTAAATTAAGTAGTTTTCTTTTAAATTTGCACATTCAAGAAATTAAGAAGATTTGTATGCTTAATTTAAGACGGAAGTCATCTTGTCACAAAAAACATCCAGAGATCTGTTTAAATTAATACGGAATCCGCTTGTTTTAATGTGGTCTTTTTAATTCGTGTAGCTGAATATATGGTTTTCTATATAGTAAATTCGCATTTGCACCTTCTTTAACATTCCAATTGAAACTTGTACCGAAATAATTTTATCAAAAACTGCGATGAAGTATAATTATTTTAATGGGAGACCTTTTGACATGTCTTGAGTAGGCTTGGAGTTGAGAATCGCAATGATAACGGCTAAGAATTTGTGGATTTTTCCAATGCAAACCGTCTTGTAATTGGTGGCACTATGTTTGAACATAAGATTTTAAAAATTAAGTGCTATATACATAATACCAAATATTACCGTTTTTCTAACCTCCGTTTAGGAGAAATTCAAAAAAAAAAAAAAATGTGCACTGAAAGATGAAAAATCCCCTACAAAAACCAACGTTTTCAAACTGCAGTCGTTTTTCAACATTGAGATCTTTACATATATATTATATATATATTATCATTACATACATATTACAACAGTCATCATTTGTCCACCCTCCATTTAGGAGATATTTAAAAAACAATTTTTGTATAATTTTTTTTTCTAATGTACCCAACAATTACCGTGTATTATGTACTGAAAATTTAGATTAAGTTTTAGCGCTAAAATGTTTGGAAACCTTTTTTTAATACCTTAAATTTTTTAGATTTAAAAAAAAGTGAACTTTTAATGATATAAAATGAGACATTTAAAACTATTTTTTTGTTTTTAACTCCTTCTTAAAAAAAGAATACGAAAAAGTCAGTTTTCAGCCTCTTAAACTTTTATGATCCATTTTTTTGGTTTTTTTCGGTAATTTCTTCCACGTTTAAATGCTCATCTAGAAGATTTGCCTTCAGCTAAATTCTTTTATTAAAGTCTGAATACCTACATCTCCTGAGAATAAAATATCTACAAAAAAAGAACCTTGAGCAATGAAACAACGCGCTTAGTAATTAAACACGCGACATTTTCTTCCAAGAAAAGAAAAGAATATATCTATCAAAGATAAAGAAGACACATCGCAAACTATTATAATTTATACTTAGCCTCAAGTGCCTTCGCATCGTATCTATGTGCCATAGAGCCTAGGTTTAAACAAAAAAAAATACTCATAAAGGATGACATTGTTTTTATTGAAAAACTTTCCGAAGCGAACTACCGTTGCAGACAGCCATAGAGCCATAGTCATATAGTCGGATGGGGGTATTATTATTCCAGTCAGTCTAGCACCATCACTACCCCCTAAGTCCGCCGACTTCAATTTCATTTAACCTCTTCGCGACCTTTTTTTATACTCACTCACTCGGCATTTTCAACAATGAGGCCGCGCATGGAACAGAAAATAGAAGAAGAAAAATCGACAACACATTCCTTTTCACTCAAGTCTCAATGATGACGTAATTGAATTCCTCCTCTTTCATTTGCCATCGCATAGGTACACAACAAGATAACAGGTGTACCTTACCTACCTTTACCGTAGGGCTCTATTAAAATGTAGATTTAAGTTGTACTTTTTTTCTTCTTCTTCTTCTATTGTTTATATTTTTTCTCATATATTTTTTAGCTTTAACGTGGTATATATAAGTTTACGTAAAGGTATACCACAAGAGAAAGAGCTCTTAACTTCCTGTAATTTTATGCAAATATAGCAGAAAAAACATTCCTGCTTTCGCTGCATAAATTCTTCCGCTTGGCAAATTAGAATGCACCATCACGGTTCTAAAGGGTTCCCTTCCAGATTCAGAATGCGGGGAGTGTGAGAAGCAATAAATGTTGACTATGTCCTTAGAATGAACTTTCGCACGTAGAGAGATGGTGTTAATTTTGTTATACCTTCATCCTTATATTTTGTACATTGGGTGCCATTGCCATTAAAATGTACTCTATATAGCAACTCCATCAAAAGGTAGGTATGGTATTTAATTTAGCGTTTCCATCCCTTGCTGCTTGAGAGTGGAACACACAAAAAGGACCCCCTCTGTGGGTGGTGTAGAAGGTTGGCTGAAATGTGGGAATAAGTAGAGGCTTTTAATAATTAAGTGTCCTCACATCTTTTAGTCAGGCAAACAGAACAAAAAAAAAAAAAAAAAACACATCCTGTCATCGTTAATAAAATCTTGATACAACCTTTTGCGGTTGCGGAGCTGTTTTGTGTGGCCCTCTGATGGTAAGGGCTTGTACCTAAATTTAAATATTTTATACAATATAGAGATGCGGTTGTATTAAAATGTGTGTGTTGTTGGGCGATGTCCCATATTTCAATAAAGGTCTTAATTGGGGTTGCCTTACCGCATTCACTAATTAAACTTTGTATAGTTAAATTTATGAGACATTATGTGCAGACAGCACATTTGGGGCTGTGACCCCAATGAATATAATAGGTGTTTCATATGGTTACTTGGGCAAATAGCCAAAGCAGAATTTGGTTTGGAGAAATTAACCAAATTCAGCATATCCTTTATCGGTTGACAACGGAAGGTGACCCACATAAATGGAATGAAAAGTGCATAGATTTTTTAGTTTTTAATTTTTCTAAACTAATAGGAGGTATCTAGCTAATTAAGGATCGAAAAAGTACACCCCTTTCATTAGGGTGCGCCTTACTTTAAAACTTTCGAAATTACATTCTCAAAACCCGTCAAATGGTTCCCTCTCATGAAAAAAAAAAATTGTCAAAAAAAATTTTCCAATTCCGATAAAATTTAGGGGTCGCTACCGGGCTTTGAAAATTGGCCTGGTGGGCCCAAATAACAAAAAAATAATGCCATCGTTATAAATTTATTGCCATCCGAAATATACTCCTTTGGGAATTTGGTTCTCTTTGTTCAAAATTCTTCAATATTCTTTCCAAAATTTTTAAAGTGCTTTAATTGCATTTTGTTTTAGACAAGTACACATATTTTGGTAAGTTTTCTGTATGATCACCTGCTCTAGAAGAGTATTAAACATAATTTTAAGGCTTTCTGTGATTAAGAGTTGTGATAACGATTTTCCAGCTTATTTTTTAAATTATTTTCGTTAAATAAAAGTATGTATTTATCGTTTTTCGGTTTGAATGCTCATATAAAACTGTGAACGGGTTCGTTCTAATTTAGGTTCTGATTTAAAAAAGATTTTAAATCAGCAAACGTAACAAGGAGAAAACTGGAAATTTGGTTGATAGGTCAAATATCATTTTTACCATTATCCTAAGCGAAAGAATGTTACCTTCTGGGAAACTTTGGCATTGTTCTTTCATTACAAACAAAAAATATTAAAGAAGCTTGTTTTTTAATCTCAAAAATGTTATATTTGGGCAAATGGTTAGAAAAGACAAAAACTAAGGAAGAGAAGTCAAATGGTGTATAGGAAAAAATATTTTTCTTGAATGCTTTAAAAATAAGAAAATATGATTGTTATTATCAAGTGCTTGTTTATAAATTTTTTAAATTGTTTTTCGTTTAAAAAATTGCGCTTTTATTGAAAACGGATTTTAATCTGCCGAATTTGGAACACAAGAAGTGGTAACATTGAAATTAAGTCCAAAATCATCAACTAGGTCGAGGTCCCTAGCGAAACACTTGCTGTTCAGAATTAGTTATGAGTGCAAAAACTTCATAGTAAAATAGTACATAAAACCAAAAAATAAAAAAAAATTGTACACTCATGAAACTTGGCAAAAAAGTAAAATAAATTGCCTCAAAAACATTACAGCTAGAATCCAGCGAAAGCAACGGCCAATGGGCACCCCAGAAATACGAAAAATTCACAGTTCAGTTTTCAAGGGATATCAATGAAAAAAGGATTAATTCCCGGTTATTTTAATACTGTGCCACATAAAAACAGAACTTCGAAAACAGCCAAAATGACGTTTTTTAGCATTTTATAACAGTAATATTTCAAAAACGGAGGCCAATCAAATTTTTCTGACTTCAGATTCGGATTCAGCACCTCAAAAAATACTAGAAAAGTATATTTTGGTTATTGTGGCAAAAAAAAAGTCAAATTTATTGTTGACCAGTGATATTATTCAATTTTTATAAATTTTTCAGACAATTATTTTTTCATGACAAAGCACAAAATGGCGGGTTGGGACGGTCAAAATTAACACAAAAAAATTTGTACCCAATATAAGGCGCACCCTACTCTTTCATATATCCCGAGAATTCAAAAATAATTTAAATTGAGGAAGGGCATAAATTTTCTTGTTTAAAAAATTATTTTGTTGTTTTATTTAAGTATAAAATTCTTTTTTAAAAGTAATCATTTCCATTATCATATTGCCAAAAAATCAAGTTGAAATTTGATCAAAAAAGCCTAGTTAACAAACAAATAAAATAAATTAAGTTATATGTCTCTCAAGTTAGCAGACACAAATGATGAGTAAAACATGGGTTTTGCTATTGGTGTTAAGTATCTCAAAAATGAAATTAAGTACTTTGGAAAAATAAACTCCAAATCAAGTTTGCGTTCGCATAACTTTTATGATAATTACGAAAACAATTTTGTTTTTAATTTTTAATTTTATATTTTTTCTTGAATCCGTAAAGAACCTAATTAGCACCTAAATATTACATCAGTCCTGCTGTTCTAACTTTAAAAAAAGAAAGCAGAATATGTGGAGTACCTAACGAGTAGATCAGTGCAATTTTATTTATAAAGAAAAAAAAAAATGGTGAGCTAGGCTAGAGCATTGATTTCAGTGTTTTGCATAACCTTAAAAAAAATTGAAAAAAAATATCAAAGATTTTTGACATTATTTTCCACAATAACAGCACAGATACACAGATACACTCACCATCTTGAAGTAAATTTTTCCTCCAAATTTTAATAAAACTCAAATTTGTTCAACAATTTTTTTTGTTTGGAAGAAAAAACTTATAAAATTCAAAAAGTGTTATTTTTTGTTTATTTTCTTAAAATTGGTTAATTTACAAAATAAGAATAATTTTAAGCAAAAAAACAAACATACAAATAATTTAGTAAAACTAAAATAAAAGTTAAATTAGTGGTTTTCGTCTTGGATTAATTTGAATTAATTTCATTATTTCAATTATATTACAAGGTTTTTTCTTCTTAAAAAAAAATGAATAAAAAAAAAGTTGGAAACCGATGAAAATATAGCATACGTTTGTGATTATTGCAAAAAAAAAGTCCATATTTTAAGATAAAAACGGTTTTATTGTCAACAGAAGTTGACAGATATTGATTTTGTTAGATGGTTTTTAAAAACTTATTATCTTTTGTCCAGTATTTTTGTATTTTTTTTTAATGATGAGATTTCCAACCAAAAAGATCAAAATTATTGAATAAACACTTTATTTTAATTAAGAGATATTTGCTATTGGTTTTTAAGACTTTAAACACTAAGGGGGTGGTCTTGCCCCCACGTACCCTATAGTTTTTCTTAATACCTATATGAAAATTTTTTAAAGATTTTTCAAAAAAAAAATGGTAGATTTGAATATAAAAATTAATTATCTTGTTTTTAAAAAATCCACAAGTGTTTTTTTTTTTTTGCAAAATTTTAATGATATTCAAAACACCACCAAAAAAATGTTTTAAAGGTTTGTTTTTTTTTTTTGTGTTTTCACTTTAATAGAAACAAGAACATTTGTAAAAGAAACCAAGAATTTAGAGTCTTCATAAAATTATTTCCGGTGGAAATGTGTTTTTTTTTTCGAGGGAGCGAAATTTGGACTTTTTCAACTCGGAAAAAACCCCATCTACCTATTTTATTTAAAGATTCTTCATCCTTATTGTAAATGGAAACTTTTTGCCAAATTTCATAAGGGTAATATTTTGTTGAATTTAATGCCTATTTACAGTAGATACTAGTAGGTATTATTCAATAAACGCTACGGAAAAAAAATACAAGAAAATCAAAAATTTAAGAAAAAACCTCCATTACAAGAACCTTAAATTCCTTAATTACCAACAAAAAGTTTCCACTTCCCATCGAATTCATGAAATATTAATTACCTTGTTGAAGGACATAATAGAAAAACTTGTCCTCTTTGTTTATTTTAGTGCAACAACAACTCCTCAACACGCACAGTATCTATAACTAAATTCTTCAAAACTGTTTGTAAATAAAAATCTATCTTTAATAAATGAAGGAGCATTCTTAATTATTTTAACAAACTGTATAGGGAAACCTACTCCACGCCTTGTAAGCAAGTCGAGCCCTAAAAATAACCCTAAACCACCTTCAAATGTGTAATGTGTCGATGTTAAAATAATTAAATTGTCAATGAAATCTATAAATATCTATGAAATATCTAGTTTAACTGCAGAACCATGTTTAGTTTTTTATTTGTATAGAAAATACATACAAAACAATGTGTATTCATATAGTTTGTGGTGTTCCGTATAAACGTACTTATAAGCAAGTCGGCTGATTAACTTCCGATTGTTCATTTTGAAATGCATCATGCATGCATGCGAAGGATTCACAAAGGACGCGTGTGTGGTTGTGCGGTGTTATCCACACGGTCTACAATGTCGTTTCGTTTAGAGGAAAATCCTGCCCAGGGATGCGCCCTTTGTATTAAAAAATACGATACGAGAATCTGAGTGGCGTTGTTTATGTTAAAATAATGCTACATGCACATTGTATGCTGCATGCTGCAGCACATGCGAATGAATAAAACAACCTTGTTTTTTGTGTCATTTCATGTTGCAACTAATTAAGTGCATTCATAAAATATCCACGACTATGTCCTTGTTTGCATTTACTCGGTATATACAAATGCATAAAACAGATTGGCTATAAATTTTGCTCTTCGCGAATTGACAATGAGCAGAGCGAAAATATTAAGGTCATTTCACAGATAAACCGAGTGCGAGAGCTCTTAATTACACAAAATATACCCATCCACAGCGCTACTGAAACTGAATCTGAAATCACAGAATTTCGCATTTCGTGACCTGCGTCGCAACCCGTAACTCGCAAACCATGCATGCCGATGCGAAATAAAAGAGAATTCAATTCGAAATTATTAATGTCAGTGATATGTAAGGATAATAGGATTATAAGTGTAATTACGGATTTTAATGAAAACAAAAAAATATAAAAAAAATAAAAAAAAAGAAATCGCAAATAAATAAAAAATAATGTTGCAAACTGTTTGCATGCGAACGGTGTGCATCTGAGGGAAGCAGCAGGAATAAAATAAATGAATCTTCTTGGTTGAGAAGGTTTGGTGATTTTGGTTCGTCCGTTTCGGCTGATGCAGAAGAGAGTCAATGCGAGTGCAGATACATTTATAACTTCGTCAGGTCTAATCCTGGCGATAAGCCGTTTGTCATGATGATTACGGTTGTAAATTGACAATTTTATATGCGCCACCGTTGACATTGTTATTATTGCTACTCGTGGGATGGGATTAAAGTTGGGATTTTCTCCATTTTTTTTTCGTTTTTTTGTGAATAAATAAAATAGTTGGTATGTTGTCGCCCGTTGATTCAGTTTTAATACTTTGTATGTTTCTGTGTAAAGAAAAAAAAAAACAGTTTACACACTTGATGTGCATGTTAACACAATATTTGTCGTGGGTGGCATTTAATAGCTGTGCTATGGATTTTGTTGAATTTATTTTATATTCATGAAGTTTTATGGGGCAGCAAGTTTTTTTTTTTTTTTTTTATTTTTTACGAGTTTTGGGTATTTGTCAGTAATAAATTTAAAATGTTAAGCCTAGCCATATGGTTAGATTGACAGACAGTGCATATCATCAAAAAGCAACGTATTAAATTAAAAAAGGAAGCCTTGAAAATTGTGTGGCACATAGTAAAATATATATGAATATTTGTTTACACGCAAATGTGTTTGTGATAAATAAATAATAATTCATCTTTTGGACTGCAAGTGAGTTTTATCAAAGTTACATGCCAATTGCACCTGTTTCGAAGATACAATATTATGGGGGATTATGAAGGAAAGTGACCTAACACCTCTTTATTTAGCAATTAATACAATTCTCGTCAAGTT
The DNA here is from genome assembly GCF_945859705.1 of Episyrphus balteatus. Taxonomy (NCBI): domain Eukaryota; kingdom Metazoa; phylum Arthropoda; class Insecta; order Diptera; family Syrphidae; genus Episyrphus; species Episyrphus balteatus. Next base: position 48,753,516 of record NC_079137.1, read on the forward strand.
AAACAAGTGAAATTTGAAGGTGGTTGATGGATATAAAATATTATATGCAACTGAGGCAAGTTACACGAACTTGCTCTTTACGTAAGGTAAATTCTTAACTTTTATATAATAATTTAACATAAAATCCTTTATTCAAAAGAAAAAAACATTTTAAATAAACTTCAGTTCTAAAAAAAAGTTTGTAATTTGATTTTACTTTTTTACTTAGATTTAAGAAAAAAAAAATAAAAATCGTTAAAGACGTGTCTTAAGAAAACAATTTCTTAAAAAAATAAAATTCAATAAAGTTGGAAGGTCATTTTGTAGTTATTATAATTCAACATCTTAAACCAAAACTAAAAAAAACTTTGATGTTTTCAAAAAGTTTTATTTTCATTAAAAAAAAAAAACAAACTTTAAACGTTTTTTTAAAGTCCAAAAACTAATATTTTTAATTTTATTTTTAATTTTACTTTATTTTAATTAACATTGATCTTCAAGTTTTTTTTTAATTTCGTAAAAAAATCAAACTCAATCACAAATAAATATAACGATGATAGGGAATGAATGCAAGAGATGTGGTTCCAAATCAGGGTTGTTAAAAATTAGTTTTTTAATGCATTTCTTTTCAATTAAAAATTAAACAAAGAAAATAATTAATACAAACAAAAAAATTTTATTGCAAATAAAAAAATTTCTGAACATTGAACATTAATTGCACGACTGGGGTCGCACGTACTTGCTCTTATGGTAAAAGTTACTCTAATGTTAAAGATTTTCATTGAACAAAATAAGGGAAAATTTAAAATTTGATATATTCACGGAATTTCGTTAGTGGTGCAAAAAAAATAAAATCTGTTTTTATAAATAATTAAATACCGTTTTAAATGATCTTTTACAAAAAACTAAGTATGCCATTTTATTTCTTGTACAAAAAGGAATTTTTAGAAAAATTTTTTCGAAAATCATTAGAGTCGTTTTTTAAAAAAAATAATTTTTTATATATAAAAAATTTCTAACATTTTTCAAAAAAAAAGTTGGTATGCCATTTTGAAGAAATAAATAGTTTACACATAAAAACGGAATTTCAAAATTTTTTACCAACCCGTTTCCAAAAAATTGATTTTTCAAAAAAAAAAATTGAAATATTTTTTAAAAATTCAAACATGTGTTTTTTTGAAAAATTTAAAATTTTTAAAAATAACGATAGTTTAAACGTTTCTGTACAAACATTTTGGTCGAAATATGTTTTGTCGTTTACGAGAAATTCATAAATCAAAAAAACCATTCTATGGCAGGTACCGTTAATAACGGTTCGAAAAATATTTTTTTTTATTTCCAAAGGAAGCTTTTATGTGTTACACTACACACAAAAATTTTAGTCAAAATCGTTAGAGCCGTTTTTGAGAAAAAATAACTTTTCTATTTCCGTTATATGAAAGGTACCGTTAGTTTTGGTCCTAAAAAAAAATTTTCAATTTGTCCTCTAGGGAATCACCCAAAACTCTTAACTACCAAGTTTGAAGGAAATCGCTCCATTAGTTTAGGTGGTAGCTTGAGGTACACACAAACAGACGGACAGACAGACAGACAGACAGAATTGCCGGACCCACTTTTTTGGCTTTCTCCATCATCGTAATGTCATGTAAAATTGTTATCTCGAGTTCGATTTTTTTTACGAATCCTAAACTTGCCCTATAGTACCTATATCGCAAGTAAAAATATTTAATCGACACATTTTGCATTGATTTTTTTTCTATGCAGAACATTTTTTGCAAAATATTTTTATTTGCGATAAAAAATTTATTTTCAGTGCAATTCTTTTTTCATTTGTTATTATATTTTTTTTTTATTGCAAAATATTTTTAAAAAACAATTTCTTTTTTAGTATTTTTCAGATTTAAAATATTTTTTTTTAAACGAGCCGATGATATTTTTTGAAAGTTTGGTTTAATGTGTCCAATAATCTCTTGAGCATGGAATTCTAATTTTTTTTTTAATGTTTAATGTGGAAAATACAAAAAATTGAAAATTAGTTTGAAAAAATTTGTTTATAAGCATAAAAAAAAATTTGTTTGCGTTTAAAACAAAAAATTTCAAAAATTTCTATTAAGACCAATTTTTTTATTTTTTGTTTGTAGGTATTCATTATTAAATTAAACTTAATTTTTATGAATTTATTCAATACATACAAATTTTTAACCATTATTAGAAAATTTATCCACGGGACCAATGTGTGTGTTTGAATCAATAGTCCATTTTATTTAAATATTTTATGCACACATAAAGCAAGCTAGATATTGAGTTCGTGTAAGCAATTATTATTTTTTATTATAAAAAAAAATTAGTAATGAGGTCATAGAATGTTTTTCTAAATTATTTTGAATTACGAGTAAATTGAAATTTGTATTTAAAAAAAAAAATTAATTAAAATAAATATAAATAAACTACAGAAAAAAATGTTCTTATTATTAATTGGTTAAAAACTCTTTACCTTTTACCTTCCTTCCCAATCACAATTTATTGAATCAACATCTTTTTTTCCATCCGAATCAAATCAAATGAATAAATCAATAATTTTCTATAAAGTTAACTTAAATTTTTATACACACAGCAGCTACTGATAAGAAATACCAAAACAAAAATAGCCTGGCATCAATCGTCTGTTAGATTCTTATAGAATATTTGTCACCCCTGATAACAAGCAGAGTGGCGCAGTGGAAGCGTGCTGGGCCCATAACCCAGAGGTCCGAGGATCGAAACCTTGTTCTGCTAACGGTGTGTTTTTTTTTATTTTGTTAGTTCGTACTGATTCGTTGGGTGGAATGTGGAAAGTTTGGTGTGTTTGTTGATAGTATATTATGCATACATTTAAATGATTTTTGTAAATTTTTTATTTATTTATTTATACGAGACAAATATCCTACTAAACTTTCAAATAATTCTCTTCCAATCCAAGTAGGTAAAATGTGTAAACATGAGAATTATGAAATTGAAGACATAAATCTTTAGCAAACAAGTTAAATTAAATGTGATATAGATAGATAATAAATTGAATTTTAATTTACCACCCGGTGTTGATCAAAGCTCTTTAAGCGCAGGCAAACCAATATTTTCGCAGTCGCCAGATTAAGTTTAAATCAGAAAGATAAATGTTTTCATCAATAAAACACCACGCCACTTCTAGTTTACTTATTAAAATAATAATAATAAAAAAAAATATTAATTAATGGTGTCTACATCTTTACTAATCCACTTTATTTATCTTTTTTTTTCTTCCAGAGCAATTATCATAGAAAATTTCTAATTAGCATATTTATCCAATTGGCATATGAATGTACCTATATGAATGTAACCGCTTGAACTGCTTTAAACAAGTCGTGCAAAATAAAAAAAAAGTTACACTATATAGAAAAAAAATACATTTACATATATTTAACAGGCTTAAACTATTAGCGTGCTAATTGATAACACCTTTTTGGATTGAAGTTTTTTGTTCCTTTTTTTTTTGTAAATATAGTTTTGAGAGCAAATAAGAATGTGTAGAGAGGAGTCTTGAAGAAGCTGCCTCATTTGTTGCCAAGTAGTTGCTTTACTTGATTCACAGTATAAAAAAAAAAAATTTTTTAAAAAGATTAGATTAAGGGCGGTTAATAAGGGCATGGTGGCTAATATGGACCATTGGCTTTAATCAACTCATAAAATTGCTTTCAAGGGACAAGCGGGTTAGGCTAGAGTGTGACTTTAATACCAAACCATGTTGTGCGGGTAATATGGACCACTATATCAGGAGATAATATGAACCATGTAAATCATAGAAAATAGATTTTATGAATACCAGACAATACATTTAAAAAAAAACTATACTTAAATATAATTATTTTAAATTAATTTTGCATACTTACATCGTATTTATTTGGCCTCATTGTACCCATTTATTTTGCATATGTATTCGCATTCGGTTACGGTGTTTCGTAAGCGTCCATTTATACACAAATTTTAAATTGTATTTATATATGATTATTATTATTATATTTTTTTTTATAATTGACTGAAGATTATATTTTTTTTTGTTTCACTAATTAAGTAAATGGATATGTTAATATAATATTAAATTATATATGAACACTTGTTAACGCGTTTATTTATTATTTATTTTTAATTAAGTTTGAGATTCGATTATATTATTATTAAATTTAAAAAAAAACATGTTGTTTTATTGATTTTATAATTCGATTAAAAACATATCCTTTGATAACGCAGGATGTCGATATAATTTCGATTAAATGAATAAATTTTATTAACGAGCTTTAGCACGCACACAAAAACCAAACACACATAATTGATTTATTTTATTTATTATGTATACGTAGTATAAATTAATTGAAATGCATTTTTGCAAAATTAAATCTACTTATCAATCATTTATATTTTTAATCAATTTTATTTGAGCAAAATATTTTGTTTTGTTTTTTTTTATTATTATTATTATTGAATCTCTAGCGATTATATTTTGAATTATTTTGTTAGAAGATTTATTTCCTATAAAAAATAAAATAGTTTAATCGAAAAATAATAAATAAATAAATAAAATGGCTTTAAATTATAACAAGAATTAAATATTATAATTTGATTTTTTTGTTATTTTTATGTTCGAGTGTATTTTTTACTTTCTGAAGTTTTTGAAATAGCTCTATTTTAAATTTAATTTTTTTTCTTTAAAATGAAAATGAATTTAAGATTTAAGTTTTTTTTTCATATACAAATATTTAATTCTTTTATCAATAAGTAAGATTAAAGTATAAAAATTGCATTTTATTATTTTTACAAGAAACCCAAATGCAATAAGTGATTTTAGAATTAGGGGTGCCGTAGAAAATAATACAGGATATTATTTCCTCGTTCTCTTCTTGTGACCTACCTATATATTTAAAAGTTGACTTTTTTGAAATCATGCACAGCAAATTTATGTTTGGTTTTTTTTTATTTTATTTATTAGGAAAAATTTGACAACTGATTATTTTTTTAAGAAAAGAAAACTTTAGCCAAGTTTTTCGTAGGACAAAAATTAGTGTGATACAAACAAATTGTATTTATCGTCGTGAAAAAAAAAAACACTGAAAATAAGAGTTTTATGATTAAAAACAGGCCAGCGATGATTTACTTTAAAATGTTGTAAGGTCGAGTAAGGATTTATTTGTGTAGTAAAAAAAAAAATTGATCTACATAAATTAATTTTATTTAGACAATTTTAAAATAAGAAACAAAACCCTTTTTTTAGAATTATGGTGATAGACGACCTAAACGGACGAATTTGTTTCAAAATAATCTTTTTTCTATAGCATTTCTTAGATTTGACCCATTAATTAATTTTAAATATTAATTAATTTTCAAAAAATATATGTTTCTCAAAAACAGGAAACGAAAAAAATATAGGTATATATATATTCTATATATTCTGTAAATTTGTACATTATTTTAATATAAAGTTATTAATAAAAAAAAAACGGAAACAGAAATAAAATGCACGACTTAGTCGCACGAACTTGCTTTTATGATAAAAGTAATGGTTGAATACTTTTTATCATAAAAAAGGAATTTTAGTAAAATTTTTCAATAAAAGAAAAATATCTTTTCTCAAGTACCTACAAAAACTTTTTTCAAATGGTTAAATTCATTCAATGTCTGGTACAATAATGGTCTTAACAATGATTTGTTTAACATCGTTGAAGCCATTTGAAGTAATAAATATTTTTATAAATAAATCATATCTACATGGTTCAAAAAATAAAATTTCATCGGCACATTTATGTACATATGTAAAAGCAAAATTTGAAAAAAATTTATGGACTCGTTTTCAAAAAATTGATTTTCTAAAATATATTTTTTTGAAAAGTTTTCTTACTATTTATTTTATTATTACTTATTGGGCAGGTTCAGAAACGTTAGGCACAAAATATTTAGGTAATTTCTCGGTCTCTGATTGGTCAGCTGCCAGAAATCTTTTCAATTTATTTAATTTTATTGGAAAGCTGACTGGAAAGTTATGCAAGAAAATTTTCCCTAAATATTTAGGAAAGTTTTTTTAGTCAACATGACAGATGATTGTTTTAAAGTTTAACATAATTAAATCTATTTGTGTGAAAAACGAGTAAAATGTGCATTTTCGGTTATAATTGATATTATTTATTTATTAAAGTAAAGTGAAATTTGGTTACTGCCCCACGCGATTTGTAAAATTCTCAAATAAATTTCGAAATTTGACAATAATGGTGTATCCAAACAAATTAAGTCAATTTACTCAAATTTCCGTTCAGAAAATGACGTTGCCTAAATATTTAGTCCCTAATATTTCCTGAACGTGCCCATTGTGAAAAAATTCAGTTGATCCGTTGTATGATTTACGAATAAGACAGAAATTCAAAATCTTTTGAATTATTAATCATTGGCATTTATTAAGTAAGGCTACAAAATTTCGTTAAAATCGAATTAGCAGTTTGGGAAAGTGTCAGAAATGAACATGAACATGACCTAGGCTGCCTTCTGACAGCAACCTTTCACAATACATACCTAATTGGATGACTTTGAATTCTCTAAGCGAACGAATTCATATAAAATTTCATCCCTGATTCCTGTAACATTTTTGTTTCTTTTCAACTAAAAACATTGAAAAATGCAAACAAAAATGGCTAGAATTATTTTCAGATAATGAAGTATTATTATGGGTAAATATACTCATAAAACTGGTCAATATTTATTTTATTTAAGAAATTAAAAAAGAAGCCAAATTCGCCGAAAAAATCTATTACGAAAAACCTTTGCTTTTGAATTTTCAGTACCTTACATTTTGAATAATTATCCTTAAGAAAATTGAGAAGAAAAGAACTATGAAAAATAGAACGTTCAACGTGTTTCAATTCCAATGCAAAAAGTACCTTAAGAAGAAGCAATCCATAAAAACTATAAGACGTATACATATATAAACAAACTTAAATTCATATTGACGAATAGGAAAGTAATGATCAATAACTCACTGATGTATGAAAACCACAATTCAAAATCTTACTTTATGATAAGTTGAAGGTTCCCAGTCATTCTCTCTTCTGTCTTCTCTACATAAATTATACATTGAACAAAAGTGACATCATGATGGTTTTTTTTTTAGAGCATGCGACTTTCTTTCTTTAGGTAGGTACTCATACTCGTGTCTATTTAAAAAATGGATTTGCACAGCAAAATAAGTTAAAGGTAAAAACATATCATATACCTTGGTATCTACATTTCTACATAGTATATGAAATGCCTACCTAACCATGAAAACCAATTGAGCTTAATCGATCCCTATTTTTAACACTCTCAATGAACTTTTTCTTATTGTGGAATGAGGTAAGGTACCTAGATATAAGAATTTTTTCTTTACGACGACAGAAAAATAGAAAAAAATGACAATAAATTACATATGTTGTCATACAAAGTATTTTTTATACTTATCAGTTTTCCCTTTGAAAAAAGTTATAGGTCAGCTATAAAATGAAAAAATGAGTTCAAAATTATTTAGTTATTGTTCAATCTACATAACAGAGTCCCTCCCTTCTTAAAAAAAAAAAATTTTCATAGCATTTACTAACACTGCAATTTCATTAGTCCGTTTAATGAATTTGTTTGCCAATCTATCTCCCTATCAGCGTATTCATTCTTTGAGTTTAAACGAAAACGATAAACATTTTTTTAAACAGTCACTCTAATTGATGAGAATCAACAAGAACGAAGTATGAAACGAATAATTCTTCGTTCAATTGAAATAATGTACCTTGCTACCCTGCGATTTATATATGACTTAGTACTTTTAAGAGCAGGAAATTATAAAAATGACAAAGTTGATTTGAACTTCAATATTTTATTAATTTTTAATACATAGTTAGAAAGAAATGCATTCACCGGCAAAATTTGGCGAAATTTACAAATCTTTAAAACTAAGATAGCTCAACTAAAGTTTTAGTTATGTATTTGAAAAAAAAAAAAAAAAAAAATAGTAGGTAGATACATCCTTAATTGCATTTGGTTTTCTTATTTAAATATATTTAAAAATATAAAAATCTTACTTTTATTTAAATTTAAAGTTAAACTATCCAACAATTTATTTATTTATTTATTTTTTCTTGATCTCTCGCCTTTCTTCGATTTTCGATTTATAAATTATTCCAAAATTAAACTTATAATTATGACGAACAATTACTAATTGATTATTATTATTTACATATTTTCACAAGCACACGCACGTCAAAAAAACACCACCTGAAGATTAAAGAAAATTTTTGAAAAGAAAAAAATTATTCAAAAAGAAGAAAAAAATTGCAGAAAAAAAAATAAAAAACACCAAAAAACACTTCCGGTCCGTATATATATAAATTTTTTTTAATTAAATCGCCACCCCGACACGGAACAATATTTCACAAAATAATGGCGTAATGTTATGATTAACGGTATGCAACCAACAAATTTCACCCCGAATAAAAGAGAATTTGCAAAAAAAAAAGCACAAGTTGCGGCAAATTGCACATAGACATCGACGACAATGACGACGACACACAAACAAAAACACAGAAATATAGAGCGGCGCAAATTAGGGGGTGGTAATGGTGTGTGTTGGGTCACAAAAAATTGGCGAAGGGGTGGTTTGGGAGGCTATATGTCATCGGTCAATATGGATAAATACACCGAATTGTGTCACTTCATTCATTTTCTGCCGCAGTAAATTCGAAATCCGAAATAAAAATTTTATAAATCAACCCCGTATAAGCTCAGTTTTTCGGCACACGTTGATGTTTGGTGATTTGTGTGACACACGAAACATAAAACAAAAATACAAAAAAAAATGTAATCACTCGTCCACATTAAAATCCCTCTTGCAGGGGTTGTTTGTCAGGAGGGTTTGATAGAACCGAAAAGCCAGCGACAATCTGCCCGAGAGTTGAGAAAACCAGAGCCAAAAGAACACACAAATCAATTCGATTCACGTAATTGACCCACAAAACTAACGAGCACAAACACCGAGTATCCTTTTTTTTCTGTTATTTTGTTATGCCATTGCTAGGAGATGTCCTATTCTGGCTATATAAAAACCCAAGAAGACCGGCCAAAAAACGGAAACTTTGCAGCAGTTCGCTCTGGACCTGTGACCGGTTCCGCATTAGTTTATGTGTCATAATCATTTTACAACGCCCCGAACCCCGTCAAAAAAAAAAAAAAAAAACTACCCCCTCGGCGCCATATCTCTCGAAAAGGTATCCACTTTTTAGCTCTGTAGGAAAAAAATCCATCACAAATAAAAAGAAAAAAAAAAAACTATCAACCCTTAGTTGGTAGGTACGAGAGGGTTTATAAAGGCCAAAAGGGGAGCGGGCATTCCATTAATTCCGATTTGAACCGAGTTCACACTACTTTTTGTGTGCCGTCATTGATTTTTCTCGTTTTCTTCTTCTCGATGAGAAAACAACCAACAAAAAAATGTATAAAAAAGAAAAATTATTCTAAGAAGAAGAAGAAAACAACAACAAAATTTCGAAAATAAGAAAAATTATTATCGTCGTATTATAGTCGTCCGGCACCGGAGCACCCCCTTGTCCGATTTTTTTTTTCCCCAAGTTATATACTCTACTCTTGTGATTGATCCCTTTCCCGTTAGTCTCAGAAAAAATGGGGGATACAAATATTAAAACACGATGTGAACCCAACTAAATGCGATACGAAACTGAAGGAAAACGTGAAACTACACTTCTCCGTATCGTGCATCGTGCAACCGCACAGAGCAGAGTAGCACACAGCAAGAAGAACGAACCACTCGACAAACAACAACAACAACAACATTAAAACGAAAAAACGTTAGTAGTAGCTGGATGATGGACTGAGCCAAAGTCGTACTAAAAAAGAAAATTGTATCCAAAAAGGAATCCTATAAAACTACACCAGCTCCACCACTAGCAACACCGTCCGTCGGTCGTCGTCCGTCACCGTCACACACGAAAACGGGGGCTCGTTCGTCGTCGTCGTTCCGTTGTTTTTGTATCGGACAGCAGAAAGAATATGCACCACTCGCTCGGCAATGGGGCTGTCGGTTGTCGATTCGATGCCGTTGTTGCGCGGTGGTAGTGCCGCTTAGTATCATCGGCCTTCAGCGGTGTGCCTGTGCCTGAGTCGGATTGGGTTCGGGTGCCCTTGTTTTTTTTTTTTTGTATTTTATCGGAAGCTTTGAGTGGCAAGTGGATGTGGATTCTAACCATGTTCACCAAAACTAAGGCTTTCCCCATTGCATCCAACATTACCCTTCATACTGAGTGAACTAATGGACATGAGTGAGTGGGAGAGTCGTGGGTGGTTGAAGGGATACCTAGATGCAAGTGGCATGGGGATGACGATGCCGATGGTGAATGAAGAGGTAAAATGGTTGATGTTTTTGCTGAGAAATCTATTTCCCTTTGTAGGGTAATTGTGAATAGGCCAAAGGGATATTATTTTTGTATAAAGGTTTTTTCTTTTTCTTAAAAAGGAAAAAGGATGTTAACTTTTCGGTTTTTTTGGAAGGATGTGGATTATATTTGTTTTGACTTCGTGATTAATTATTTCAGTTTTAACTTCCAAAAAATATAACAAATTGCTAATCTTTATTAAAGGTTGGTATTCTATTTGCGAAGTTTTTTTTCAAAAAGTACCTACTTCGCAATTTGTATTGCAATTTTACATTTTTACATAAATAATTTTTGCAAATTGTTACTTAACAACTATTTATGTAGCTTTGTTACCACTTTACGAAACTATTATTTCGCATATTTGTCTCAGTTTGCATTTTGCATTGTAATATATTTGCACATCGTTATTTTCATATTTAAAGTATTTTGCTAGAGAAAAAACTGCGAAATGCAGTAATATGTAATTTAGATATATCGTTATGCAAAACACTATAAAAGCCAAGTAAATTTTTCGAAACAGTTAACAAATATTTTATAAGAAAATAAACTTTGCAAAATACCATTTAGCAAAACGGATCTTTACATAGAAACTGCGAAATAAATGTAGGTATAAATATTTGTATGATAAATGATAAAGGCCAAATATTTCACATATAGATACACAGAAAATATCTTCGATTTTTTGGCATGGTGGAATTTCGCATTTGCTTTGCGAAATGCATCTATAAGATTCCCATGCAAAATACATACTTTAAAACCCAAGTGAAACTTTCGGTTGCCAGACCTCTTGGCGATTTCTCAGCGAATATAATATACATATCAGTGAGAAAACTTCAGACAGTAAATTTGGGCTACATTTTCAATCAAACAAAATTCGCAACATAACCTGAAAATAACAATTAAATGTGATTATTCGCAGACGCAGTTCGCAGCTCATATGAATGGCACTGTATAGAGTTTAAATAACAATGCGAAGTTTTGCTGATCTAAAAAACAAGTCAGTCTCATATTCTGCCTTAACTACTGATTACCTATATTAGATCACCTGTACCTAATTGATTTACTTCCGAAATTGAGTACTTTTTTATAACGCCTTGAGTCCAAAACTGACCATCTGATGAAAATTAAATAAATTAAATGAAAAATAAATCATAGTACCTACAAAAAAACAAAAAATTATGTAGATTTCTTCACCTATTTAAAGAAATATGCATTGGAATTACAATCTTAAAAAAAAAATAAACATTTCTTCTCTCATGAGATTTTATTACCTCTCCTTTTTGGAACTCGAACAAGTTGCAGGGCATTTTAATTGAAATCCAAATGTTTGAGTGTTTTTTTTTTTTTTTTTCTTCTCCTGAGATGCATTGGATTTTCTCTAATGTGGAACCTAAGATTTAACAGAATGGATTGTGTGTTGCAAGTTACACGACATCCATTGCATTCGAACTCAATTTGTTGATGCAACAAATTGGAAAAGAAAATTCACTCATAAATAAGTTCCAGCACAAACCCATTTTGAGAAGTTGTGTGTTGATTCACAATTACAATTTTCTTTTTAATTTTAAATAGCAAACGTTTTATTTATCGTAGGTTGTTATTGTTAAAATTTTGAAATAATAACTAATAATTAGTATAAAAATACAATTAATAAGTAAAGAGAAGAAACAGGAAATTGATTCAAATTCAAATTTCTTTTTGTTCAATTCTCTGAGCAGAAGAAAAGTAAAATGTTCGTTCTTGTTGATTCTCATGGTTTCAAGTACCATTTTCTTATAAGGTAATTTGAAATAAATGCCTAATCCTAATGTGTACTCATATTTTATTTATTTTAGGTACCTACTTAGATCGCTAAAATTTTGAACGAAAAGCAATACAAAATGATTGAAAGAAAAAAATTTATTGCAAACAAGAAATTTTCTGCATAGAAAAAAAAAAAAAATTCAATGCATTAAATAGGTACCTATGTGTTTTGTTAATAATTCTCGAATTTCTTACAATTTTAGCTATTTGAGCATACAATAGCAATTTTAACTATAATATTGAACCTAATGTATGGTCAAGTATGGTAAGAAATTGCCATATGTACCTACCAAAGTTCCAACACACTCCAAAACTTATGAATGAAAATGAATAAAAAAGACTAAAAATTTTTTTGTGATGTGATCGAAAAGTCATTTTATTCAACACTCTTGTTTCATCTAATTCGAATGAAAAATTTAAAAATTTAACATCAACTCAAAGTGGATGTCCCCCAACAATATACATAGGCTCCCTATAAAGTCTGTCATAAGCCTTAAAGGACAAAATAGAAAAAAAAAAACAACGAAATAAATACAAAAGTCATTAAAAAGCAAACCTCCCTAAAAATAAAGGAGTCGCGCGTCTGAATGACTGAAAAGCCTCGTTTGACGATTTTGGTTGTGTCATTTTTGTTTTGTGTATATCCTCATCATCAGCATCATCGGAGGGGCTTCGTCATCATAGTACATTGTGTTTTTGTGGAGATTTTTAGGAGAACCCCCCATTGATGGAGATAATGGTAGTGTCGGCGACGACTATTCATTCCGAATGTCACTTTGTTGGGCAAATAAAAATTTCAAATTTATAGTCTTTTCTCTTCTTCTCTTTTACTCTTTTTTTTTTTTGTTTTTTCTTCCTTCTCATAGCGACACGATGACATAAAGCAATTTAGGTCTGTATACACGATCTCCTGTCTTCTCCATCCATTGAACATTATAGTCGGGCGGTATAGTGTTATATTGCCAACAAAATTCCATGCATTTTTGACACAAACAACTGACAGACGAAGTAAACGTCAATGGTTCTTGGGCAGTAACTCTTTAACGTGTGGCAATACCAACGAAGTTTTATGTCATTAAACGCGAACGGGTCTAAACTGTCGTTAAAAGGAACCTAACAAAAAAAAGAGGAACAGTCCTTCCTTTCTGGTGGTAATTAATAATACATAAATGTGTGTGCTTAGTTATAGTTATCGGGATACATAATAGCGAGATATTTGTGTGTATAAAGAATAAATATAAAATTTATTACACCCTCCCTTCGAGGTTTTGTGTGTTCTTTTTTTTATTTGCTAGCCTTTTGCAATGCCAATAGCCAGAGACCAGAGTGGACCAGTTCGAGTCATTATTCTCGTTGTAATTGAACACTTCGTCATATTTATGATGAGCACTGCGGTATGATCTTTCAGATTCAAATAGCTAAGCTATAGATACTTTTTGTATCTTATTGCGGTGTGCTCTGTGTGTTTGTAGTTCTGTTTCCTTTTTGAAAAATGCAGAACATAATAATGTTGGTTGTTTGGGTCATTTTTTTAGCCATCATTCGTTAGTTGGCGTTAAATTATTGATGATGGGGAAACGGTAATAACAATAAATTGAATAATAAATCAGAAATTACGACTTTTTAAAAGCATATCAGTTTCGATCGGAAATATTTGATTACATTTTTTTTTTGTTGTGTTCTTCGAGTTGTTAGTTTGATTAGAAATTCTTTATCACTGACATGGGCACACAGAGAAAAATAGACCACATAAAATAGAACAAAAACAATAAGATTTCTCTATGGTTTTCATCCAAGAAGGAAACCTTATTAAAACAATCGGGTTTTCCTTACGGCCGATTTCTTCACAGAGTCCTAGCGCTAGTACCGGTCCTAGTCCTAAAGTTAGTACTCAAATCGGTACCAACTCATTTCTTGACTCAGGTACTAAGCCTTAGAACTGTCAATTTAGGACCGAGTACTAGTTAGGACTAGGTACTAGCTAGCTCCTCAAAATCAGCTAGGACCTGGTTATTATACCAATCGTTAGTACTCAAATCGGTACCAAGTGATTTCTTCACAAAAGTACTAAGCCCTGGTACTGTCAAATTGGTACCGAGTATTAGTTAGGACTCGGTAGAAGTTAGGACCTCAAAATCGGTAGTCTAGCGTTTAGTACTTGAATCAAATAAATGAATTTCATATTTTCATGTGATATTGCAGTTTAATAAAGAAGAAAAAACGTAAAAAAAGAATAATTTTCATTATTTTTTGTTTAAATTTAGTGGACTTTGTGAATTTTAATTCCATTTGAAAATTTAAATGACCTGTTGTCCATATTACAGAATTTTTTTAATTACTTGGGTGTTGTATCGATTGATAAGTGCGTTTTTAGTGATGCATATTGTACGGCACTAGTTAGAAGGAATAGAAAGATAGGAAAGAATTTCTGTTGGCAATGAATTTAGAATACGATGATTATTATCTCATATAATCCCACGGGTGGCGTCCAAGCTGGGGGGTAAATAAAAAATGCTGCCTCAGGTGGGGCTCGAACTCACACCTCCCAGGTTAGCAGTGAAACACTACATCCACCACACCATTGACCCCCCCCCCCCCCCATTTTGATTTTGAAAGTTTTTTTTAATTTACCAAAAAACACGAGAATTGGACTTTTGGACAAAGCCCACAGAAGATTTCGGGTGTATTTTTAAATTGTGCTTATGATATGTACAAGCATTGCAGTAGAGGCGAATTGCAAGACACTTGCTTTTGACAACGAGGCTGTACAACCAATGAATAAACATCACCTCGGGCTCGGATAATTTTGAGGACCGTATCACAAATTAAAATATCTGTGGGAATTTTCGTACTATAAAATCGGAAATTTTAACTCCGATGGAGGTCAATTATGGAATGAAAACATACATAATAATACCAAATCACTAAATACTGCGTTTTTAAAAGCTTTTCTTTTATTAGCACAATGAACATAAATCTATAAAAAATATATTTTTTTCGTTTATTATGGTTTATGGTGGTCCTTCTGCCTTTTTGGTAGGCTTTCGTGGCTGCATTCATATTATTGAATAATTCCTCGCCATTTCTGGCTGATTGATTCTGCATTCTTATTCTTGTCTTCATTCTTGACTTTTTTTTCTTCATAAAATGTATGAATTTTGATTGCTTGTAGCGTTTTTAATCTTCATCACATTTTTCCAATATTTATTTTAATTATTTGCTTCTTGTTTTCTATTTTTATTAAATTTTTTATTTGTTAAATTTGATCAAATGTAAAAATAAAATATTTCAAACTTCAATAAATTCTCAAAATGACAGTTAGACCAGTTTTATACGTATTAATTCTTAGGACCTCGTTGTGAAATTAGATCAGGTCCTATAAATGTGAAGAAATACTCAGGTACTAACTTTTCGTTAGGACCGAGTACCAGAGCTAGTACCTGGTCTAGTTAGACCGGGTACTAAGCTGACTTAGGACTTATGTGAAGAAATTGGCCGTTATTGTTTTAAAATCTGCAAAACAAAAAAAAAAAACGATGACCAGGCTGGGAATCGAACTGGAGACTTCAAATCATTAGTCGCCCACCTTACCACCTGAACCAACCTGCCATGAAATTATTGATCGCGATTTTTGTTCTAGTGCTAAGTTGCAAAAAAAATCAACTTTTCAGTCAAATTTTAATAAGATTTTCTCTATAAAAATAATACGAAATCTCCTTAAAAAAACCTTATTAATCGTTGATTTTAATAAGATTTCCTTATGAAATGTATGGACGGTAAAACAATATGGCAATCTGTTAGTTTTTAGCGGGTCATATTTTTCTCTGTGCAAGTTTGAAAAAAAAACGTTAGTTGTTTTACTTTTTGGTGGTTTCGATTCGATTAGGAAATATACTATAAGAAACTTTTTTTAACTGAATAGAATAAAAATAAACTAAATAGTTGCATAGTTTACAAGTGTTTGCTACAAATTCTGTTTTATCTAACTCAAGTTAGAGTAGAACTTCTTTGATCCCAAGTAAAAATGAACCACAGTCGTAGCGCTACCGGAGCACCGCCGCACGGCTTTTTCAGAGCCGTACGACAACCGCACTAAAGCCGCACCATGATCAAACATTTTTATTCCGCCGCACCACTGCCGAAATACAGCAAAAAATCATACACAAAAAATCTATGACGTCACATTTCGCAGATAAAAATTAATTCTGAACTTCTTATGTCTCAAAAATGTGACGTCATAGTTTTTTTCCACCTCGGATTTGAATTTAGAAAATTAAAATCTATTAGAAATCTATTATTGGTTTACCGAAATCATAAATTCTCAGTTTTATTGAAGATTGAAGTTCTTCATTATAATCATGTTTTCTCATATTTACTTAAAAACATATTTGGCAACCATATAACCTCAAAATATTAAATTTTTTATAAAGTATAAATAGAAAAGATGTCAAAATTGTGCTAATTTAAAAAAGAAATAAATCCATGAAAAAGCATCCAACAGTGTGTTTTAATAATTTGGAACTTTTTGGACTTTATTTTAAAAATTTTTGAAATATCATTTTTGAATTCAACAACCATTTCACTGTCATCAAGCTGGAATATTTGCAACATTCTTTGATCTTACCGCCTTCAATCGGGTAGCGTTCGGGTCAATAAATGTAGAGCAGAGCTATTGAGCAACACGTCCACATTTACTCCGCACTTAGTTGATCAAGCATGTCGATCATCAAAAATCAACATAATGTGGACGCAGCATAAGATTCAACTCCTTTTTGAAATAAATTTAACCAAATTTCTAATTTATATACAATTTATATATAATTTATAACATTTGAAAAAGGAAATTCTATTTAAAGGCTTTTTGGAGACGCCATTTTGAATAAAAAAAAGTTGGCAGCTTTTTGGTATTCTAGGTATAAATTTCGATCAGTATACTAAATTTCATTACATTTCGTCAAAGAATGGCCTTTCAAATGAATTTTATTGCCAAAAAGAACCAAAGGCACCACTGTGCGGCTATGGTGCGGGGGCAAAGAATTGTTTTTTTTTTTAGTGTCAAGTCACTTAATCTTTAACAAGCGGACAACAAAGATGCTTCTAACAATAGCTCACCTATAAAATTATGATAAATAGTTTGGAAGTTATTAGGGAACATATGAACATGTAAACATAATTTACACATGTTAAAGCAAATCGGTCAGTGCTTTCTTTCGTCACAGTTGAATGCGAATATAGAAAGCAAATTCAGGCAGCACAACTAGCAAAAAATTAAGTCACAAGCCCATAACAAAACCTTATGTACTTTCACCTTACCCAAGAAACATTTAAGCTTATTGTAACTATTACAGAAGTTACGTTCTTACTTCGTTTTAGCTTCGGTAAGATTTGTCTACATGGAATAAAGAGAAGTTATAATCTCTATAACAATGAACTTATTAAATCTTAAAGAAGTTGGAAAGAAGCCTTAACGAAGCCATAACGAAGCTGTGAATTGTGACTGATAAAAAAAAAAAAAAAAAAAAACAAAAAATCACTAAAAATAAAGATAATCAAAAATGCTATAAAAAATTTACACGTTTCACAAAAATGACACTTTCATTGAAAATAATTTACTACCATTATATGAGTATGTGTAGTTTGTTTTCTTTAAAACATCATCAGCATCATCATTTCAATCCTTAACCACAATATACATTCCAAGTTAATATAAATCTGCTGCGCCACCTCCACGATATAATCATTATTCTCACAGTCTTTTTATACATATAATGTAGATAAGCTATGAAACTACCATCATTACCTTATATACCTTAGAGTTCGGCGGCATAGTTCGAGGACAAGAATTCTTCATTTTCATTCTTGGCCTTAAGTTTTGTTTTTCTTTTTTTGTAAAGTCTCTGTTTGGTTATCTCTCACAACGGGCGGCATCCATCCATGGATCACTGACTATGAGTATATCAATGTCCTACGATCGAATGAGAGAAGGAATATCATGTTGCATCACCTTCGCATTGCCACATTACTATTCTCGCAGCTTATTTGTGATTCTTCAGTCTTTGTGTTACAAAGCGTTTGTATTTTGTCTCTGACTCTGAATTTTAAATGCATAATATTTTAACAAAAGTTAAAAAGTTTATCAAAATATTCGATTTTGTTTCTATATTATTTCTTCGATCTCATAGTAAGCTACGTTAATTTTTAAGACTCAATGGGAACATAAATGAACTGGAGTAGAGATCAAAATAATTAAGGAGTAACACTTCAATAAACAACCAAGATTTTAACAGGGTGTCAATTATTGAGGTAACTTAGCCTTAAGGGATATGCTTAACCACATCACCTGTTTTTAATTTCAATTTATTCAATTGCGATATCGAATTTAAAACGGTTAAATCGATAATCGAGTGCTAATATTATGCTCTCGGAATTTAAATTACGAATGACTTCTCTATGATACTTTTTAATCCTTTTGACATTGTTCATCTGAACAAACAAACTTTTATTGTCAAATATTAAGAAGTATAAGTAATCGATTCTAACAAAACTTAGAAGAACGATTTAGGGAATTTTAAGCATCTGGGTGTACGGTTGTGTTTTTGTTTTTTTATTCCAAAATTTCATCTCTTGATTAAGATTCTTCTTTACGAATAATTAAACCCCTTAAAAAAAATTGAAAATCGTTTTTAAAAAATATTTATTTAAAAAATTAAAAATTTTCTATCATTTTTTTTTTTGTTAAAAAAATATTTATTTATTTACCTAATTGCAATAGAACACACCCAAATTGTATAATCAAAATTGTTGGAGCAATTCTTGAAAAAATTCAATTTGTTCACTTTGATTCATTTATTTGATTAATAAAAAAATAAATAAATGAATACCTGCAATAAATATAAAATAAAATTTCAATTTTTCCTCTAGGGAATCTCAACAAATTATAACTACCAGGTTTAAAAAAAAAATGCATTAGTTTAAGGGTAAGAACACACAAGCGATTTCGGTTGCGTGAATGGATCGCAAGAATGGATCACATAGCTTTTAATGCATTTGACAATTTTTTAATTGATGTTTTTTTTTTTTGTGTAAAAAGTGAACTTTATTTTAAGAAATATAGTTCTTCAGTTTAACCTAAGAAAAAATTTGTATGGGAAGGGGGCTGCATCACCCCTCGTTCCGGTGGGAGGGGCAATTTTCTGATTCGAATTTAACTTTAAATTTAAAAAAATACATAAAATCAAGAAAGAGACCTAGAATACTGTGCAATTGCTTTTTTGAAAGCTTATTATTTTCGCGAATACCTTTTGTGAAATAAAATTTCAAAGTGAAAACTTTGAAAAAAATTATCAAATTTGATGTTCAAGTTATTTTTTTTTCAAATTTACTTTGTAAGGTGGGACTTTTTTCTAAAAAAACCTTATAGCCGCATCAATTTTAGTTGGAAAAAAATTAATAATAAATTAAAAAATATTTTAATAAAAAAAAGTAAAAAACAAAAGCAAGAAAAAAAAAACATTGTTTAGTAAGTAATCAGTGCATGATTGTCAAAAAAGAATAATTTTGTAATTTATTTTAATAAAAACAAAAAAGCAATTTCTTTAAAAAAATCGTTTTTTGAAGTTCAAAATTTCATTAAAAATATTTAAGGCAAATATTTAGCAAAAGTGTTTATATGGGCTTATAGAGTAAATGCATATCAGCTTTCTCCATTTTTAGACTTGCTAAAAAGATTTTGAGAAAAAACTTTAAGATGCGTTTCAAAAAATTCATTATTTTCTCATTCAATTTTTAAATATAAGAAATTTTTTTTAAATTTTTTTTTCAGAAGAATGAAGAATAGTAATTTACATACTTTTATCTATGCGAAAAATTTGTATTTTATTTTTTTCTCAAATAATTTTGAGTTTAAACAAAAGAACACCTTTTTTATTACTTATTAAAAACTGAATTTTTGCTCTAAAACTCTCAACTTAAACCGCATGACTAAAAATAAATCAATGACTTTGAACAAAACAAATATGCTCATCTTATCAATTTCACTGTTAAGTTTAGAACAAGTGATCTTTTTTTCCATAGCTTAAGTTTAAAAACGAATGCCAAGGGTCCACTTTAAATTATGTAGTAAAAAAACCTGTTTCGATAAAACTCAGCAACCAGATTTCAAAGAAACTTTTGGTGTTCAGTTATGAATAAAGCTAAAGGGAGACCTTTATTTTGATGCCTCGCTCGATTGATTTGAAAGAAATTATTATTTTTTTTGGCAATAGATACCCCTTCAACTTTTTTTCAAAAAAAAATGCACAGGTTTGTTGACTATAAACTCATATCTTTAATTAAAAACGTTTTTCGAGACTTTGGTCAAAAGATATCGTCTTCGGAATGTAGGTAAGAAAAAGAACGAAAAATACATGTTTGGTTGGATATTAGGGTGTGTCACTTTTGTATGGCCGAAAAAAAGTACCCTAATTTTGCAATGTAATAGTGTTCAAAAGTTTTATTAGGGTATAAGGTTTAATATAATATGTAAAAAAAAAAAATTATAACATCGTTCGTCTTTGGCTCGCTCAAATCGGTTGAAGTTGATAGGAAAAAAACGATTTTATATGAAAAAATGATTTTTTTTCTTCGCATATTATTTCTCAGCTTCTTTATACTAACAGCCCTATTTAAAAACTCATCATAGAGAGTACATAGCATTATGTACTCTTTATAATGTATTTAAACAAAAAATTCTGATTTATAATATTTATGCAACGTTTAATAAAGGTTGTATAAGCTAAACGCGTTTTTAGGTTGTTTAGAGCCTGAATAAGAATTTATTTTGCTTAAATGTCATTTGAACTTCACATAATTTTCAGAAAAAGAAAAAAATGTCAATAATTGTATATATTTTTGTTTTTTCATTGAAAAATTTATTTTTTTGATTACATTTTCAATTAAATGAACAACTTGAAGTCAACTATAGTATATATATGTATACATCAAAAAATAAGAAATTTGCAGATTTGTTCCTGATATAATTTTCGAGAAATTTTGGCCGCAGTGCTTATAAATTCATGTGTGTCTGTGTATTCATCTTTTTCTTATGGGTCTACATTTTCATACATGTGAACAATTTGTTATCAAATGAAATGTGATGTGATGTGATTTTAGAGATTTCCTTCTACATACATATATGACATTGAGAACTTTCGTTCACGTTTTTGTTTATTTTTTTTTTGTTTATTTGAATCAGATGGAATTATTTTATCGACAGATGGAGTTGTTTGTCGTACTAATTTTCCATTTTTAGTACTTATTTGGACACAAACCTAGTATAACAATAATGGCTAGGAAAATGTTTAATAAATTGAAATTTATGTAACGTTGCATAAAGGCTACATAAAACTTTATGTATTGTATAACTATGCAGCCGTTTAGAGCTGTTTAGTGAAATCTAATAAATAAGGCTGTAAGTGTTCAATTCCAACAAATATAAGCTTAAAAGTTTTTTCTTATAAAGATATATGTATATTTAATATATTTGTTTTTGTATTGAAACGGCGCAATTAAAAAAAAACATAGGTATATTTAAAAAATCTCTAAAAATTCAAATTTCTTCGATTTCGTCCTATATTTTGAGCGAGCCAAAGATATTAATTAAAATGAAAATTGTAAACGCAGGATCTATTTTTGATAAGTAATGCAACTTTTAAAAGCTACCTATTACATTTGAAAATTCCATACTTTAGCATTTTGACACACCCTATTGGATATACATATCTCCGGAACCATACGTCCAAGAAACTTTTTGTTTTCAATTATTAATTAAACTTAAAGAGACCTTTCATTTGATGTCTCACTCGATTGATATGAAGAAAATTTAAAAAATGGTTTTTTTTTGCAAGGAGGATCCTTTGGATTTTTTTTTCGAAAATCCAAGAAATAGATTTGAAATTTTTTACCTGAATGTACAGGTTTCCACTTACAGACTTATAAACTCATATCTTTGATTCAAAACCAATTTTGTGGTCAAAAGATATCGGCTTCGGAATGTGTTTGCAGTTATGGATATAGAGCTTAAAGACACCTTTCTTTTGATTTCATATACTTGACTAATTGAAAAAATTCACTTGCCCCAGCAGGGTCCCGGATTCTCAACGTACACCTTCTTCTTATTGACAGTAGTTTGAATTCCTAGTTTCCAGTAATATTTTAGTGTATTAGAGATAGCCTGGTTTTCTAGAGTATTATATATCACGATTTGTCTTATTTCTCTATCTTGTTTTATAAACTGATAAAGGTGTCACCTTTTATTCAAGAGTCAAGACATTGTTGCATAGCACATAGCTACATAATCTGACTCCTCATAAAATTCAAATTAACACCAACACATAAGGACATAACATCAACTCAACAAAAATTAGAAAAAAAAAATACAGTGGATGCAAATATCATATAGGTATGTCTTGACAAAATCTTCTTCACAAGTCCTTTCAACTTGAGGTTGTTTTATTTTTTTGTTAACTTAAATAATTGATTGCATACCGTATGCCATAATATTTACCCATCTAATCACGCAGCGTTTATGCTTTTGTATAAACCTAGTCCTGAGCCTGTATTCTCATATCGCGTGTTATTCCTACAAAAATCATCTATCTGTGATGGCTAGCACAACAGCAAAAACAACAACAAAAAAGAAGAAGCTGCCTTATTTGCACTCAGCAAAACTATCTTAAATGCAAATATTGTGTATTTGCGTCTGACTCTATGTGAGAAGAGAAAGATATGTGAATATGATGAAGCCTGATGTGAGGTATAAGCTAATCCTATCCTAAAAAATTTTCAACCTGTTGTAAGGCTAGAGATATCCTATACTCCTGAAATGTTAAAGGTATACAAAACAAAAAGCCTTAAAAAATTGCATAAGTGTATATAAACTTAGGCGTTGGGGGAATTTTCAAATGAGTAAATCTTCACCAAGCAAGAAAAAATATGGAATAAAAAGTCTGCAAAAATCAAATAAAAGACAGAAGAACACAAAAAAAAAGGAAGAACATAACAAAGTGATGTTGTTAAACGGTCGGTCGGTGGTGATGGTGTGGATGGTGCAATACTATTCTTTTTTCTCTTCCCGCTTATTGACACTTGTTTTCCTTAAGCTAATGATGAGGATTCTCGTCTTCTTTTTTTTCAGTTTTTGTTGAATCTTCTTCATCTGCATATACAGAAGATCCATATGATACCTTATACCTACCTATGTTCTGTGTAGTTCCATTTGAATGTGAAGGAGGAGACACTTCGTTCAGTCAGTCAGTCACTCATTTCTTTTATTTTGGTGGAGGAATTCTTTCATAGAAGGGCTTAACGACTCATCATCAAGTGCCCATTGTACAATCGGCTATAGTGACTGTCTTTAGTTCATCTCCTTTATGTAGGTTTGTTCCATAGCATTCACCATCACATCAGCACGTTTACAAATCTACATTTTCACCCGTTTGATTTATTTACAATCGAGGATTGAGGTAAAAGAGCAAAATGGAAAGGAACTTTTTTTTCCAAATGAGTTCTGGAGAAAAACATGGGCGGAATTGGTGATTGAAGCACCTAGCAGTAGAAGAAGAATAAGCAGAAGCAGAAAAAGAAAAAAAAAATGGAAAAGAAAGCAAAAAAAAAAAAAAATAATGAAGATGAAGATGAATATGAAGATGAAGGTGAAAATGAAGATGAAGATGAATATGAATATGAAGATGAAGATGAAGATGAAGATGAAGATGAAGATGAAAATGAAAATGAAAATGAAAATGAAAATGAAAATGAAAATGAAGATGAAGATGAAGATGAAGATTAAGATGAAGATGAAGATGAAGATGAAGATGAAGATGAAGATGAAGATGAAGATGAAGATGAAGATGAAGATGAAGATGAAGATGAAGATGAAGATGAAGATGAAGATGAAGATGAAGATGAAGATGAAGATGAAGATGAAGATGAAGATGAAGATGAAGATGAAGATGAAGATGAAGATGAAGATAAAGATAAAGATAAAGATAAAGATAAAGATAAAGATAAAGATAAAGATAAAGATAAAGATAAAGATAAAGATAAAGATAAAGATAAAGATAAAGATAAAGATAAAGATAAAGATAAAGATAAAGATAAAGATAAAGATAAAGATAAAGATAAAGATAAAGATAAAGATAAAGATAAAGATAAAGATAAAGATAAAGATAAAGATAAAGATAAAGATAAAGATAAAGATAAAGATAAAGATAAAGATAAAGATAAAGATAAAGATAAAGATAAAGATAAAGATAAAGATAAAGATAAAGATAAAGATAAAGATAAAGATAAAGATAAAGATAAAGATAAAGATAAAGATAAAGATAAAGATAAAGATAAAGATAAAGATAAAGATAAAGATAAAGATAAAGATAAAGATAAAGATAAAGATAAAGATAAAGATAAAGATAAAGATAAAGATAAAGATAAAGATAAAGATAAAGATAAAGATAAAGATAAAGATAAAGATAAAGATAAAGATAAAGATAAAGATAAAGATAAAGATAAAGATAAAGATAAAGATAAAGATAAAGATAAAGATAAAGATAAAGATAAAGATAAAGATAAAGATAAAGATAAAGATAAAGATAAAGATAAAGATAAAGATAAAGATAAAGATAAAGATAAAGATAAAGATAAAGATAAAGATAAAGATAAAGATAAAGATAAAGATAAAGATAAAGATAAAGATAAAGATAAAGATAAAGATAAAGATAAAGATAAAGATAAAGATAAAGATAAAGATAAAGATAAAGATAAAGATAAAGATAAAGATAAAGATAAAGATAAAGATAAAGATAAAGATAAAGATAAAGATAAAGATAAAGATGAAGATGGAGATGAAGATGAAGATGAAGATGAAGATGAAGATGAAGATGAAGATGAAGATGAAGATGAAGATAAAGATAAAGATAAAGATAAAGATAAGGATAAAGATGAAGATGAAGATGAAGATGAAGATGAAGATGAAGACGAAGATGAAGATGAAGATGAAGATGAAGATGAAGATGAAGATGAAGATGAAGATGAAGATAAGGATGAATATGAAGATAATAATGAAGATGAAGATAAAGATTTAGATGAAGATGAGGATGAAGATGAAGTTGAAAAAAGAAAAAAGAACGTCGAAGATATAATCAAAAATCAGAAGGTAGAAGCTTAAACAAAGACCATAAAACGCAAAGAGTAGAAGCGAGATTGCTAAACGAAGAACATAGAACACAGAACAAAAAATGTTGATTATAGGAAATAGAAGGCAAAAGGAAGCAAAAAGAAGACAGAAAGAATACGGTATAAAATTGAACATAGCATTGAATACTCCTAAAATTTCACCTCAATCTTCAGAACCGCTCCTGTATATACTCCAAAAGGAGAGTTTCCTTTTGCCCTGCTTCGCCGATTCCCTACATTTTGATTCACATTACACACATCTATATTTTGTGCAGTGTGCACGCAAACACACATACGTATACTCAGAATACTTCTATGAAATAAAAATTTGACCCTCAGTGATGGAATCCAAACAAAGCACTTGACTCTAGAAAAATGCTTTTGTACTGAGCGCACTCTATACGCTCTAGAGGAGGTGGGTATAGGATGATTCTAGATGCCTGCTGATGCTGATGAGCCGGGGCACCAAGTTATGAAATGATGGGAAAATATTATATTCTCTCTTCCATTGCATTTGAGCTATATATACGTTTAGTGGCGCTTAGCCAGAGCGTAAACGGAAACCTGTATCTTCGTGCGAGTATCTCACGGATCAACCAAAAACACCATCATCATTTTTTTTTTTGTGTGTTGTATTTTTCTATGCGAGCTGCGAGCATAGTGCCGCATATAGATGTGATGCTTGTTGTGTACAAAATAATGACTTCAGGTGAACAAGTCATATAGTTAAGGAGTACGTCAACAAACTTTCGCTGACATTTAGAAATAATTATGACCTATGAGAGCTGTCATCAAAAAAAAAAATTAAAAACGGGGCAGTGGTTCCAATTCGATCGCCCATCATATATTTTATAAAGGTTGATATACTCGTAAGTATGTTTTTATGTACGTTGAGTTAGACTTGAAACTATTGGGAGCTTGAATTTTCTGTAAGTAAGTATCTCCATCTCTTATTCAACCACAAAAGGCTGACCAGATTTAGACGTCATAAATCCATTTAAAAGGTTTCTCACATTTTGTGTTTTGTGTGTTGGCTGGGTTGCAACATCAGCGCACTTGGATTGCTTGACTTGGACACTGGACGGACATAATGGATATTGTGTTGTTGGCAACAACACATTTCCTGGGAGTAAGATGCCTAAGTTGCCGACCAACAATAAATTATGCATTTGTGGGTAAATTTTAAGTGACTTTATAGCGCGGAACATGTTTTATAACTTTGCGGCATTGGGATAGTAAATTAATTGTCAGTTAGAGGTGATGATAATTAAATTTGATTGTGGTTTATGATATTTATAGGACTAAGCTATGCGGATGACCTTTTGATCGAAGATTATAAGTTTATTACCAATGTTTGAAAAGGTAATGGGGGAGTAGGTATTTTGTTTTACTTCAAATTTAGGTATTAAACTCCTGGAAATATTTTGTAAAGAGGTTTTAACGCCCATAATGCAGATACACTTCTGGAGGTGGTGATAATTTATCACGAAATCATGGCAATTAAAAATTTAACTGGTACCAAAATAGTGACCCAATTCTAGAACTGATATTTCCCTATCAAATGAAAACTTTTTTTTTTTTTTAACTTTAGTATGATGTGGCTCCTACAATGAACTCTCACGAGTTCACTGTTGGATGTTTTCTAGATATTGAAAAGGGTGCAATTTAGTTTTTTTCCATACACGACCTCACTCTAGTCAAACAACCAATCTAGTCAAAAACGATGTACTCAAAGTCCTGGGGTTGCATCCGATCTTCCACCACCTAAAACCACCATTTTTTCAGGAATACTGCCTCTTGTGAAGAATTGACAAAGCCTCCAGGAGTATCATTGTCATGAAAAGTCATCCTTAACGTTTCGGATTTGGCGGTAAATTCTAGGTCAGTTCTCTTCTTGCAAATTAACTAGGTACACGAACAGTAAAATAGTTGAGAGTTGTTAGTGTCAAAAGATTTATTATTAATAAGTAAAATCTTTAATTGTTCCCAAAAAGCCAATGATTCGTGTATAACTCTTTTATGAAAAGCCTTTATTCTTGCTTTCTATCCCAAATGCAACATTTTTAATAAATTCCATTAGGGTGGCCCATTATTTTTGATTTTATTAAAAAAAAAAACCATTATATTCTTATAGACACTTCAGATTCTTGTATAATTGCTTATTACTTAAATTGTTTATCCAATATACCCCATTTTTTCTATGCCTAAAAAAAATTTACATGTTTTTACATGGGTTTCGGTCATATTTTACCTGTTGAAAGTAAAAAAAACCAAGCACCCTTGTTTTTAATCGGCAATAACTTTTCTTAGAGTAATCTTATACTGACTTTATTTTTAAGTCATTAGATTCAGCATCAAAAAATACCCTAAAAACATGTCTCCTATGATTATATTCCTGAAACAATTTTTTTTCACTAAATTTATTTTTTACCATCATTTGCCCTTCCTCTTTTCCGTGAAAAAAACACCCTTCCATCCATTTTTTTTTTTATAGACTTTTTGATCTTTGGTTCATATTCCAAAAGCAAACTTTTTACCAAAGTTTCATGCGGGTAATAAGTTTTTTTTTAGCTGATTTTTTGTACTATTTTACCTGTATAATAAGTCTCATAAGCATCATGTGAACCCAGAACCAGAGATACCCAAAGGAGATGGGAAACTTTCGTACGTTTTACCCCCCAAAACCCATTTGTTTATTTCGTGTTGTTGTAATCTCTTTTGTATTCGTGAATAAATGTGAAAAACACACATAGTGTAGCCACGGTGTTTTTACGCACACCTAAGCAAAAATGTACGATTTTTCACGCATACTTAGCCAAAAATGTATATTTTTTCACGCATACTTATCCAAAAATGTCTACCGCAGCTTGTAGGCAAACCCGTATGACGTCAGAAGTTTCTCATCTCTTTTGGGTATCTCTGCCCAGAACCTTTGGTGTGACATTCCATCGCAACCATAAAACTATTACGTCAAGGCATACGAGTTCTATTCCAAGCCACGTTATTCCCCAAAATCCAAGTATTTTGGAGCTTCTCAAAAGAGAAAAGTTTCAGAGAACTTTGTATCAGTTGAAAATTAGCTGCTGAAATATTTTATGCTAACGACGAAGGGTAACTAAAATTCTTCTCTGACCCTAACTTAGTGTATCTCTTCATGCATTTCAAAGCCTTGCACAATTAAAGACCTTGAAATATTTGTGCAAGGCTATCTTTTTATTATAATTATCTGACGTATTGACAAACTTAAAGCTTGTAAAAAAAACAAACTACGTTTATCCTTCGTTGCAATTTGTCAATATTTGTATTTATCGGCGCTTAAATAACACTCTGATATATATAAATGGACGATATCGATTGATATCGTTTACAAAATTGTCAACATTTTACTATCAAAACCAAGGCGTTTCCAACAATAATAAATAATTGTTTTACAATACTTCTTACGTTTTGCTGCAAAAAACAGCATTTTAATGCGTCAAAGAGTCGCCCCCAATATTGACATTAAAAGTTCACAATAAATCGTAAAACAATTTATTTACTATTTTTAACAAAACAAAAAAAATATGGCGCTTTCTCAAGAAAGTCATTCACATTCCACACACCTTACTTGTCTGGTTTTGGAATAACCTGAGTGATAACCCAGTTAGAGTATACAGTTATCTTTCCTTCGACCCAAGACCAAACAAAACAATAGAGTGAATAGTTCAAAACCTTGATGGCACTCCCATTTACCCATCACACACGTGTGGTACGACTCACCCGCCCTTACATATTCATAAACCGCTTTCTTAGTAATTAGCGTATAGGTGCTAGACATTATATCTCAGGACCGTCATCGCATGGAAAAGCATTATCTTTAGTAAACGATCGCATTCCAATGCACCTAGGGTAACAAATATTAATTTCGCATAAACAGAATGGGAGGGAGGGGGGGGCTTTATGTATACCCTTCTACACCCACCGATCATATTTCTAGCCCCCACCACATTACCAGACCACCATTTGACAAGTGATTAGGAGACTTAAATGGTTTTGGAATTATTAAATTAGTAAAAAGATACTCCATGACTGTGCTTGCTGCTGCTGCTGGGGGGGGGGGGGGGGAGGACGACGACGACATCGACATAACCAGCACGCAACTGGAGAACCAGTTAAAAATTTATTAAAATCCGTGGGGCTTAAATGCACGCACCAGAACGTTTATTGCGCGCACAGACTCTCCATACGAAGAAGGCTGGGTTCTAGTTCTATGCGAGAGGTTGAAGCTGGTTGAGGCTTGTTGCAGTATGTGGTAATTACCCCACCTAATCGAATCTATCAATCTGTGAGATAAATCTTTGTTCTATCTGTAATCTAATTGTGATCGTGATGCCGTGTGTATTGGTATCTTCCGCAGAGATGAAATGGGCGGCGGCAATACTAGCGGCTGGTTATGTGCGGTGGCGGCGGCGGCTGGAACTGCGGCTGCGGCAGTGCATGAAGTGTAGATGTGGTAATGGATACCAACTTTGTTAGAGATGCCTATCAACCTCGTTTCATTTATTTTTAAGGTGAATATCATCATAACTATCATAAAAGCCAGAATCATTTTTATATACTTTAAGAAGAAGTAGAAGATTGTAAGGCAAGCTTGGTGGTGAGCGGTCTGGTCGGTATGGTTATCGGTCGGTCTTCTAAGGTACTTCCCATCATTTTCAACTTCAATTACTGTAAACCGCGTGGAACGTTCTTATATCTTTTCTAGATAGAAAGTAGGTATAGAAAATGCCAGTTTAAGCTTTTAATTTGCACCTGCAAGTTGTTGCTGTTTTTTAACCATTCAACTTGATGCAGTATATACAAACCGCCACCGCTAAAAAAGAATGTTCATTTGCGGATGTTGCATTTCATTTCCAGAATCTTTATGCATTTCTTAAGTTTTTTCGTTTTTTTTTTTTTTTTGTTTGAAGAGAGGGAGAAGACCTTTCAAGGTCGCTTGAGATCGTTCATCTCACAGCAGGGTATGGCTCAACGTATTATTTGCGTTTCCTGCTACCAAATATAGAATCCGCCATCAGTTGATGTTGATGATGATAGTGTATTATTGGTGTTGCAAGTTGAATTGTTGTTGTTGTTATTGGTCAAGTGGCGGCACAATCGCATCTATTAGGTATATCTATCTTTTGCGCTGCAGCAATGCATGACGCGAGATCCACTTGTATACATTTTCTATTGAATCTGCATATTAGCAAATGTTTTTTAATGAACTGTAGTTTGTTTTGTTGATGTTAAAAATATTTGCTTACAAAAAAAGGTCAATAGAACCATTATGAGATGTTCAAATTGATAGATGAAATTTGAAATTTATAGAGTAGATGATGACTTTAGAACAAAAATAGAGGGAATATTTTCAGTTTGAGAGAAAAGAGTTATATTGCTCGCTAGAAGTAGTTATATTCATCTCTTGTAAGGTGAATGTTGACTGAAGTCAGATAAGCCAATTGTATAATCAAAATAAATTTTGACTTAGGTACATAAAAGAGGTTAAATGCTTGCACTACCTACATAAAACTTTAAGACCTCTTTTTCTAGCGTGAAATACTGGCTGGAAAAATAAGAGGAATAAAAGTCAAAATAACTTTTAACAGTTAGCTTGAGTCTTTTAGAAAATACTTGGGACTGTTAAATTGTAATTTTTTGACACTAATGTCATTTAATTGCAAATAAAACAATTTTTTGATTATGTGATCAATTCGTAGTATTTTTTTTTTTATGTTTGTTACCTCATAACTTTGGACTGGCAATTTTGATAATTCTTTTTGTATTGGAAAGCTGGGGCCTGCAATGTGGTCTCATTTCAATTTCGTTCAGTTCTGGCTATAGAAACTATGAGAAAAACCATAAAATCCAGTTTTGAACCATGGAAGTCGGTTACCTAAGTTTTTTTTTTTTTTTGATAAAAATGGTTATTAAAAATAGATTAAGCTATGATTACACGGTCAACGAAATCGGTCAACGCGTTGACTCTCTGACGTCAAGAAAAAATCCATATTCTCTCTGTCATCTCACCGTCAACGTTCACAATGTCAATGCTTAAAACATTGACTATCACACGATTGACACTATTGCGTCAATATTGTCCTAAATTACGTTAACGCGCAGGTGTGTCAACGTGACGTTTACTTAGCAGTGTCAACGCGTTGACTCGCAAAACTATGTTGATCACACTGTTTGACACAAAGCAAAAATTTAAATTTTCCAAAAATATTTTGAAAAAAAAGCGGAGAAAATGAGATTTGAAAAAAGTTCTCATAGAAAAATTAAACAAAAATTAGTTTGACATGGTTGCATTGAAATGTAAAAATTTGGAGATATACGCAATGCACTTTTGAGATGAAAGTCTTAAATAATTGCTGATAAGATTGTTCAACGAATATAAATGTAAAATTACCAAAGTTTTGTCGAAAAATTAGAAAAAAAATTAAAAAAGTTTCGACATTTGATTTAAAAAAAATCGAATTAAAATCAATATGGCCACCTTCAAACGCTTATAGCATAGGAACGCCACACCCAATGTTAGTGGTTATGGTCTTAAAATGTAGTTTGGAATATACAAACGGTTTTTGGTTTTTTGCAAAAAAAATAATTTTGGAATCCAACATGGATGCCATGGCCATACCGAAAGTTTTTTTTTTTTTGTAAAAAAAATAACAAAAAGGTGAAATGAGAACCGCCCTCCCTCCAAAACGCACTCCATTCAAAAAATCGCCCTACAAAATATTTTCCCCATCCAACTTTCATCACATTTCTATACAAAAAACAATGTCAATCTGAAACGATGACACGGTATTAAATTCTGCCGCGTCAACGCTGGGACAGGGTCATTGCGATGACACCCAGTTCTAAAACCCTGTCAACGCGTCCCAATGGCAATGACAGAGAGATTACACGGTCATCGAAAATAGTCAATGCGTTGACCCAAAAATGTGTGTCAACGCGAGTGTCATCGTACCCGTCAATGCAATGACAGCAGTTTTCGTTGACGATCACACGACGTGACACTCTTGGGACAGATTGTGACGTCATTTTTACGTCAGAGAGTCAACGCGTTGACCCATTTCGTTGACCGTGTAATCATAGCTTTAGACGAAATGTGATCATTGTTTTCTGTAGAATATCAATCAAACTTACCGTTTAACGCTTTTTTAACGCTTTATATAAAACTATACCTATAAAGTAGCAGCATCTTGTAACTGGCCATACGTAAAACACTTTAAGATGTTTATGCAAGCAATTTTGAAATCTTTAAATTGAGCTAATTGAGTTATTTTATAACTTTTATTAACTTTCAATAATTCGTTAAGCTTGGCTGACAAATATTCAAACACAAAGAAAATTGATTGGTACGAATCAGACTCCAAACTTTTTTGTTCTAATTAAGTGTGTTTTTAATCATTTACATTATACGTAACCAGGTATTCCGTGACAGAGTAATTTGCACGTGTGCCATCAGTTACAAAACTTTTTCCGACCCGAGACATCAATAAATCACTTTTCATATATAAAGATAATCGTTTTTATGTAAATTCGCTTTTTGTAATAGAGTTTGTTGTGCTTAAAACCAAAGGATTTGAAAACAAAAAATGACTTCCTTTTTTTGTGACACCCGTGACGTAAAAAACACATCTTCTGTTTTTAAATCAATTAAGTTGACAATTAAATTCTTTGTTCAGTTTAATTAATAGACAAATCCCTATTATGAAAGTTTTTGTATATAATAATATGGATACAATTTGAAAGGGAAACCCTTAATTAATTGTACTAGTGTCCCACCCGTGACTCTGGTTGAAGCACCAGTTTGCAAACTCCATCTCTCCTTCGTTGTTGCGAGAACTGAGTTCCCAAAAGACTACCTAATTATCTAATAATTTTTCAAACAACTACTCGTATAAATGTTAGCTATTTTGGGAAGTATTTAACGAAAACTTCTTTAAAAAAACAGATACCTAAACAAGTTACATTTTTCTTTCCTTTTTTCAATTACCTTCCCAAGTTAATCCATCGTCGCAGGTTGACCACAAATCTTTTTAAATGCACCTTTGCGACTTTTTAAGTTTTCGATCTGATTATTTTGAGAAGAAGAATTAAGCCTTAAGGAATGAGCTTGAGGTATAATTTTTGAATTCGTTTATTTATTCATTTTCCTGCGTTAAATGTTTACAAAAAAATATTAAAAGAAAAGTTCTGTCAAAAAAAGCTCATATAATGATGTTCGTTTCGCTTTAGGTATTCAAAATCCATAATCAACAAAACACAATGAAACAATATTCGGCGACATGATGCCGCCAACAGTAATGTCTCCTCCTCCGCCGAAAACCCAAAAATCCAAACTTGAAATTGCTTAATCAAATTTATTATTCCTTGAAATTAATTTTGTGTTTTGATTTAATGGAGTTGTTTAAAACGATAAATAGAATGTTAAACTGCCTAATTAATCATATTAAATTAAAAACAAAAACAAAAAAAAACACACTTCGAGACACTCACTCACTTAAAATAAAAATTAGTTGAAAAAATTTGCATACTTTACCTACATTATTTGTTGAAGAATGAGAAAAAGAGAGACCTGCTTCGTATATTTATAATTAAATTTATGAGCCAAGGTATTTAGTTTCACACCTTTAACAGATTGGCGCCATCGGACCTGATTTGACCCCCTCATCTATAAAAAAAATTTTACCGCAACCTCAAACGTAGTTTCCCAAAAAAAAAAAAAAAAAAACAATATAAATAAATAAAAAAAAAACTTTCTGTCGAAATCCGGAATCCAAAATAAGCCACAAACACTTAATTTCGGTCTTGATGACCTTATCGCTAAAAATCTACCTTAATGAGTTAAATTTTTGGTATTAAGGCGCCACAACTTGTGTCTTCCAAAGATGTTAATAATGATGATGACGAAGATGATGATGCTGATACTGATGATGATGCGTTTGTTTTAAATTATTATTTTTATTTGAATATGGTTAGATCCGTAAATGGTCATAAATATTTCAAGCAGGTCTTTTCATCAAGATGATGTCTTATAATTCTCGGGATTACCGAAATATCACACGACCATAACAACGACGATTATTAGTTTACGATTTATTAGAAAACAAAAATACTGCTGCTTGAATCTTAGTCAAATATTTTTTTTTTTTGTTTGAGTTGTTTATGAGAATGTGACGAGAATTTGCATAATTTTGTTGTCACATTGACACTTTTCGTGTAGCAAAAGAATTCCATTGGAGCATCCGTGTTTGACTAAAAAAAAACAATGATCGATTGTGTTTTAGCTGACAAAGCTTGAGTTTACATATTTAAAAAAAAAGGAAATATTCTCTTTTTCCCCTTCCTC
The DNA here is from genome assembly GCF_945859705.1 of Episyrphus balteatus. Lineage (NCBI taxonomy): Eukaryota > Metazoa > Arthropoda > Insecta > Diptera > Syrphidae > Episyrphus > Episyrphus balteatus. The sequence goes on from NC_079137.1 coordinate 48,788,352, forward strand.
TTAACTATCTTTTCAGCTAATTAGTATATCATTGAAAATATAGTACCTTCATAAATAATTTTATAAAATTTTTCTTCTTTATTTTTGAAGGAATTCCGGTCTTCCTGGTTCTATATGCTAAAGACACCTAGCAGGGGGGCATAATCAGGCCTTGTGTGGAACAATAAGACGAAAATTTATGATAATTTTAATCTTGTCAATGAATTTTCAAGTAGAATCAAAGGATTTTGTCATTCTGTTGCCGCTATACAACCTGTGTGCTCGCTCAATGGCAATTTGTCAATTTGTTTACACTCTTCTTCCATTTAAAACAACATGGGGCTGCGAGGTTCTTTCATCAGAAGTTCTATCATAAAGGAGTTGAAAGATAGAGCAGGTTGCAGGTTGCAGGTAAAAGAAATATTTTGAAAGAAACAATCGTCAAAACGCTGAGTCATAACCTCACTGAATAGATTGTTTTCGTTTTTTTGGTGTAGTCTCGTGTTAGCTTTAGAAATTTTTTTAGAGCAATCACGAAGAATTTTTTTGAACATTAGAAAACCATAAGATTGCAGAGTAAAGAGAAAGTCTTATTCCAGGGTTGTAAGAAATTATTTTTTTTTTGTAATGCATTTGTTTTCCATTACAAATTTAAAAAAAAGATATTAACCTATTAACCATGTAGGTACTTGCTCTTATGGTAAAAGTTACTCTAATGTTAAAGCTTTTTACTGAACAAAATTAGGGAAATTTGAAGAGCATTGCAAAAAAAAAAAAAAACAAAGCCTGTTTTTATAATTGACTTTACACAAAGCTTAGTATGCCATTTGATTTTGATTTCTTGTATAAAAAAATAATTTATAGAAAAAAACTTTCGAAAATCGTTGGAGCCGTTTTTTTTTTAAATAATTTTTTATACATAAAAATTCTCTAACATTGTTCAAAAAAAAAAGATTGGTATGATATTTATAAGAAAAAATAAATTGACACATAAAAACTAAATTTCAAAATTTTTCACCAACCCGTTTTCAAAAAATTGATTTTTCAAAAAAAAAAAAAAAAAATTGAAATATTTTTTAAAAATCCAAAAATGTGTTTTTTGAAAATTTAATATTACCTTTACCGTTTGCCGTTTTGTTGAAATTGGGTTAATCTTGTACGAGATATTCAGAAAAATTCTTTGGCAGGTACCGTTAATAACGGTACAAAAAATATTGTTTTTATTTCAAAAGTTGGCTCTTATGTGTAGTACTGCACACAAAAATTTTAATAATTACACTGTGATAGTTCAAAAAACCGACAGAGGGCTCTCATGTCTACTAAAGATAATTCGAGTATGCTGAACACGATGGCGTACTCAGTTTTTCTGGATTAGGTCAAATAAGAAAGATTTTTGCGTTTGAAATTTTGTTTGCACATGCCAAAAATGAGGGTATAAAACACCATATATTTTCGAATTTTTGATTTTGTATCGACGTAAAATGATGGAAAATCTATTTTTTGGAAGGATTATACGTAAAAGAAGTTATTTGAAAAAAAATCTGTCGAATGACATTTTAAATCATTATTTTATGGCAAAAAACGTCGACTTGTTTTCACTTTTTCTTAAATTTTTTTAACTATAAAGGTACAAATTTATACGAAAACTCAAAAATTTTTTTGTACACACGTTTTATGTGTTAGTACTCTGGAATGTTATACATATGTAGATGTAGATATTTAATTACAAAATCAGGCATGGTATCAATATTTGTATTTAAGTTTTTTTTTAAGTTCAAAAACTATTTTTTTTTTCTTAAGGTTCAAACCTTTGGGATTCACTTTTTCACAAAAAAATACTCTTGAATATCCAACTTTCATTATAAAAAAGAATAAGTTAAAAACTTTAACTATCTCACTGTTAAAAGTGCAACTTACTTTTAAAATAAACTGTAATGATTTGTTGAAAAATCACAAACGTTGCCGTAACTGTTTTCGGAGTTTCAAAAAACTTGCTCATACTTTCAGACATTGCCGATCGTACCAAAAGCCCCTTTTTTCATATTGCAAGTTTTCCCAGTTTTATTTTTTTTTTTGTCATACAACATAGTAAGAAAACGATTTTGCCCCCCACTTCCTATACATATGTATTGCATTTGAACATTTTGTAATTTTTTTATTTTATAAACTAAAAATTTGACAAAAAATATGGTTTTACTGCTACTTATTCACTGTTAAGCTTAACCAATATTGTAGGTAGGTAGGTAGGTTCTACCTATTCGTATTTGTAAACAAAGCCATATTCTATCCCGAAACACAAGATCAAATCGTTGCCACCGAGTGCTGCATTTTAATTTAAGTAAAACGAAAAATACAAGAAAAATTTAAGAAAAATCGACGTTTTTTTGCCATTAAATAATGATCTCAAATGTCATTTGACAGATTTATTTTGGATAACTTCTTTTACGAATAATACTTCTCAAAAAATAGATTTTCCGTCATTTTACATCGATAAAAAATTAAAAATTGGAAAATATATGGTGTTTTATACCCTCATTTTTGGCATGTGCAAACAAAATTTCAAACGCAAAAATCTTTCTTATTTGACCTAATCCAGAAAAACTGAGTACGCCATCGTGTTCAGCATACTCGAATTATCTTTAGTAGACATGAGAGCCCTCTGTCGGAAAAAAAAGTTCCATTTTCGAACACAGTGTTATTATAACCGTTAGAGCCGTTTTTGAAAAAAAATTAACTTCTATTTCTGTTATATTGCAGGTACCTACATATTTTTCACTGATGTTTATTTTGCAGAAAAGTTTTTCTTTGCAATACCTACTTTTTTTTGTGATTGAAAATATTTGTACTTGTAATAAAAATTTTATTTTCAATGTAATTATTTTTCTGTTACAAAAACAATTGTTTTTAATGCAAAATATTTTTATTTGAAAATAAAAGTTTTTAAATGATATTTTTTAACGAAGAAAAAAATAACAAAAATAATAAAAAAATATTAAAATTATTTTTATTTTAAGTGGAGTGATTGAATATAATTAAATCTAAGTTCAAGTGACCTCAAGTGACGACAGATCTAACTGATGAGCCCACTGTCGTACCTGGGCGTACCTTGGAGTTGAGGTCACTTGAACTTATATTGAATGATTTTTTTTTTATTTCAAATGAATTTTTGTAATTGATATTTTTACAACCCTATAATAATAATATGTGTCCATGTCCATCCATGATTTTAATGCAGTGATTTGAAAGAGAGGTCCAAAATCACTCCACCCACGTATTTCCTGCAACATAATAAAAATAAATGTATAGTTTTTTGTTTTTGTAGATATTTAATCGCTGGGTGTTTTTGTTTGTTTGTTTTCACTGAAAATAATAAATTTCGTAAAATTACGAAAATCGTTTCATTACACTACATTTTCGTTGGCCCAACGAAACTTTAGTTTTGGCTCAACGAAAATATGTAATTTTTCGTAATATGAAAACCTTCATCAATTAATGAAAACGTTTCATACACTTTTTCTCCCTTTTTAGTGCCAAAAAATCCAATTCAATAAAAAGATTCATCAATTAACGAAAAATTTCATACTCATTTCAAAGAATAAAAATACAAATTTTTTCCTTACTTTATCAAAATTTTAATTAAGTAACGAAAAAATTCATTAACTTATGAAATTCAACATTAACTAACGAAAATCTTCATAAGCTTATGAAAATTCTTCATATACTAATGAAATATTACATTGGCTTATGAAAAAATACATCAGTTAACGAAAAAAAATCGTTGCCTTACAAAAAAAAAAAAAAAAATTGTAGACTTGGGTGCATTTCTATTTTAATGATTAAAAATTTAATATTGCTTTATATAGTTCACATTAGGTTTTTGTTTAAAAATCTATGTACCTAAGTTGAGCTGAATATACAAAATATTTGCGTATTGACAAGGTGTCTCACGATAAGTCAACTGATGAGTCCAAGTGAGCTCCACCGGGTCGAAACGCCAATTTTTTGTTTGGACTGTATTAAGTTAATAAATTAACAAGTCCAATAAATATATACTATAATCTACTAAAAAAATAATTAATACATCGAAAAGTTTCTTTAGCTAACGAATATTTTTTCGTAATTTAATTAAAATATTCATAAAATTTACGAAAAAATTCGTTAGCCAACGAAAGTTCTTTCATAAATTAATCAAAAAATACATTGACTTACGAAAAATATCACCGTGGTTAATTAAATTTTACGTTAATCGATGAAAAAATTTCGTAAAGTGATGTAAAAATTCATTAATTCTCGATCAAAAATTTTTATGAAAAATTGCATTAAAATACTATGGGTGCTTTCATAATTGCATGGTTGCTTTGTTTACATGCGGTCATTTGCGATCAGACTAATGTCAGAAAAAATATTTGCGCATATATTTTACTTTGAATTTATGAACACTTTTTCTGATTTGCGTCATTTGTCAAAAGTTTGAAGTTTTAATTCAGCCTCTTCTTCAAAATAAACCAATTCCATCCTTTAAGAAAAAAAACGTTTTTTTTTACATTTCTCTTAATGTTTACAAATTTATTATATCCAAGAAATTCGCGGCTATTTTTGTTATTTTTACTTGAATTTTGAATTTCCAATCAAAATTTTGACAGAATTGAGAAATAAAGGAAAGCTTTATCATTTTTTACGTCATGTTCCTTCTTTCTTCAAGTTAAAATTCATTGCGCATGAGAATTTTTTCATTTGCACATTTGCGCTGCAAATATTTGCGTTCTACATTTATGAACACCTGACATTTGTCATTTGCATTAATGAAAGCTTTGCATTCGTCAGACCTGCGCAACCATGCATTTATGAAAGCACCCTATAGTTTTCGTTGATTGATGAAGTTCTTCATTAACGTATGAAAGCCATTTCGTTGAGCCAGTTAAATTTTTCATCGGCTGAAAATTAATTAAATTTTCGTTGGCTCAACGAATTTTTTCGTTGTATTTACGTAAGGATTTGGTTCAGTGTTTAATTCAAGAAACATTCAGGTTTGAATAATGTTCTAAATCTAAAACCCTAGCAAAGCAATAAACTTAAATCCATAAATTCAAGACTATGACATGTTTGTCCCTCATGGAGCCAAATATATAGGTAAGTAGGTAGGAAGGTATCTTCTTTTTCATTCAGAAATTTCACCATAACATGACGTCATAAATAAATATATGTAGTCCCTAAAGTTTACATTTTGACCTTTAGCTTAAAATAGAAAGAAAAAATTTAAAAAAAAAACACGAAAAGAAAAAAACCCGCAAAGTCCTTGAGCAATTATTAGGTAATAAAAGTATTTTTACGATATCAAACCACAGAAAATAAAAATTCCATTCACAATAATTTGCAAATGAAACAGAAGAAGAAGAAAAATAAATTGCCTTTCAGATTGCTCAATCGAATAGGACATATTTTTTTCTTCCACACATCCAATCAACAAAAAAAGAAAATATAAAAAAAATATTTGGAATTCTTTTGAGACAAACGACCGACCGTTCGTCGACAACGATTAGAAACAGTAGTAGAAAAATCTATCGATTTTCTAAGGATTTTAGAATTAATTTCATGGTTTAAGTTGTTTTCGACTCCTTTTCTCGAGAAGAACTTGTGTAATCTGTTTTCTATTTTTTTTTTCATTTATGATTCATTTAGTCAACTTGCCTTTTTCTTAGTAGAAGCAATTTTTCATAAATATAAGAAATTTGTCTTTTGTGTTTTTTTTTTTTTTTTCTTAATTGTTCCCCGTTTTGGAATTTAATTTATTGGATTTCTAATTCAGTTTGGTTAGAGAGAAAAAAATCAATTAAAAGATACTTTATGAGAGCGAAGTTGGAGTGGATATTTCCTTTATTATCTATAAGAAAAAGGACCTCCCATTCAATTTTTATTTTGATATTTTGTTGGTGGTCCATTGTCTATTTGTTTACTTTTTTATTTGACAATGAAACCTTTTGAAAGAAAATATGATTTATTGAAGATTTTTTAGAAAACATATTTATATGAAAACAACATAGAAATAACAAAACCAATATTTGACGTATTAGAGAAACTTCAAAGAAGAAGAAGAAGGGTCGATCTTTTATTTCAAGTTCGTGTTAAATTTGCCATCAAAACCATTTTCAATTTGTTACGTGTAGAAAGTTTAATCAAATCGTTATAACCGTTTTTTAGAAAATAGTAGCATCTTGAAAATATGCAGCTTGTTTTGTTCTTTCCATGGTCCAAGTCATCAGATGCTCCAAGACTTTCTTGGAGATCTGGTTCCTGAGAAATTCAACCAATCACTTTTTTTTCTTACTTTCTGAAGCCGATATCTTTTGACCAAAGTCTCAAATTCGGTTTTGTTTTTACGATACGAGGTCATAATCAGCAGACCTATGCATTCAGGTAAAAAAATTACAAATTTATTTTTTTTTTCAGATTTTCGAGAAAAAATCTTGCCAAAAAAAATACGTTTTCAAAAATACATCGAGTGATACATCAAAAGAAAGGTCTCTTTAAGCTCTATTCATAACTAAAAACCAAACGTTTCTTGGACATTTGGTTGCTGATATATTTGCATCCAAACAATTCTTTTCTTACATTCGCAGGCAGATATAAAGATATCTGCGAACCAAAGCTTCAGATATGAGTTCCCGGTGAATATGCGTATGCATTTAGTTAGAAAAAATGATCTTTTTCAGATTTTCGAAAAATTCGTGTATTAAAATTGTTTTCCCAACTCATTCAAGATTTTCTTGAAGATCTGGTTGCTGAGATATATTTTATATTATATAAACAGGATTCTTAACTACATAATTTCTCGTGAGGTTCTGGCATCCTTTTGGGGGCCAAAAAAGTCTCAGCTCATCTCCCAGGCTCGATACGGCAAGAAAGAGCTAGCCTAGGCAACAAAGACCAATGAATATATCACGCTTAGAACGATGCCACTCTGTCTCAGACAGGAAACGGGAGTCCTTTAAATTATTAGTTATTGTACTCAGATCAAGACTTAATACCGATTTATACATCAACTTATTTTTACCTATATCTATTTAGTTAATCCCTTTGGAAATTGAATAACCCTTTTTGGAAAATTAATAAATTAATTTGCAAATCAAATTCACCTCTTTTTAAATCGTGATAATTTATCAACAATCAAGACATAATTTGATGTTTTTTTTTTTTAATGGGTTAATGTTACTGGACACATTCAGGAAACATTATAGGGACTAAATATTTTAGGGACTAAATATTTTCTTAACGGAAATTTAGGTAGGCAAGTAAATCGAGTTGGGGGAATTTTAGTTGCCTAACTTTTTAGTTAACTTTCCAAAAAAATTGTCTAAATTGGAAGGATATTTTTGACAGCTGAATAATGAGCGACTCGAAATTTGATTAAATATTAAGTCCCTAACTTTTCTGAGCCTACCCATTGTGAAACATTAAAACAAACTTTGTTTTTCTCTCAAAATCAAAACTGTCTAAATTTTTCCTAAGTCCACCAATGTGGGTTTGATTTTTCATTAAAGTTACAACTTTTAAAGCTTTGATCTACTTCGAATTCAAAAATTCTTGTCAGAATTTTCTTATCTTTAGAAAAAAATGAAATATATTTTCACCCACGAATCATAATACACGAACAATATATTTCAAAGTAAGATTGTGTTAAGTTACCCAACCCATATGGGTAAGTTAACACAATCTAACTTTGGGAATTCCTATCTCATTTTGTTCTAACAAAGTTAAACTTTCAGAACTGAAAATATTCCAAGAACAATAAATCAAATTTGAAGAAAGAAAAAAACCGAAAAAATAAATTTATCTTTAACAAATTTACCTTCAAATTCCATATAACAAGAAAAAGAAAAACCTTCATCAATTTGCCTTACCGCTTGAATAACTCGATGTGACAAAAGCCATTTACCTACTACTATAGAACCGAAACATTGTCTAGAGTTTTCTCTCTATAAGATTCATATATGCATGTCGCCCACATCCGCTCTGTTCAACCTGCAGCAGCAACAACAGCAATAACCCACTGTGCCGCAGCTTGCAGCGCTATATAATGTTGACATAATAACCTGTCCACAGTGTCCACAAGCCAGTGCACAATCAATTACTTCAAATCACCTTGTGGACAAGTCCCGACTGCAACAAAGAATCATCCTCAACTGCAAGTTCCATGTAGATATAGTAACTTACCATCACAGCAAAGTGGAAGTGCTTGCTTATAGAGATGGTAGGTGCTGTCCGAAGCAATCTTTGTGCAAGAATAACCAATTGATATGTACAGAGCACGTAATTCAGGAAGCATTCTTCTCTCTTTCGATATGCAATTTATAGACTTTGGTCCTAGGTAAACCATGGCCTCGTTCATAAATAATGAAACAATCGATTAGCGCACGATTAGAGTCCACGCCAATCTCGGTACACTCTCTGGGGACACAGTGGCCGAACTGTCATTTTTAATTGCGCTGATAATTTTACAACGATTAATCGGCAAGGCCACTGTTCTAGTCCCGCCAACCGACGACGACTCCTTCCGAAGACCGAAAAAAACAATCACACTCTCACAGAGAGAGGTCCACCAAAGCGCCAAGGACCACATTAGACTCGGTTATTCTGGGGACCTACAGCTTTGGTGTCTTGTCATGTCGCCAATGTCGCGTCGCGTCGCGTAAGGAAATTTCTCAAATTGTTTTCATCATGGGTGGTAATGTGAACAGCAGCTCAGGGTTTTTTTTTTCTACAAAAAAAAAAAAAACAACACAAACATTTGCCACTGCGATGCCCGGACTCACGCGTCGGTTGGTGCCGCGTGCAAAAGAATTTAAAGTGCAACGGATTGGAATGAGGTATCCAGCTGATTGAAGCTGGTTCTTAAGCTTTAACTATATGAAGTTAAAAAGACATACACACGAAGTAACTTGTTTTGTTTACGAAAAGGACCTGCTCAAAACTTCTTTCAACATCAACATCATAGAGTCGAGTCTAGTGTCGACCATATAGGATGCTGTGTTTCAATTGCATACGGAATTTATCTAATTAACTGAGTAATTTATGTGGCATTCTTGGCTAAGAAGTAGTATCTCAATAAATATGATTATTTTGCGATATTTTCGAATTATTTGTTAACTTCTTGAGTTTTTTAATTTGCAGCAAATAACTTAGAGACAAACAGAAAATGTGTTACTTAATTTTTTATTTTATTTTAACTACGTGGCATTTTTGACGATTTATTTATTAATTTGGAAATAAACTGTTAGACCGGTAAATCTCGTTGGTTGGGAACTTATCTAAAGGTTTGTTTAAAGGTTTATAGAAACCGTTTAGATAGAGTTATAGCATAAAAGAAGTGGACTTAATACAGTTTCCTGCGGTACATCGATATTAATCTACTTTTAACTCTTTAAACTCCGTTTATTGATTCTTTTCCAATAAAATAAACTTAAAATTGTTTGAGTTGGTTATCAAGTTGGATATCAATACTTGGCAAGTGCTAGTAAATAGGTTCTTCAAACCTCTATAATGGGTTAGGTACCAACCTACTATTATATAAAAGCAGAACAAAACAATATTAACCTATATTCTTGTTGTCACATAAAAAAAAAACATTTATCTTGATTAATTATAAGAAAACACAAATCTCATTAAAAATTTAAAGCATTACAAGCGTCAATAGAAATTAATTTTGAGAGTTACATTTATTGGTAACAAATAAAGAAACGCCATATCACTATCACAATCATGATATCCAATTAGTTTTGACGTCAACATTCCAATTGCGTGCATAAGCCAATTTATTATTATCTTCGATTGATAATAATAAATTTTATCATAAAAACCATTCTTTACAAAACAAAAAAAAAAAAGAACAAATTCTTAAAGCATTTTGTAATATAATTTGATTCACGTGCGCCTTTGAACATTTTAAGGTGGATACTTTTTAATTGAATTGTTTCAAAGATAAATTTTTATTAATTTCGGATCATGTAAGTTCTACTTTAAATATTATTGAAGGTAAATAATTTTAAAGTTAGTTTTTTTTTTTTGAAGAAAAATAACCATGAACTTAAGGCTCTTTTAGTTTTAGTTTTTTTTTTTTAATGTGTTTTGCTTTTTTTTATTAGTTCCCTCGCTAAATTTATAAAAAGTAAGCGAAGGACTCCAAATACCAAGAAGAGTGCTTTGCAAGAACTTTCTATAGATTTTAACCAAAAGTTGCTTACACATATAATAATGAATCTTTTTGTGTTAAGATTTATGAAAAATATTTTTAATTTAATTTTAGAGCAGTTTTTTCTAATGTTTTTTATGAATAAAAATTGTCAAACATTTTTCAAAAAAAAAAAAATGTATTATGCCATTAAAAAGAAAAAATTCATCTAGGTACACATTAAAATCAAATTAAAAAAAAAATTCATCGACACAAAAATAAAATTTATTTAATAAAGCACTCCAATATTAATGCCATTTAAACGTTTTTTTTTTTTCAAATTTACGACAAAGCAAAAATCAAGAAAACGGTTATATGGCCAGTACCCTGAATTAGTGTTCAAAAAATATTTTAAATACTTCGAAAGTACAATCATCACTGCCTCAGATCACAAAAAATTTTAAACAAGATCGATGTATCCATTTTTTGGGAAATTAGAGTTTTGTTTTCATTTTGGCAATATGCCAAATAGTCAAATACCGTCAAATAGTTGTCTGTAATGTCGGTTTACAATAATTTTAGATGATAACGTCATAAAGAAACAAAAATGAAAAATTGCATACTTTTATGAATTGAATTGAATTATTATTTTTGAATTCTCATCGATTATTTCGAAGTTAATAGAAAATTAAAATTGTTTGTCAAAGGAAAAAACAAAAGCACTAACTTTATATTACAAATCACCCTGTTTCACGAAACTTCTTATAATAAAATAAAAAATAAAACAACTTTTAAAAAGAAAAAAACATTGTTTATAAGTAATCAGTGCATGATTGTCAAAAAAGAATGATTTTGTAATTTATTTTAATAAAAACAAAAAAGCACTTTCTTTAAAAAAAACCGTTTTTTGAAGTTCAAAATGTCATTAAAAATATTTTAGGCAAATATTTAGCAAAAGTGTTTATATGGGCTTATAGAGAAATTGCTTATCATGCTTTCTCTATTTGTAGACTTGCTAAATATTTGCCTAAACAGAAGATTTTGAGAAAAAACTTTAAGATGCGTTTCAAAAAATTCATTATTTTCTCATTCAATTTTTAAATATAAGAGATTTTTTAAAATTTTTTTTTGCAAAAGAATAGTAATTTACTTACTTTTATCTATGCCAGAAATTTTTTTTTTATTTTTTTCTCAAATAATATTGAGTTTAAACAAAAAAACAAAAGAACACCCTTTTTATTACTTATTAAAAACTGAATTTTTGCTCTAAATCTCTCAACTTCAACCGCATGAATAAACATAAATCAAAGACTTTGAACAAAACAAATATGCTCATTCTATCAATTTTACTGTTAAGTTTAGAAATCGTGATCTTTTTTCGCATAGCTTTAGTCTAAAAAATAACCTTTATATCACCACACTATATGGGGCTGCCCCACTGTGCGGCGGTATTAAATGTTAATATTAAGGGCTGAAACTTTTACAGTATTTTTACTTGCTCTATAGGGCAAGTATTGGTTTCGTGTCGAAAAAAAAATTTGAGGTTTTAATCAAAACCAACATTACGATGATGGAGAATTTCAAAAAAGTGGGTCTCGCAATTCCGTCCGTGCGTCTGTACGTCTGTGCGTCTGTGCGTCTGTGCGTCTGTGCGTCTGTGCGGTTGTGCGTCCATCTGTACACATTTCCACAGCCTAAACGGGTGGACGGATTTTCTTCAAATTTGGTACAGATGATTTTTATAGAATTCTGAAAGTTGGTTTTTTTTTGTTTTTTTATATCTCGTTTAGAACGTATACCTCCCATACAAAAAAATACGATATTGCGAATTTCTCGGAAACGGCTCTAACGATTTTGATTAAACTTTGTATACGTAATATTTAAAGCAGTGGCAATAAAACTGCATTTTTATTTTTTCTCAAAAAAGTCAAATAACAAAAAAAAAATTTTTTCATGCCCTAAATGTCGGCTCTTCCTCAATATCAATTTTTTTTTTTAATTTAGAGCCAGCTTTTAAAATCTACAAGTAGACTAACATAAAAGTGCTTTGAACTGCAAGAGCAAGTACGTGCGACCCCAGTCGTGCATTTTATTTTTCGTCTTTTCCAACAATATTTTCGGTAATGCTTTGTCCAATTGAAAAAAGTGTCTCAAAACAATGTTTAAAACTCCATTGTTCTTTTAAAGTATTCAAAATTCAATTTGTTTTTTAAATTTTATAAAACATTAAAAAATCAACTGAATTTTGTTATTTTTGGTTCTAAAACCTTAATTTTTAAGATTTTTTGAAAACAAATTTGAGACAATCCAGAAGTTGGAGCAAAAAAAAAATAACAATTAAAAAAAAAAAAAAAGAATGAAAAAAAGTTTAACTAAATATCGAAATGAAGTGTCAACAATTCTCACCAATATCACTAGTTTGTAATAAAAAAAAATTCATCAATATTGTAACAAAGAAACCTTTCCAGAAATATAATTCCCATTAACTACACACAATATTTCACACAAAACTAAACAATTCAATTTCATTTGAAACTCCAGAAGACAAAAGAATTTCTATATGCCAAATGTTTCTTATTGCTACAAAAAAACATCATTTTACACTCTTGTGTGTTCATTCAAAGTGATATTAAATTACCACCTGAATGGTCTACAGACAGGATAAATATCCTTTCGTCCCATTAAAGAAAATTTATCGTTCGAAAATGCACTTCACATAAATTGTTCACACAGAGCTTTTGGCTTACCTTATATTATTTTTTACTCTGTCAAGCCATGAATATGCAATATGCAAACTCCTTATACATAGTGTAGAAAAGGATATTGTAATGCTAATGTCATGTGTATGCTCTTTCAAATAAAAACCCCAACACCAACAATTTCTCTCTCAAAGGACACAAAATCCAAAATAATGTACAAAGAAAATAATATTACAAAGAAGGACTAAGCTGAAGAAGAAGAAGACAAGAAGGAAGAAAGAACAATCTCACCTTCTATCGACTTTTTTTTGTACAGGAAGGGGAGCATAATTTATGGTTTTTTTCATGTACTGTACCGTCATCATATACAAAGCACAAAAGCCACCCCACCAAATTTTGCATCAAAGTGTATCTATCGTCCTTTGGAACAATATCAGTTAACATTATTTAACACTCCCTCTCTGTGTTGGTTGTTGTAATAGAAGCCCATTAGGTAATTTGGCAGCAATATTGGCATTCGAAGGAGATAATGCCCGATTTCAATTGAAGATAACTTGGAGGATTTTGTTTCATGATATCTTCGACGAGATATCATAAGACTTTTGGCTAAAGGACGAATATTTTGCCGTGCAACGTTGACGTCGTCATCGATTTTTTGTTTATTTTTCCTGAGGTAACATCCGACAAAATATTGAATGTGGGTGTGTTGTTTGTTTGTTTATTGTTGTTTTGCTAAAGCTGCAACGTGTGTGTCAACTTTGTAAACATTTTTATTGTGTAATGAGACACGTGAAGGTATAATCCCTACCCATTTGCAACCTTCGACTATTAAGGATGAAATAAATGAAAGATAAAAAACAGAAATATTAACATTTTTTCATAATATACTGATACAGGTGATTTAGGTTTAAATTTTTCAAAAACCTGGACTTTTAGGATGCCCTTCAAATAAATATCAATTTATCTCTCTTTGGCTGTGGCCACCAATCATAATCTAATTAAATGTCCTTTTACAAAAAGAATTAAAAAAAAAAAAACAGGCAGCACAATAAACATATCATTTTTATTGTGATATGATAACATTTTTATAATCTCTTCGATCCTCTTTGTGTTGTGTTTGACCCGTATTATAAATCATAAAGAAATAAAATGCCTCATCATTATATGAACCTATATAAAATTTTAAAAGACCACCATGAGGAGAATTCCTTTATCAAGCCAAGGGTCAGTTATGATAACATCAAAACAAAAAGAATAAAAAGAATGAGATATAAAAGGATATTAACACCAAATTAACAAGTTTATCAATGAAGTATGATACAATGCAGCTGGAGACCTTTTTTGTAATCGAATTTAATCATAAATTAATAAAAAAAGGACCTTTTGGTTTTGTTAATTGACTTATGAAAAGAGAAATTTGATAAATTAATTTTTAAAAATAATATGTTTAATTTATTTGACATAAAAAATAGCTCAAGTGGTGGCCTTTCTTTCGTCTTTTAATTTTAATAAATATTTTGCTTAATAGAGGTTAACCTTAAAATGACAGTACATTTTTGCACCAAAAGACAATTTCTATTAACCCCAATTAAAATATTCAGACATTTAACTGGAACGCAATAAATTTCATGGGACTGTACAAAATCATCCCAATTTCGGATATTTGACCCAAAAACTATTTCCGCACAATTTCAAAAAAAAAAAGATCAAAAAAGGTTGTGTACTGGTGAAACGATTGAGAGAAAAACATTTTTGCAATATCAAAACGGAAATATGTTATATAATTCCAGGAAAAGACCGGATGCGAAATGTTACGCAATTTTGAGCAGATGCTCAATATATCGGAAGGACTTTGATGTCCGATAGAAAGAGAATACAAACCTTTGGCTTTTGTGGTTTATCAATAAACAAAACACATTTTTTTTTTCGTCATACCTAGGAATAAATAATAATAGAAACAATGAAATTGGTGGCAAGCTACTACCTATCAGAGCCATACTCAATTTAATTGAAAATGAAATGTAGACTGGTTCCTATAAGGACAACGAATATGCTTTTGTTGAATACGTTGCGTTTTAAATCATTCATAAAAATATAATTTTAATTTAATTTTATCGTTAGCTTTTATACAGTAAAACGAGACGAAAATTTCATCACAAAAATTTTTTACCGGACTTTGAATTAATAATCACAAACTGAAAATATAGAATTAAAAATTGAGAAAGAAATAAAGCATTATAGGCTATCGATTATGTAGTTTAGAAAGGAACTAAGACGTTCACGGGTTTTTATTGCAGGAATCGTTCAATGGGTTATAAAAGAAGATAAAACCGCGGAGTGCTATTAAATGAGAGGGTGGAAACTGAAGATAGGGGTGCAAAAGCCCCCTTTTTGGTTTTTTCAATATACCTCGTAAACCAAGCAAAATTTTGGTATATTGTATGTACAACTTTTTGTAGAGAATTAAATTTCCAATTGGAATAATGTTTTTTAAAAATTGAAAAAAAAAAATTTCCATACCAAAATAGTCGAAACAATCATAAAAAAAATATCAAAAAAACCGATTTTTTGAGTTTTTTTTTTTGCTTTTTTAGTTGTACATTTTTTTTGGGTTGAGATAGACATAAACATTGCTCCAAAGAAGATTAAATTTCCTTCAAAATGCTGTACTCACTAAATTTTTTCATTGAAAATTGCCCGAAGTATGGTCATTTTAATCTATCTTTTTTTTCGCATTTTTAGTTTTACTTAAGTAAAACAGAAACATTTGATTGGAAAGTACGATTACTTAAGCACCAAGAACTGATAATGAGACTTTGTAGAGGGGTTAAATAAAATCATTGTTTACTATGGGAGGGAGGGTCAATGTCCCCCCGTTTTCTAAAAAAAAATACTTAAAATTAAAAAAAATTATTAAAAAACAACGGCAACACTTACAGTTTTGATTGATACTTTTTTCAAAAGCTAGAATTATAATCATAATATTAATTTTAAAATGAAGTTATTTTAATCAATTCTTTTTGAAATAAACTTTTTTTGCATGTCGCCCCGCTGCTGTGGGGTGCTTTTGGTGCTATTTGGCGTCAAAATTCATTTCCTGACGAAATGTCATGAAATTAGGTACACTGAAGGATATTTGTATTGAGAATGGGAAAGAACTGCCAACTTTTATTTTATTCAAAATGGCGACCAGAATAAAATTATAAATAGAATTTTCTTTTTCAAAACCGTATATAGGTGTAAGTAATCTGGAAATTAAAAAAAAAATTCATAACAAAAAGGTGTTACATCTTAGATTTAGGATTTATAGATATATATTACGTAAAAAAAAATTTAAAATGCTGAAAACCACGTCCAAAAAGTACAAAATTAGTAAAACACACTTTAAGACCTCTTATTACGCTATTAAATGGATTTTGTTTATTGGTCCAATTTGTGTAGAAAATGTAAGGTGTTCTTCTGCAACAATGATAAAAGAAAGAGTTTGAATAAATTCCATGAATAAGGAAAGTTAATTGTAATAAAAACATACCATACATAATATACCTACAATGCATACTAAACCATATATGGGTTATTAATTTTTTGCTGGAAATCGCCTTGCTGCATGCTAACCCATATATGGTTTATATTTCTAAAAATGTATATATATGTAAACAAATAAAAATTTGTATTTAATACCTTTTTTCAACCCCTAATAAAGCTAAAAAGTTGTTAAAAAAATTTTTATTTCATTTCGTTCATAATTCATGCAGTAGAGGGTTAAAAAAAAAACTTCAAAAACTAACAAATCCATTCCTAAAATACTTTTTTTTTGAAAAGCCATACTTTTGAGTTGCAGTTAATTTTAAAGTTAACTTACCTAATGGGTTTGTTTACATGGACTCATGGAGTCAAAAGTTAAATACACTATACCTACATATTTTCATATAAGAACTGAAGCAAACCTTTCTCAAAATCAAGCATAAATAAAATGCACGACTGGGTCGCACGAACTTGCTCTTAGAGTTAAAGTTGCTTAAGTTTTTAAGACTTTTTATATAGAAATTTCGAAAAAAAATAAAATTCGTTTTTTAAAAAAATAAAATAAAATCTGAAATCAAATTGCCCTCCAAAACAAGTATGCAGTTTTGATTGATATATTAAGGTGCATTTTTAGAAAAAAAAATTTTCAAAATCGTTAGAGCCGTTTTTTAAAAAACTATTTTCTTACAAATAATTTTTTGGAAAAAAAGTTTTAAAATTAAATTGGTATGAAATTTTGTAGAAATCACTAATCAACATCTAAAAACAAAATTTCAAAAACATTCAATGTCCCGCTTTCAAAAATTTGATTGTTCAAAAAAAAAATTTCAAAATTTTTTTAAAAATCCAAAAATTATTTTTTTCAAAATTTTATTTTTGGCTTATATTTAAATTATATAAATACTTCTTCACAAAAAGTTTCGTTGAAATCGAATAAGCAGTTTCGGAGATAATCAGATTTGAAAAAAAACGGTTCTATGGTACCGTTAATAATGATTTGCAAAAAAATTTTTTTCATTAGAAAATAGACCTTAGCTTAAAACTAACACTTGAATTTTTTAAACAAAATCGTTTTAGCCGTTTTGGAGATATTTCAATTTTACTAAAATCGGTATATGACAAGTACCGTTATTTTTGGTCCAAAAAAATTAATTCCAAAAACCCCTCTGGGGAGTCGCCAAATAACGCTACATACCAAGTTTGACATTAATCGGTCCATCCGTTTAGGCTGTAGCTCCTTATACAGACAGACAGACAGACAGAAGGACTTCCGGGACCCACTTTTTTGGCATTGTCTACCATCGTAATGTCATGGAAAAATGTTATCTCAACTTTTTTTTTTGTACGAATGCATAACTTGATATATAGTACCTATATCGCAAGTAAAAACATTTCTATGTACCTACAATTTTGTTTCAAAACTTAAAAAAAAAAAATAACATCTAACACAATAGAACAATAATCCCCACAAAATTTTCCTCACATATTTACCTCGAATCCAAACTTCTGTGATACCTTTTTTTTCAATTTAAACTAAAGCTTATCTCTCCAAATCTTTAAGCTTTGTTACCGTGAAATATATACTACCTGCTTAGAATCGTAAAGCCAATTCATAAAAAAACTTCTTATCTTCTTAACTGATCTTACCAAAACTTACAAAAAAAAAAAAAACTCCTATAACCGTGTGATCTTATAGCTTTTTAATTTATCCGATAAAATTCAGAAAAGGTAGGCATTCCAATATTATTCTTTTTTTCTCTTAATTAACCCCGTGATACGCGGTATTCGAATGTCACAGAGAGATAAATATTTATATTTGCTTGATTCGTATAAATTTTAATTAAGATATCAGAAAAAAAAAGAAGAATATATTCACAGCCAATGTGGAAAAAAAAATAAAGATGTGCTTGTTTAGACTTTAGACCATAACAATATACTATATCAAAGATATTCGATCACTGATAAGTGAAATCAAATTGATTTCATCGTTAAACACTCACTCCTCATTCGTAATATTTTTTTTTTTTTTATTGAGAAAAGATTTATGTGTGTTTTTTATATCTTGAACTTCATTGTCATCACTTTGATTTTTTTTTTTGTTGGTTTTTATTATCGAAAGATCTAATTTTTATTTTAGACAAAAGATTTAATACCTAGAGGTAATCAAAAATTGGAATTCTTTAAATTAGGCTCGTTGCCCCTTCTTTTCTTTTTTGTCTCACTTTTTTTTTCTATATGGCTCTGTTTAGCTTTAGGTTTTTATCAAGTTCAAGGTAACTAAACGGCGCGCTGATGAAATTTTTGCTGGCTGGGTTGGGTTTTGTATAGATTAGGAAAGGTAGAAAAGTTGAACTGAAAAATCTTACGGCGACGGCTATCTTGTCCTTGATTAGAGCTTTGAGTATGTTACTGAGGCAATGACCGAAAGTTGATTACCTATTGGGGTGTTTTTACTCGAATTTGTTGTGTTTTTTTTTATTTATTTTCAATATTTTTTTGAAGAATGTTGAACTTAAATACCCCAGAGTTTTATTAAAACTCCCAAAAAGGTCTTACAAGCATAAGATTGTAAGCATAAGTTCGTTCCTTCAACGCATAACTAATGAACCAACGTCAACATATCCGTTAATTAATTGTCACTGTTGACATATGATCAAATTGTCCCTGGACACACGTTTCATCAAACGAATTTAAGAAGTTTCTAGAAACTCCTTCAGGGAATTCTTTTCCATATTGTTACCAAGATGCAGGAAATTTGACATAAGTCACAATTAGGCTGAAATTTACGACCAATGCACGTGCCACTGATGTCACTAATGGCAAAGAGAACCGAATAATTTCGACATCTGTACGCTGTAGCATAAAACCGACTGCCATTAGGCATAAATGATCGAATACTCGGAAATATTTTGTCATTCAAACAATACCCTAGAACGGGTGCACAGAAAATTTTGAAATCCACATGAATTCATAAAGTAGTCATCATCTTCATCTTCATCATCATAATAATAACTAAAGAAAAAAAATGTCAAAAAATATTCATCCATATAGCATTTATGACATTGTTTCTTGGTCTCGCCCATGCGTCGTCATCGTTCGTCAGATTCAAGCTGAACTCAAATCATCTGCGGTTTGAATTTAAGACCATTCATTCGTATCACATTGCTTTAGTGATGAAAAAAAAGTAGGACTTTCTAATGAAGGTTTTGCACCTTTTAGTGGGGACTTTCTCTCACAGACAAAAAAAAAAATAATAATAATAATTGGCAACAATAAAGAATGCGAGGACAAAATGATAAAACATAATAATTTCTGTAAAACTGTCAGTTGAGGGTGAAATTTTATAAAATTTATGGACATTTGCAAACGTGTGCTCTTCTTACAACACAACTCATCTATGTGCAACAAAGGTAAAAGGTTCTCTATACTTCACCCGCTGTGAAGGGCTCAATATCGCCGCCTTAATTTATTGTGATTTATAGTGACCGCAAAATTCCTTAACATAGAACTTGGCTTGGCACATATGCAATGAGTAGGTATTGGATTGTCATTATTTTTTTTTTTTTTTGGGCGGAAGTGTGGCACGTTTGGTCAGAAAAGTGATATAATTTATTTTAAATGTGCGTATGATATGTCATAAAATTTATGTGTTATGGAATTTTGGAATTATGTCAAAAGAAATAAATACATAAATAAAAAAAAGGATCGGAAAAATAATATTTGACGTGTGGCAAATGTGGTTAAGAGTAAAATAGGGCGCGCCCTATTTTATTGCTCCTATTTTCCTATTATAAATATTTTTAAGGGTAGCCTACCCTTAGTCTATAATTATTCTACAATCTACACCAAACATGTACCACGTGGCCTTAAAAAAAAAATACTTCAAATGAGATCTTGTAATACAATCTCTCTTGATTTATCTTCTTTTTCTTTTTAATTTTATTTGTCAGTAGCTGCCATTTGTTTTTTTATTTGATACTTGCCATAGAAAATGGACTTGTAATCCATTTAATTGCGATTGTTGTTATGTGGGGGTATTGAATTAGAAACTTATTAGGCTAAGAGCCAGTGAAATAGAAATTTACGTCATTTAAAGAATGCAAGTATGTATGAAATAATGCAAGAATTCATGAATGCAAGATTGCAAAAGCGCAAGAACGCAAGAGTGCAAAAATGCAAATATTCATGAACGTATGAATCCAATAGCGCGAAAATGTAAGAATGAATGCAATAGTGGTATAAAGCTTAAGCCCAATGATGCAAAAATCAAGAACTCAGGAATGCAAGAGTTCAAGAATGAAGGATTGCAAAAAATGCAAGAACGCAAGAAATCAAGATTGCAAAAATGCGAAAATTCAAGAACTCAAGAATGCAAAACTTCAAAAATGCAAAATTCCAAAAATTCCAGAATTTAAGACTGATTGCAAGAATTCAAGAATGCAATAAACCAAGAAAGTAAGATTGCAAAAATGCAATAAGGCAAAAATTCAAGAATGCGAAAATTCAAGAACTCAATGTATGTTCAAAAGAATGCAAAAGAATGCAAAAGAATTCAAAAGAATGCAAAAGAATTCAAAAGAATGCAAAAGAATGCAAAAGAATTCAAAAGAGTGCAAAAGAATGCAAAAGAATTCAAAAGAATGCAAATGAATGCAAAGACTGCCAAGGAATGGAAAGATTGCAAAAAGAATGCAAAGACTGCATGCAGTCCCAAAATAAGACTGCAATCATTTGAATGCAGTCAATTGATTGGGTAAAAAAAAAGATTGCAATCATTTCATGAAAAATGATTGGTGATTGCAAAATTTGAAGCCTAAGTCCCAAGTGTAAGTCAATGAATGCAATCTTTTGATTGAATTCATTAAAGATTGCATTAAAAAAAGATTGCAATCTTTTACAACTCTGTGTGCTATAATGCTAAAATCTATTTATGGAAAAATAGAGAATTCAGAAATTCAAGAATACAAAAAATTCAAGAGCGCAAAAATGAAAAAATGCAAAAATTCAAGAAGACAAGAATTTAATAGTGCGAATGCAATTATGCAAAAAAGTTAGAAATCAAAAATGCAATAATGCCAAAAAAGCGAATGGAATAATGCATAATCGGAAAAGTCCAATAAAACGAAAACCTCGAGTTTCCAAACGCATGAACTTACACAAGGAAATAAAAAAGTGAAAATATATGTAATAATGTGTGTTTGCGGAAATTTTCTTTTATATTTTACTTTCTATGCTAAGTAAGTGTATTTTATTTTAAATTTTGTTTTTATTACATTTTTATGTAACTATTTTGAATACATAAACAATTAAAATCTCAACCAAACTAATTGAACAAAATTTAATTAGTTTTTTCTATTTAAACTGGTAATTAACATAAGTATCCAAATTTAAAACCCAGACAATGTTTAGTTAACCTTAGCTTAACTTACCTTCTTTTTGAATTCAGTGGGCGTAACTAAGCAAAATCTGTTCACTTTTGTATACAGATTAAATCTTTTTAATTGAATTTAAATAAAAAAAAAAAAAACAAATAATTTTTAAAAATACGTGCTTGCGCGAACTTTTTGTGAATTATACCCACTTCAAATATTGCTTCTAATTGAAAAAGAAAAATTGTATTCAAAAAAATTGGTCATTCACAAAATTATGGAACCTTAAGGAATGATTTGCAGCTTGATTAGGACCGAAAATTATTGATACTTTTTCTTTCTTGTTTTATTTTTTGTTTCTAATGAAATTAGTTAAGTCATTTTGATGAATTAATTTAAGACCAGTTCCTAGTTCCTACACAAACATAAATCGAAATAGAAAATTTGTGTGTTCATAGGTGAAGTCCTTCTGGAATAATAGAAACACATTGTTTCAGTATCTACCTGTTTGCAGAAATAAGAAAATTCCCCTACTTCCTTAAAGATTTCTATATCCCAGCAAATTAACTATCCTAAACTATACAATACCATATCACTTCAAATAAATATCAAAGCATATTCATCATAAAAAAAAAAACACAATAAAGACCAAACACACGACAACAAAACTATTATTTAAACAAACATCTTAATAAAAACGTTTCATTCATCTGACGGATAATATCTCATCTTTCAAGAATAAAACACTCAGCAGTTCAGCACACTTGATTCACCCTGAACTTCTGCTTTTATATCATCAACCATCAGAAAAAAAAAACAACAACAACAAAAAAAAAACTTAACTAAAAGGACAAGAAAATTATCTAAAAATAAACCCAACAAGAACAACCAATCCTCTTTTGCTTATGAACACAAAATATCATCTCATTTTCTACCACTCCATCCTGCTGATGGGTCCTGAAGCATATTATTCTGTGCCACCACCAGCACCACAAAAAAAACTTATCTCGATGCGACAGCCAGACGCCAAGTCTCTCCTTGGTAACAGGAGAGTGCACAGCACAAAACCAAAAAGGACCTAAAACTTTGGTACATTGTAGAAACTTATTCTAGGAGTGTTTTTTTTTTAGAGGAGTACCTAGTCCATTTATAAGACACACAAACATTTTCTCTGATTTTTTTTTTTCTTTAATTTTCTCATCAAACAAACAAATGCCGGCAAAATATAAATTTGAAGAAAAAATCTGATTGCGAAATGGGAAAGAGAAGAAAAATTAAAACAAAAAAAAAAAGAAAGAAAACTTTCAAAGATTTTTATAGTTTTTCCTTGTCATACTAAAATTTTCTATTTCCTTTTTTTTTTTGTCTTCTTTTTCTTCTCTCTTACCTTCACCTCTATTTCGTTTGGGAGAGTTTGGAAGTAGATTGGGGAGGTTGTCTTATGCAATGCAGAAATATAAAGTGAAAAGTTTTCCTTCGATTGAACTCCTAGATTCTCCAAGAGGGTGATTAGGATCCTGCTAAGTCGAAAATCCTTGACAAGCTTAAGGACAGCGAGCAACAAAAAAAAGTTACAACAAGAAAGAGATACAAAAAAAAAGAACAAGAAAAAGGTAGTTTGAGGGTAAATACACGAGGAAGTGATGTTATATATTTTATATTCAGTTTTTAAGCCTACGTCAGATGAATATAAATGGCCAACATCCGGATAAAATTCACCAAGTTTACAGATTTCAAATCGAATAAAAGTTTGGTTAAATAACGGTAACTTAAGACGTCCTTTCGGTTCCCTTTTAATTTGATCACAATTGAAATCTTAAGTTTTTTGTGCTGAACGCACTCATTCGAAATGTCATTTTTATGAATTGACTTTTGAGAGATATGTCAAATATCATTTGAGAAAGGCATTTTGTCAAAATGAAGAAAGGAACATTCCAACTGACAATTTGTAGGAGAAAAAATTCCAAAGGAAATTCCATTTCTAACTAGAAATGAGTGAAAATAAAATCCTTGTGAACTTCACCTTAACAAGTTCCTTGAATATTTTAGAAAAATCCTCAATGGAAAGATCCTCTTCACAATTCACATTAGGAGAGTTGACTCATTCGTTTCACTTAAAAATTCGCAATGTTGGACTATAATATAAGAAACAAGAAAAAAAAAGGTCGGAGTGGATTTCATCAACATAATATATTTATTATATTTTTTTTTTCTTCTTCTTTTCCCTCATTGTCGGATATAGAAATCGACTTGACAGACAAAAGTTCCATATAAAATGATGGTGAGGTTGATACAGTTTAAGTTATCGACTGAACTGAAGAGGAACTTTTGGGTTTAGCTATAAGGATATCTGTATAGAATATCCTTAAAAAAAAAAGATAATGCATAAATTACGGATAAGCAGAGTATGAGTTGCTAAAGCAACTTGAGCAATGTGGGTCACGGGGTCGAATGAGTGCTTTTTATTAGTCCCCTGGGGCATCCCAAAAGATGAATTGATTTTTGGTTCGTTTGCAGTTCGATTGTTTTTTTTTTTTTTTGAAAATTGATGAAGGTAAAGAAAATTGAAAATTTGTTTAGTTTATTCAAGCGTGTAAAAGGTGGGAGATAATTGAAATAATAACGTACAAACACTGTGGGGATGCAGAGTTTGGATTTTTTTTTTTTAGGAAATTTACAAATTTTGAACTTTTTTTGGGGATTCTATGAAAAGTTTTTGAAAAATTATTTAGTTTTGTAACTTCATCTTTTTATACACATGAATATTTGTAAACATATAATCCTTAATGCATATATTCTCAACTTTTTTTATGATTTATGTTTTTTTTTCAATTGATTCGATATAATAAATAAAATGCACGACTGGGTCGCACGAACTTGCTCTTAGAGTTAAAGTTGCTTAAATTTTTAAGACTTTTTATATAGAAATTTGGAAAAAAAAAATTCGTTTTTTAAAAAAATTAAATAAAATCTGAAATCAAATTGCCCTCCAAAACAAGTATGCAGTTTTGATTGATATATTAACATGCATTTTTAGAAAAAAAATTTTCAAAATCGTTAGAGCCGTTTTTTAAAAAACTAATTTTTTATAAATAATTTTTTAGAAAAAAAGTTCTAAAACAAAATTGGTATGCCATTTTGTAGAAATCTTTAATCAGCATCTAAAAACAAAATTTCAAAAAAATTTAATGTCCCGTTTTCGAAAATTTGATTTTTCAAAAAAAAATTTTCAAAATTTTTTTAAAAATCCAAAAATTATTTTTTTCAAAATTTTATTTTTGGCTTATATTTAAATTATATAAATGCTTCTTCACAAAAAGTTTCGTTGAAATCAAATAAGCGGTTTCGGAGATAATCCGATTTGAAAAAAAAAACGGTTCTATGGCAGGTACCGTTAATAATGATTTTCAAAAAAAATATTTTTCATTAGAAGATAGAACTTAACTTTAAACTAACATTTGAATTTTTTAAACAAAATCGTTGGAGCCGTTTTCGAGATATTTCAATTTTACTAAAATCGGTATATGACAAGTACCGTTATTTTTGGTCCAAAAAAATTAATTCCAAAAACCCCAAATAACGCTACATTCCAAGTTTGACATTAATCGGTCCATCCGTTTAGGCTGTAGGCCCTTATACAGACAGACAGACAGACAGACAGACAGACAGACTGACAGACTGACAGACTGACAGACTGACAGACTGACAGACTGACAGACTGACAGACTGACAGACTGACAGACTGACAGACTGACAGACTGACAGACTGACAGACTGACAGACTGACAGACTGACAGACTGACAGACTGACAGACTGACAGACTGACAGACTGACAGACTGACAGACTGACAGACTGACAGACTGACAGACTGACAGACTGACAGACTGACAGACTGACAGACTGACAGACTGACAGACTGACAGACTGACAGACTGACAGACTGACAGACTGACAGACTGACAGACTGACAGACTGACAGACTGACAGACTGACAGACTGACAGACTGACAGACTGACAGACTGACAGACTGACAGACTGACAGACTGACAGACTGACAGACTGACAGACAGACTGACAGACGGACTTCCGGGACCCACTTTTTTGGCATTGTCTACCATCGTAATGTCATGGAAAAATGTTATCTCAACTTTTTTTTTTTTTTCGAATGCATAACTTGATATATAGTACCTATATCGCAAGTAAAAATGTAAAAAAAGAAATTTTAGGAATAGTTATAATTTTGCTTTTTCAAAAATTTCATAGAAGTTAAAAAAATATAATCTTTTAAAATCATTTTCAATTTTAAATAAAGCCCTTTATTCTCTCGCAAAACAGGAATTTTTAGTATTTTAGTTTTTAGAAAATCATTATAGCCATTTAAAAGAATTATTTTTTTAAACATAAAAGTGTTATAATTTCAAAATTAAAAAAAAATATATATCAACCCGTACACAAAAAATTAACTTTTCCAATAAAAATTGTATTTTTGTATTTTTTTGAAAAAAAAAAGATCTGTAAAATTGAACTAGTCATTTGGAAGAAAATGAAAAAATGAAGTGAATCCTCCTATTAAAGCCAGAAATACAAACAACTCAACAAATTCCAATTAAAATTTTTTCTAAAAACATTAATGTTCTCTAAAAATTTTGTATAACCAAATTTAAAAAAAAAAAGTTTTTGGATTTTTATAAAAGTTTTGATTTTTTTCGGAAACAAGAAAGTTTTGAAAGTTTGTTTTAAGTTGTCACTTAAATATTACCGCAAAATGGGTTTCTTATAGTTTTTTGAAAATGCTACGCAGGCAGTTTTCAGCTGATAAAGACAGCTTAAATGTGGATTTCTGTAAAATTGGTTAATACAAAGTTGGTTTACCAACTGCAACGTCTTACAGTGGGCCACATTTCATTTTCCGTTGCAAAATTCATAACTTTAGAAGGGGTTAAGAAGTTGAGATATTTTAATATTTTTTTTTTTAAATAAATGTAAAACATATAATTTAACTTTGATGAAATTCTATAAAATTTGTTGGCAGGGTGATTCAGAATCTAGTTTTGAAATTATATTTTTTTTTTCTAATTTTGCTTGTTATTTGCAGTGAAAACAATTCAGGCATTTTAATTTTTTTTTAATATCAATAAAACCTTTATTTAAGAAAAATGAAGATTTTATACAATCGATAAGAGCAATAATGCTATTAAAAAAGATAGACAAGAGTAATTTAAAGATTTTTATGTGGTTTAAACATTTTTGTTTTCAATAATATTTTTAACTGTTATACTGATAACAGAAGACAATACATCAATAGCTTTGGTGTTCAGATTGTCAAACGGAGTTAAAAAATTCAACTTATTTAAACAAACTATTTTAAATGTGAACCTAAATAAGCTTAAATAAAACCACTTTAGATGATTTATATAGCAAATTAAATTCCATCAAAATCATAGCTTTACAGAAGTTGAAAATAGATTTTAGCATCCAGACCGGAAATACGCATAATCTAACGGCCTCTTAAATAACGATACCACTTAACGAAAAGAAAACGCACAATCTTTTAACTCATTTTAATTAAGATATCCACAGGCAATTTGTTCAGCGATACACTTTTAAGTTTTAACTTTTTTAACCTAAAATTAAATTCGCTTCTTGAGCAAGAATATCATGGACTTGGACTCGACCCAGTATGCTAATCACGTTCCACACCATCATCCTACACCGCTAGAGATATGAGGACGACCTCAAAATGCCAGTCCCCAGCTTAGAGAGAGAATCAAGAACCAATTGATCTCGCCTCGTTTATCTTACATTGTTATCTTGTGCAGTTGATCAATATTGATAACGATCGGAATGCCATAATTAAAAAAATCAATTTATAACATAAACGCAGGAGCAAAAATCCTTTCGTAGAACAAGTTCCTTGCGGTGCCGATGTTGATGTTGATGACGATGAACAAGATGCTTAAGAGTTTGCCTTTAGAAATCGCACCGCACTTTGGTTATAGTTTGTAGTATATTTTAACGCGCTTACAACGAAAAATCTGTATTAACTGGGTTTGTATATCGGCTAATTAACATCAATCACTTTTGTTGGCGGTAAAAGGCAACCAGTCAGTGGCGGCACAGGCTCAAACTCAAGCAGTTGGCTTTTTTTTTCCTCCTTTTGGTGTAGTTCCAACATTGTCCTGATATACTCTCCTGTGTTCCAAATATTTTTGTGTTTCAGGGAGGTAAAAAGTTAGTTTGTAAGCGAGCACGCGCATCCTTTGATTACTATCGATTAGGGTGGGGGATATACAACAATTAGGGATGATAAAAGGTTTGCAAGCCGATCCATCGATCGATCGAGGTCTTTGAGAGATCGTAATCTGCGATCGATTTATCTTGTTTTGGTTTGAGTTTTTTTTTTTTGATGAGAATCAATCAAATCAAAGATCGATCGATAAAATTTTTAAAATTCTACTTTCGAAGAATTTTGATGATGATGAAGGGAATGTCAAGCATTTTGATGATCTTCCACACACAAAATAACAAAACCTACCTAAGCTTAAACACATTAATAAATTAAATGATCTTGTTCTACCAGATTCTAAAGAAGGTAAAGTGGACCAACTTAAATAAAAACAAGATTATGACCGTATTCAAATGCATGACCAAATTTAACGCCTCAAATTGACATTTATTGAGTTTTGTTATTTTTTATTTTTTTGTTTTATTTATTTAATCATAAAACATCATTTCTAGTGCCGCATCTTCTGTCATAGTCCAGTGCATTTATGATGTTCATATATGGACGACCCAGCAGTTTGTACCACCCCCAAATTTTTTTTGCTCATTCGATAGAGCATTGGCGGAATATCATTACCCTGATTTTTCGCACTCGTGAAATTCACCTTTCGGCCGCCATCTTGGATTTTAGTTTTTGTTGAATATCTCGATTTCTTTTTATCCCACATAAAAGTTTTGTATACAAGAAACGTAGGCAATTAAATTTCGCGTCTTTTATGTTAAGAACAATTTTTCAATATTCTGAATATTAAAAAAGTTACAAGCCAAAAAAGTAAAAAAAACCGAAAAAAATTACAGTTTTAAAGTTTTGAGGACTTTTTATCAAAATTATGAAAAAACATTCCGAGAAAAGATTATTCACCTTAAAATTTTCTACAATTCTAATATACAACTTTTTTTTCTATCTCTATAAATACAAAAGTTATTAATACTTTTTTTTGTTAAAAATGCTCTTTTTTGTTTGTGTTTTTTATCTTTACTTTTTTCTTAAATTTTTTTTTACCAAATCTTGAATTTTAAATGATCAGTGAGTATTTTATAGCTTTATGTTAGAAGAGAAAATTCAGGACCTGCAATTTTTTTATGTTTAAGTCTCTTCATTTCGTAAAAAAGGGGTATTTTTTAACCAAAAAGTATCAATAACTTTTGTATTTTTAGAGATAGAAAAAAAAGTTGTTTTGCTGAATTGTAGAGAATTTCAAGGTGAATAATCTTTTCTCGGAATGTTTTTTCATAATTTTGATAAAAAGTCCTCAAAACTTTAAAATTGTCATTTTTTTCGGTTTTTTTTTACTTTGTTGGCTTGTAACTTTTTTAATATTCAGAATATCGAAAAACTGTTCTTAACATAAAAGACGCGAAATTTAATTGCCTACGTTTCTTGTATACAAAACTTTTATGTGGGATAAATAGAAATCGAGATATTCAACAAAAACTAAAATCCAAGATGGCGGCCGAAAGGTGAATTTCACGAGTGCGAAAAATCAGGGTAATGACATTCCGCCAATGCTCTATCGAATGAGCAAAAAAAATTTGGGGGTGGTACAAACTGCTGGGTCAAATTATAAAAATTTATCATTAAATGATAAATTTTAAATGTTTTGCGATGGCGGCAAAGTGTCGTTTTTGTTCGTTAAAAAAATATATGTATTCCAAAGCGGATATATATAAAACCAGAACTGATGGAGAAGATGACGATCTTCTTTCTGACAGGCATCATATAATATTAAATTTTGACATTTAGAGAGTTGTTTTTTTTTTAAAGGCGTCACTTTGGACTTACTTTATTATGCTACGCAACGATTGGCGTCATTTGAATATAATAAATAATTACGACTGTTTTAAAGGTGTTTAACGGGCGATTAGGAAGTTATTTTCTGGTTTTTTAGGTTTAAGAGTGGTGCTCGAGTCTAATTTTTTATTTTATTGTTATGTTTTTTTTTTTTTTATTTTATAGAATTGCTCGAAAGCTTTGATGTCATTTGTTAAATAGGTTGGAGAAGCAACTATTTAATACTTAAAATTTAAAAGTAAAAACCAGGTGATTGTAATGGAAGATTTGTGTTATGGTTCTGTTAGTTTTGGTATATAGAAAAAAAAGGTAATAAAATTTAACAAAATAACCAATATAGGGTGCAGACGTGTCGTAAAGTTTAAGAATTTTTAAAAAGGTAGCAAGATAAGAAGTGACACAAGTCGCGATTAAAGTTTATGTAATTTTGGGTCATCTGTTGAAGTTTGATGTTTGAATATTTATTTTTTTTTATAACCGATGTGATAAAAAGTGCCTTTTGACTAATGAAACATTTAGTTTAAGTGGTTTTGTGTAACTTTGTGCTAAAGCTTTTCAGTTTTGTTAGTTTAGTTATGAAACAGACTTCTAGATTATTCAAGCTGTGAATTAATTTTAATTACTCTACTCGTTAATATTAGCTGCGTTCCTTTGGGGGAATTTATCCATTGCTTAACTTTGTTATTTTTGAAAAATTTTTGGATAGATTTTACTAAACATTTAGCTTTTCGAGGTGCTTATGTGGCAAACCAAAAAGATTTTTACACCTGAAAAAATATTTGTAGTACTATGCTGTGATGATGAAATGCAACAATTCAACTTACGCTTCTTAAGAGGAATGTTATATGGACTACGTTCAATCAATAAAAATTCAATCCAAGTCAAATAACACCAGTGAATTTAATTTTTTTTTAATTATAAATTTAAAAGATCACTGTGGTCAGCGGCGTATCCAGAAAAAAATTTGGAGGGGGCTGGAAAATTTTTCAAAAATTTTGTATAGGGTACCTAAATGTAGGAACATTTTTTCTCTTTTTTTTATTCGTCTGCAGTACTGAAAGTTACATTTTACTGCTCTCGACAGCTTCGTACTACTGCCTCTTCCTTTCACAGTCAAAGTAGTGTTTTTTCAAAGTTCTTGTGTCTCAATCATTTTACACAAACAGCAAGGTGTTGAGTAATCTTAAAAATAAAAAAACACTATTTCGTTTGAACTTTGTCATGCTGAATTCAAAACTGTTTACGTATTTATTCCTACCACGTCTTGTTTTTGAGCTATACTCATTACTATTTTCCGCAATTCGACCGAAAGTGAATTGAAATCACTTTTCAATTTCACGTGAAATGGATCTTCGATCGATTTCGACAACTTCGTAAATGCTTCGAACTGTCAAAACTGAAGTACCATCCATTTTTATTTTGTTGCATGGATGCAATTTTATTTAAAATTTTAATGAAAAAAAGCAGAATTTAAAAGAAAAAATAAGAAGACACATTTTTCAAGACATATCAAATATGTACATATGTAAGTGAAATGCAGAACATGGGCGATATTATTGCAATTCGTAAATCCTCAAATAAAAATTAATTAGGTAAAGTGTAAAGCGAATGAAGTGCAAACACAGAGGCAGTGATTAATAATGATATAAATAAATTAACAACAAATTTTGTCCAAAGATTGCAGATTCATTGAAAAAGGCACCGAATTCACTTACAGAAACAAAGTGAACTGATTTCGATCAGAAAATCCAAAATGAGTGAAAAAATGCAGAACATTTAATTTCACTATCGGCAAGTGAATGCGCAAAAAGTGAAATGCAGAACGTGAAAGTCTGAAAAACTAATTTTCAGAAGCGCAAACTGGAATTTCCTTAAAGAAACCATTAGTTATGTTGACCACTAAGATTTTAAGATACCAAAAATTTCTTTTTTCTTTGAGAAAAATATTATTTTGAAAAAAAGTAAATATACTGAAGACGATGTTTGCATAAGAAGTTTTACAAAATTTAACGGTGATTAAATTCGACGCCCAAATACCGAAAAAAAAAAAAAGATTTGAAGAATTCCGAATTGGAATAAAATCCGAAAAAAATGTATCCCAACCCTCAACGTCAGCTAAGGCCCTTACTCAAACAAACACAAACAGCCATTTCAGAATTTGGAGGGGGCTCAAACATCTGAGCTGCCTCTAAATCTCTAAGATTTACGAACAAGTTTCAGTTAATCATGTACATTATAAAGAAATCAGCTAAATAATAACATTGTCTTGGAGGCTTGGGGGGGGCTTGAGCCCCCTGAGCCCCCCCTACTTTTTTTGTGAACTGAATACAAAAAATCTTGGGCTATAATGGTTTTATACTTTGGGCAATCGAACAAGGCAAATTTGAAAAAAAATTAGCATTTGGGGGTGCCAACTTCACATAGGTAGCCCTGAAAATGTACATTTTTATGTTAAAGTAGGTACCTAAGATTTTTTTCTTTTTTTGAAAAATGACTGATATCCAATTGAAAAAGTTTTTAATATTTTGAATTTTGAAAACTTCAATGCAGCATAAACAATCACGAAAAACGTGATTTTGAAATCTTTTTATTTTTAGCAAAAGAAGTGTTTTATAATTTTTTAATATATTTAATTTTCACATCCTAAAAAATTAGGTACTAAGAATAACAGCACCGATAGTGATAAAATCTCGGAATCATCTTATTTATTAATACACATACCTATCATATTTTGTAAATATAGTCTGCCGTTGGGTTTTTGACTTTAAGTCATTGCAAAAATATAATTTAAGTTTTTTATATTTTTATTATTACAAATTTTAAAACTCATCAACATCGTTTTTCTAATTTCAAAAATATAATCATTTTAAAATCTTAAAAGTCAAAAGTCGAATGAGTGTTTTTTGCTATTTGCTGGTAAATCGTTTGGCAGACAAAACACATAAGTATTTTTACAAGAATTTCCATGACAATTTATTCAATAAGAGGGATCAGTTAAAAGATATTGTGAAAACTGATATTTTTAATAGCGAAAAGTTATCTTCTTATAAAACAATTTGACTTTTAAATGAGCGTTTTTTGTTTGGTTTTAATAAAATAAGCGTGATATTCTGGAACTATCTGGATTATTTAGATTATGGACCTTTTCAAGTGGTACATCCGCCTTGCCAAAATATTTACTTTTGATTTATTTTAATTAATCTAATCATTTTGGATAATGTTAAAAACAATAAAAATTCTTTGCATTTATTGATAAAAAAAAAAACTTAAATTAATATGTACTTCTTCAACTTATCATTAAAGGAAGTAACAAATCACATATACAGTAATCCCAATTTAAGGTAAATTCTTTTCATCGCCTTATAAAGAATTTAAGAAACAAAAAAACGTCATATTTTTTCATATGAAACAATAATTGCTGACACTTTTTTAAATCAGATATGCCTGGCAACAGTCTTCTAATATCGCATTGATAAGGCGATATAATTTATCATTAAAGCCAGCAAAGCTATTTCAAAATTTTCAGATTTCTTTAGTAGGTTGGGCAGGGTTGGGTTAATAGTATAAAGTACCTACTTATTAACGGTCTAACCATGTACTATATTTTAGTGACTGTGCTAAAAATGAATTCTCAATCTGATATGACGCAATTTCAAACATACCTTTACTCGCTAGTAAACTAATCAATTAAATACGTCAAAAGATAGAAAAATATTCAATAGGTCAGGGACCGAATATTATAGAAAAAAAAAAATTAAATTAGTGGGAAAGTCACGGCTACGTAAGGTACTAATCGATAAAAGGAGCCTTGTTGCCAAGGCAAAGAAAAATATCGATGATTTCATTGAATTGTTTTTATGATGATGATGGTTACATCATTCAGGACATCATAATGTCTGAGATACGCACGACTCAAATGAAGAAAATGCTATTCCAAGAAATCGAAATCATTAAGGTCAAACTCTAATTCCCAAATATGTACATTGTTTGACCGATTCCGTTGGGCACCTTCGCCTTTAATTAGATGACCTTCATTTGAAGAGGGGTTTGTTGGTATTTTTTCTATCTGAACAATGTTTTAGTGCCAGTCTTGTGGTGTTGGTATAAAAATCAACTTGTGAACAAACAAAATCAACAGGAATGTGCTAGAATAAATAATAAGTTCTGTTTTGTGTGTTTTTTTCTTTTCTGTTTTGTATTTGTTGGTGGTCGTCGTGGAATTAGTAGAGATACAAAATGTTAATCTATTTATTTTTTTTTTCTTAGAAAGAATATTGACTAAAGAATTCAAAACAAATTTGTTAAGAATTTTTCAAAAAGATTAACCCGTATTCAAAAAGGTGTTGAAATGAGGTTTGGTACTTTCTTACCTATATTAAACCATACCGCAACCAGAGTGACTTAATATACCTACGTTTATTAGGTATATTTATAAATAGTAATCAAATAAGGTATTTTGCTTAAGAACTTAACCTGCGTGATACATTTTTGTGTTATTTTTGACCATAAAAATTAATTTTAATCATAAATTTTTGGCTTAATCTAATCATTTTCATTTTTTTTTTGTAGAAGTTTAAATAATTTTTAATCTTAAATGAATAATGGCCATCCTTCGAAAAAGAGGTCACTGGTCCAGTTTGCAACTCCTAATCGATAACTATTCGATGAGTAATTTGTAGGTACCTAATTGCACCAATTCAATGTGAAATAATTTTGCAAAAAAAAAAAGAAGTAGTGCCATAAATCTTTTCAAGGCTAGTGATTTTATAGTTTAAATGAGTCATTTGATAAAATACATTGATTTAAAATTTGATTTAAAAAGAAAACAGAACATTTTTTACTACATTCTTCATATACAATTTCATGCAATTGATTCAGGATTTTGAAATGACAACGCTGTCAATGGATTTACTGAAGAAAACCACTGCAAACGAATATATGGAAAACCAAAAACGGGGTGTACAGACAGAGTGTCCCGGAATAAGATAAGGGAATTTAATGGGAGGGATCCTTGGATATATTCTACGAAAAAAACTGTTCTACATTAACTCTCTATCTGCAAAGTTGATAGCACTACCTAAAAAGAAACGGATTCCGCAAAAAATTAAGCGGATTTCTGCATGTTTTTTTTTCTGCCAAGGTGACTTCCGTCTTAAATTAAACCGATAAATTTTCTGAATTTCTTAAATGTGCAAATTTAAGCGGAAAATCATCTTATTTTAATGTGGAAACATTTTAATAGTAAAAAAAACTGGCAACCAAAGGAGATCGATGTTGGAAATAAGTATAATAAACTGCAATAAAGCTGAAGTCTGACCATAATTTTTATGTTTTTTTTTTGTCGGATTTTTAAGATGAAAATTCACATTAAAATGAAATGAAGTCCATCATAAAAATAAAAACCGAATTTACCCGGATTCCGCTTATTTTAAACGCAAATCCTATTGTTTTAAGGTGGGCAACATCTTATTTTAATTTGCCCCTTTTTTTTCTTCGTACACATGCGACGGCGACGGAAAAAGAAAAGCTGAAAAGAAATACTAAATACTCAAGAAGTGCAATCTTACCGACATACACAAGCGAAAAAGCTGTGTTATTTTTAGTGTCCTTAAATTTTAATTTTTCTTTATAGTCCAGTAATTTTAGGTTTTATATAAGGAAAAATTCTTAGCGGCTTAAATTTTGGTATACATTTTTATGACGGTGTTATAATGAAAATGTGAAAAATCGACATTGATATCGTGTCGGCTAAAAAAGTTATGAGTTTCTTGTATCTATATCTCGTGACCTCAAAAATTGAGCACAAAAAGCCAAAGAGGTGTATTTGTTCGTATGTGAGTGCAATCTAGTCTTTTTCTGTGCGCTCTACTCCCGAAACGATTGATTTTACAGAAAAATGTAATAGACATAAGTTGTCATGAAAAATAATTTTTATAATGACCTCTGATAATCTGCAAGCAATTATAGGTCACGAAATTTTTGCAAAAAACTGATATTCATGGCCTTTTTACCCTCATAACTTTTTAAGCCGCGACGATTTTAATGTCGATTTTTCACATCTTCATAATAACGCCGTAATATACAAAAATTCAGCCCATTAGGAATTTTTTCGCAGATTTGGGTTAAGAATGCCTAAAATTACTGGACTATTTAAACCTAAACGCTTTCCAATTATTATCAAATATACAAATTCCTCTTCAGCTTAAGTTACTTCTCACGGTTTCTCCAACACCACACGGTGTCACTTTTTTTCCCCTCTTCATTCATATAATATTCCTCAAATATAATCTTCCTATCTAATCCCTTTCAGCATCAGAAGACAAATAATCAAAAAATCCTAACAACAATCCTGATCCCTGGATTTAAACCGTATCTTGTCAGAACTACCGCACAGCAATAAAACCCAAATAATATTGCCCCATAAACTATTTCAAAGCATAATCGAAATAACATTTCGATCAAACTGGCATTCATCCATCGTCATCGTTTTAACTTATCACTTTTCTCTTCGTGAATGCGTGAAACTTCTCTGCTGGCGGGATTCCATTGTTTTTTGTTGTTTTTGTTTCAAAATGAGATTTAACCATGACGAAACAAAAGAAAAAGGAACTCTCCAGTATGACCCCATCACAATGCACTTGACACCCCTGCGCCATAATACCGCCCGCCATCAATGAAAACGGGCTATAAAAGTACACAAAAGTGCCCTGTTTGTCCATTATCAACATGAGATCGTCATCATCGGGCATAGTAATGATTACAATTTTGTTATCTACGGTCGCATCTCAATTGGGATACACAACACACTCGCCGACTGATGATGGTGATGCGCTGCTGTTGCACAATCCTTTCAACAGCGCGGCGGCAGTTTTTTTGGACCTGGTTTTCTTTTTTGGGGGGATTTGGTAATCTTAATGCATTTTATTTGTTTCCACACTAAAACGGTGTTTGGAGACATGCTTGATCTGATCATATGCATCGTTAAATGGATATCGAACAAGCACGCACATCTCA
Organism: Episyrphus balteatus; assembly: GCF_945859705.1. Taxonomy (NCBI): domain Eukaryota; kingdom Metazoa; phylum Arthropoda; class Insecta; order Diptera; family Syrphidae; genus Episyrphus; species Episyrphus balteatus. Next base: position 48,825,180 of record NC_079137.1, read on the forward strand.
GAGGGAGAGAAATGGCCTTTAAGATCCTTATAGGTTTTTTTTGTTTTTTTTTAATGTTTGTTTGGTTACGGTTGACATTTATTTTCACGGGGTTAAATAAATTTTATCGAATTTATCGATTATGAATTTAATTTTTTTATTGCGTGTCGTTAATTTATGGTGGGAAACAATCAATTAAAATGTTGATATCTTTTATTGCTGCCATGGAGAAAAACGATCCTCGATGGCGCCTGAAGCGTGATCAAGGATCTTGTGACAGCACGACATACAGTGACTCATGGTTATTAAAACTTTAGTAAGGGTTTAAATAGGTTCGAATGAATCACACCAACCTGGAATTTATACTTGCACTAACTTTTCATTTCCCCTATTAGTCCAGTGCATTTATAATTTGACCCAGCAGTTTGTACCACCACCGCCAGTTTTTTGTCCTCATTCGATAGAGAGTTGCATATATGAGAGTTCCCAACCCCCCCTCCCCCTTATGCCCCTCCCCGGGTCCGGACCACCAAAATATTGTGCTGTCATCCAAACTACATAAATGTACAAAATTTCATTTCGATGCGATAATTGAAAGTGGGTCAAAATTTAGTTTCAAGATTTTATTACATTATTCTTAGTTAGTTACAGATGAAGCTAATAAAAGCGTAGGTATTTAAAAAGTTATAAGTCCAAAAAAAAAACCATTTTTTATCAAAATTTTGAAAAAAAAACCTCCGAGAAAAGATTGTCGCTATAAATACAAAAGTTTTTAATACTTTCTTGTAAAAAAAAAAACACGCTTTTTTGTCTGTGTTTCTTATCTTTCTTATTTATTTCTTTTAATTTGTTCAAGTGAGTATTTTATAGCCTTGTGTTACAAGCGAAAATTCATACCTTCAAGCTTTAAGACGTGAATTTGTCTATTTTTCATGCTCTTTATTTGGTACAAAAGGGGTATTTTTTATAACAAAACCGTATTAATAACTTTTATAATATATTCTCGGAGATTTTTTTCCAAATTTTGATTAAAAATGGCCAAACATTAAAAATTTCTTTTATTTTTACTTTTTTGACTTCTAACTTTTTAAATATTCAGAATATTGATAAAAGTGTTTTTGAACATAAAAGACGGAAAATTCAATTGTCTACATTTTTTATATTACCAACATTTACCTAGAATGAATAGAAGTCGAGATATTAAATAGAAACTAGTATCCAAGATGGCGGCCAAGAGGTGAATTGCACGAGTGCGAACAATGGAAATCAATCTATCGACAGCTGTACCAATTTCGGCGAATTAGCTGTGGTTTGACTTGGGCCTTATGGACCTTAGACCATAGAGCTAAACCTAAGCTTGACCAACGATTTCAGAAAACAAAAGTTGCTGAAGTACGGATTAAATATTTGAGCAGATGGCCATAAAAAAAATGGGTTATGTAAGTGCGTTTGTTTTTGAACTGAAGTTTCTTTTTTCCAAGAAGTAAAATGTGTCAAAACAACTTAATTTAAAAAGGAACAAATCAAATTTATGTATAAAAGAATGCGTGTGAAATTGCAGTTAAAAAAATTGCAGGAATTTCAGAAAAAAACATTGACTACATGACTGAGTTCTGGGAATTTTTGTTTTACTAAAAATTCAATGCAAAAATTTAAAGCCAACAATTTACAATGTACCTGCATATTCATTGGCATTCCAAACAATCATGCAATCGATACATAATTCATTTCATGTCTCACTTGTTTTTTTTTGGCAATTAAAAAAGTCACACAATGATGTGATGGCGCCGAAATTTCTGTTTTTTTTTTTTGGCAATATAATGTACCTATCGGATACTGATGATCAGCGGTACTTTTGCACCATTCTTCTGATCCAATGATAAAATGGTAACACAGAAGAAAAAAATAAAAAAAACAAATTCGTATCCGTTTGCCGTGTGAATACGTTATAACACTTCTCATGTGGCAGTTGCATGCAGTGAACATAATTTATATTTTATTTGCCCAGCAGGACGTCGACGAAAAATCATGTCAACATAGTTCGACATTCATTGTCGAATCATGAATGAAAAGTTTTTTTTTTTTTTCTTGAATCGATGATGTTGAAGTAGAAGAAGAAGAAAAACCAAACGATGCCGCCCGCTGATGGAAGAATCTCAATTTGGTGGAACTTTCTTCTTTAAATGGGAATTTGTTGTTCATGTTCCATTTTTTCATTGAATTGAAATTTTGTGAAATTAATTTCAATCAAGTAGATATTGAAATTTTTTAACAAGAAGGATGAAATTCACTTCGCGGTATAGAAATCATTACCGTCTTCTAAAGAGACAATTATTATTAATGGGTTGATAATATAGGTAACATTGTAGTTCCCAGCAAGATGTCGAAAGTTGGCATTTTACTTTTTTTGTAGAAAGAAATTTTAAAATTAAGATTAAATAAATTAACATCTAGGTATAGATAATGCAAATCCGTGCCATTTTAAATTTAAATCACAATATTTACAACGGATCAGTATGTATCCTAGTACTCAACAACTTGCATTTTTTTTTTATCAAACCCTATTTGAAGGAGTAACGCTTTTATCATTTCTTTTATCAGGATGTCCTGAACTTATAGCTCTAAGCGAAAAAATTTGTATTTCAATGAATTGGCAATCATTTTTCTTTTGTGTCATCAACTTCTTCAAATTCCTCCCATTAATCATCATCATCATCAAATTTTCTGGTATGACGTCTCGGTTGCATTTGGCATATGTTTGGGAAGATTGCTGGTGAAGTGTTAATCGAATTTGTGTTTGAAAAAGTAAAGGTACAAATATTTTGTTTGAGAAATCAACGATGAATGATTCCATTAGCATGGCTTCGCAGATGTCTGAAGGAATTAATTCAATCCGTTGCGAAGTCTTCTTTTCTATACTTGTTCCTATAAAAGTTTTTGTACTTTAGGTATACAAGTAGCACAGAATCACTTAAAAGAAAAGGTTGTTGATATATCTTAAGCACTTCTGACATATTTCTTTAACCCAAAATTTGTTCACTTTCCATTAAAAATCAGAGATCTGTTAAATCGCATACAAATTGTAAAATTAACTATTTTAAATGGCGATTTTAAATGGTTCCATTGTAGAAGAAATTAAGAAGCTTTATTGATTCTAACTTAGGTACTTATACACACTTAAATATTTCTTTATTTCTTCTATAATACTTTTAACTCGTTCTTAAACAGGTATTAATTTGTATTTAAATCTGAAAAGGTTTCTTAAATACTTTTTAACTTCTTATGAAGTAGCCCAGACTTAAAAAAAAAACTCTCATTGGAAAATTTTTGATACCTTGTTTTTCATTGTTAATTGTTGTTTTATTTATTGTTTATTGTTTAAAACACTTTTATGTTAGTTATACTTGAAGATTTGAAGAGCTGCCTCTTAATGGGGAAGATGCCAACATTTAGGGCAAAATTTTGTTTAATGAAAAAAAAAAAAAATATTATATATATTTTGATTTCGAGTTATTTGGTTTGAATTGAAAAATTTGTATGGTAGGTACACTTTCTAAGCGAGATATAAAAAAACATAATCATTTTTATCAAAAAAAAACAAAACCGACTTCCATGATTCAAAACGGGGTTTATGGTTTTTGTAATAGTTCCTATGGCTTAAACTGAACGAAATTAAAATTGCAGCCACTAGCCTTCCAATACAAAAATAATTATCAAAATTGATTCACTCTGTCCAAAGTTATGCGGTAACAAACATAAAAAAAAAAAAAAAAAATACAGACGAATTGAATACCTCCTCCTTTTTGGAAGTCGGTAAAAAAAAACAACTTTCAGAATTCCATAAAAATCATCTGTACCAAATTTGAAGAAAATCCGTCCACCAAACGGTGTACAGATGTACGCACAGACGCAGAGACGCACGGACGGAATTGCGAGACCCACTTTTTTGGAATTCTTCATCATCGTAATGTTGGTTTTGATTAAAACCTCAAATTTTTTTTCGACACGTAACCAATACTTGCCCCATAGAGCAAGTAAAAAATAGTAAACAACGGCGTATACAAGGGGGGGAGGGTCACGGTTTCATGACCCCCCCCAAGAACTCAGAACTTAAAAAAGAATTTGTTATGTGATACTGAAATCTCTTGAGTAAGATTATTTTCAAAATGTTGAAGTTTTAGAACATGAACGAAAATTAAAAGTAAAAAAACGCTATGCTGGATTAGGATTATTTTGATTCGTTCGATAATATTAGTTGAGCTGTAGAGTTTTGTATGAAAACAAAATCCGGATAAGTATTATATTCAAAGCTTTTTAAAAGAAATTGAATCTAGTAGGTACACAAAAATAATATCTTAAGGGTAAGACACTGCTTACCAGCAAATAAAAGAAGCAGCCATATCTTCTATTTTTTTATATGATGAAGTGAATAAAATATGTTTTAAATAGGGAAGCTTTCTGTGGCCTTGCTGTGTGGAGGTCAATTCTGTTGATAAAATTCGTCATCGGCAAAATGTTAAAGAAGGTTCTCAAATCTTTTTAGTTTTTTGCAATGTTCCAGTTCAATACATTCGTCTGATAAAATTTGGTGAATTTTGTTTGCTTACAGAATATAACAGTATTTTGTACATACTAAATTTGCTAGATCTGTTGCATTTTTTGAAACAACTATCGATTTGTTAATCATCAATGGCCAGCCAATTATAGAAGCAATGTAAGCGACCTTATCTAAGGCAATTTAAATATTATTATTTAATATAACTTAGGGCTAATTTTTTCAATAGTTAGATAAACCCAAGTTAGAGCTTATTCCTAGGAATAATTTTTTTTTTTTTATAGTGACATTTATTCTTCTCATAGTCTATCTGACGATTGAAAAAGCAGGGCTTAATCTAATAAATACAACTGAATGTTTTTTATATTGTAAAACGCTGATTAATACCTGAAAACGGACGAATTCCAAAATATCGCCAAAATTATTTTTTTTGTCTTTACTATTTTAATAGAGGTATTTTAAATTCCCATACAATTTTAAAACAAAATTTAAAAAAAATTATATTTTCAAATGCAATTTTTTTTACAAAACTTTGCGATTCGTTTGCCTGAGGTTAGGAAGACTTTTAATTCAAAAGTAAAAACTGTTATTAAGTAAAAACGATTTTTATTTTAACTTTCTGGGCTAGCGGAAAACAATGAACAGTTGTTTTAAGGCAAATTATTCAATCGAAGTACTCGTACAGTACATTTTATTTTTTAGGAGAGGATAGCCTCAATTGGTCAAAATTAAAGTCTAGAACGCTGCTGATAAGAAACGAAAAATCCCATACAAAAATGAAACAACGAAATGGTAAACCAAAAATTTCGTTCAACTTTTCGTTTTGTAGTACGCTGTTCGGCACAACGAAATTGAAAGTCTAAACTTCTTTTTCGCACACAAACAATTGCCGGGGGCATTAATTGTGTGTGGAAAAATGACATTTTGAGTTTTTTTGTTTGTTTTTGTTGTTCATTTTGTCATTGCATGTCTTTCTGCGATGCGTGTTTGCTTTTTTTTCATTTATGTTTTGCAATTTTTGAGTTTTTTTCGGTCCAGATTTCGCAAGCATTTCGTTGTCCTCGTGGAGACCGACGAAAAATTTCGTTTCACATCAGCAGCGTTCTAGGCTTTAAGGCTTAACGCTAAACTTAAACGAATCTCATACCGTTTTTGTTTGGTTATTTTTAGAACTACATTCGGAACTTTTCGATTCGAAATGCAAGACGCACAATTTTTAATGTTAAATAATTCAAAAAGCCCATTTTCAGGTTTATGCCTGCTATCAAAACTTTTGAAAAAAAAAAAAAAAAATTTCGCATGACCCCCCCCCCCCCCCAAGAAGCAAACCTGTATACGCCCCTGATAGTAAATCATAAAATTCGTTCTCTCAAAGTAAAAAAAAACTTTTTGTATATTTTTAACTTTATAAAAGTATTTATTCTAATCAATTTGTTTTAAAAATAAGTGTTAACAAAATAGTAAGATTTACAAGAAAATATTGTGTTTGTTTAAGAAAATTTTAAAAACATTTTTTGTTTTATGTTTTTGTATTCACATTTAATTTATTTTCATTGTTGAATCAAAAAAAAAGCAGTACTACTGAAAAAAAAAACATTCAAGGAGATACTGGCTGCATTTGTATGCAGAACCTCTTGAATAAAAGTCCTCCGCGAAAAAAGCGATTTAATACCAAGATTTCTTTAAGTAAAATTGACAAAAAAACCTTCTTAAGGTCTTGAAATAAATACACAACAAAGAAAAATTAATTTTTAATAAGAATCGGTTTAGTCCAGTTTAATAGAGTGAAAAAAGCTTTATTTAAGAAGCATCATACCGAAATTATACTTAATTATTTTTTGTTCTACTTATGTTTCCATACACAATACAAATTGTTCAATTCTTCACGATTTTGTCATTAAGTTTCTCAAGAATTGATTCCTTTACCTTAATTTTGATATGCCGAATTACTCTTGTACAAGTAGATAGGTACATAGTTGGTTATATCTACTAAAGAAATAAACTGAAGAAAATAAAAAAAAAAAATCCTAAAGCACGAATTATATTTCCTCCTCATTCCTTAACCAACACACACCCATTTTCGTTTAATTTTTTTTTTTTTGTTATCACATAGAAACCCTACCCTACGTTAAAATAAAGTCTCCAAGTGTTGAAAAAAAAAGCTGTTAATACTAATTTTGTTCCTTCTTCAATCATCGACAGCTCTGATAAATCATACAAGATGATACCTCTACCACCTTTTGTGTGAAGTCTGAAGTTTTCATTTTATGTTTAACAAAAAAAAAAAAAAATAAGAAAAAAAAAATGGAAAAAGAATGCACACAATCAATTAGGTTAATAAAACTCCATTGACTCAAGAAAAAAAAAGAATAATATACATAATGTAGGTAGGTAAAGGTATGATAATGTTAAATTCTCCCGACAAATATAAACAATCCCAAGCTAACGAACTTCGTTCATAAAAGCGTTACATAAAATATCGATACAAAGTTATTGACCTGAAATTCGATATCCATGAGGTTTTTTTTTTTCATTTCATTTTATTTTTCATTTTTCTTTTCAATTTCCAAGTATTCGTCATTTTTCGTTCTAATTACGAATAATTTCTCAAGAAATTCTCTGTTTCGTCTATCGTAGAAGAGAAAACAGCCAGCAACAACAACAACAACAACCAGCAAACAGGTGGTGGTGCAAGGTGCTTGATTATAGTGATGGAATGTGTGGTGCTGCAAGCTACTTTAGTGTTGTGCCCTCATAATTGAAGAGCGTTCGTCGCTCAACAAAAAGGTAAAACAAATAGCTTCTAATCATCACTTTCGATTAATTGAATCGGGGATGATCTAAAACTGAGAAAGCACTCTCCGTCATCGTTCGTCAGTGTCTATTTGTTTCGTCACTGTCATCGTCGTTATCCAGGGCCGTTCCAAGTTGGTTTAATACTTCTTGATAGCTCATTAACGCACCTGCTTTTAATTTCAGAGTTTTGTACCTTTTTGCCTTCTAACTGCGCACCTGATAAATTGACTGTCGAACGCAACAGTCTTTCTATAGTGACACACCTAATTACGACCGACGACCAACTTTGTTGTTGTTGGTGTGCGCTCTTATCCGTTGCACCTTGTGTGCATTATCTATCTGATGCACTTACAAAAGAAGTGCCGCCAATTATTGTGGTCGGTATGAGCGATAAGCAATGGCGTCCAATCCGCTGAGCGTCCATTGCTCTAAAACAACTTACCTACATAATGTTTACAACCCTTGTTGACGCTGGCTTCACGTTCACACTTATTTATGTAAGAAATGTGTGGATCAGAAAAAGTGAGGAGTCACGAGAGGGTTTTTACTGGTGCTTGTTTGCCGGATTGAAAACACGCGTTAGGTTGAAACACATCCACGTTTTATTTGATAAGGCGGCGAAACCCTTTCACTAAAACATAATGTCACAAATCGAGTGTCGAAATTTTGAGATTTATAAATTTACTCCAAATTTTGGATGAATCATCGATCGATGCAACCTTATTGACGAGGAAATTCCTCAAGCATGATTCGTTTTCTTGGTCGGAACGTGAATTGATGTGTTATACTGACTGCCGCTGTTGATACATATTCCACACCGCGTTTATACTTATGAGATCGTCAGTTGACGCCAACGACAAACCGTCCGATAACGATATGTGGAAATCAAAAATTTATACGTAGGTATATTGCATTAGTAACACTGACAAACCAACCAGCCACTTAGCGGTTAACCGGTCAGTGGTGAATGTTTGGGGGAAAAATCAGAAGGGTTTTTTGGTTGACCGATAAACTTTTGCTTTAATAATTAAGTGTATATTCTTGGAATTCCTTTGAAAAAGATGGTAGAGGTAGGTTCTTATATGCGTTATTTTTGTTTGTGTTGATTTGATAAGTTTTTTTTTTTTTTTGTTGATCGATTAAATTATACGAAAAAGTAAAATTAGTCACTGATCTCGATTGGTTTTAGGTTAAATTTAGACAGTTTGATTGGATTTATTCAAAAGAAATTCCAACAATACGCTGCGTAGGTTAATAGATTACAGAAGTCATTGATAATTCCTAGAAGAGATTGATAGATTTGATAGTTATTTAGGAGGAATTCAAAAACATGAATTTTCAAAACTAAGGTAGTATTTGTGCCATAATTATACGAAGATACTGAACAAAGTTGTGAACCTTGTTGATTAGCGACTAATATCGAAAGTCGTAATGCAAACATCTGAAATTGAATACCCATTCATGAGTTTTGTTATAGAAGAAGAAAAGTTTTTTTTTTAATTTAGCCCAAAGAACTATAGATATTTTCAAGAGTGAAGAGTTTTGATCCCCGTTTAGGCGTTGCAGTCTATAAAAACGTCAAAATAATGCTTTTCTATGGTAGCTTTCTGCCCAAAATACCTTTGTTATGTCTAGGTCTAGGCTCTAGGGTGTCCCTACACGTCCCTTACTTTTTTAAATTTTCGTGCATTGGTACAGCGAACAGGAAGTGCACTTTTTAAATTTAAAATTTTGCGCAACAAATTTTGTTCTGCAAAGCTACAATTTCTAGAAAAGAAAAAAATTTGAAAATTTAGACCATTACATATGAAATTGAGTCTTATTTTAGCGGAATATTGAATAACAAAAATAACGAGCTACAAAATCGAGGTTTTCGGATTTCAGCTTAGTCTAGGTTACTTCAAATTTGTGCAAAAAGACATTTTTGAATTTCTCATTTTTTTGGATTTTGAAAGGTTACTTTTGAGCTATCTTTTTAAAACAAAATCTGAAATATTTCAAAAACGGTTTGAGCTACAAAATTGGGGTTTATATTAAAAGTAATGTATTCAAAAGCTTCAATTAATGGCAAAAGAAAAATTTTAAAAAGTCTCCACTGGCCTCATCAAACCGGAAGTGCACTTCTGAAACTTTAAGTTGAAATAAAAAATGACTGGGTGGAGCTACAAAATTAATTTTTCCACAACAAATTAGTATTTAATTAGCTACAATTTTGGACATAAAAAAATATTAATTTTCCTACTTTCGTCCGCTAACTTCAGTCTTATTTTAGCGGAATTTTGAATAACAGAAAAACTGTTCAAGCTAGAAAAACCAAGTTTATGTAATTGAAAAGCATTTAAAAAACTACAAATTTGGAACTCAACTAAACTCATTAATTTCAATCATTTCAGATTTTTTCCACTAACTTCAGACTTATTTTAGAGGAAAATTCAATAATTCAAAAACTATGCGAGCTACAAATTTTTGGTTTGTGCAACAAATAAGCATTTAATTAGCTACAATTAATGAGATACATTTTGTTTGATTCCGCCACAAAGTGTCCACCAAAGTAAGGGACGTTGTCCCTTCATTATTACACTATTTAAATATACAACAAAATAAAATATAGGTTACACAAATTTAAATTGAATTGTTCGCAAATCAAGGTAACATTGTGCTAAATCTTTGTAACGCAGTTGTTTTTCATACAAAATATTACTGTCCAAGAGCATCGGGTTCATAAAATATGTACAAAGGAATATGTCATAATATATCTATACGGGCGTAGTCTTGAACATTGTTGTCAAAGTAATGAGTTTTCAACTCCAACTCCAGTAAATATGTTATTATTTCACATAATATTTAAATAATTAATGGCTATAGCTGAATCTAATAACAAAAATAACATTTTCATTGATAATTTGACTGGTATTTCTTTATTTATGACAGTGTACACAAAGCGATCAAAAAATTAAACAACAGCGTTACCTTTTTATTTCAGTTTTATTTATAAAATCACTTTCTAATATAGAAATTCTAAACTAGACTAAGATCGTAAGTCTCCCATAAGGTTATATCACAGAAAAATTAATTTCAATTACCATATTCTTCAAAGTTTATATATCATTGTTAAAATTAAATTATAAACTTCACGTACTTATGTATGAATGAATTTTTTTTTTAGATTTTTGCAAAAAAATACAACCCCTTGCCGAAAAAAAGAGCATTTTCAAAAATTTCCTCCAAATCCTACCAGTGAGATATCAAAACAAAGGTATCAATGAATAAAACCCAAAATTTTCTATGAGGTCTGGTTTCAGAGTTTTTTTGCAATCAAAATACATATTTACTTTCGAACATTCGAAAGCAAATATCTTGAGAGCTTGAGACCCAAGTCTCGGAACAAGTTTTTGTTTTCGAATATAAATTTTCGAAACAAATTCATTTAACAACAACCAATTTCTTATTCCAATTAAGAAAAAATTCAATTGAAGATGCATTTCAACAACACGTTCCCGGGTGTTCCTTCCAATTTACAAAAATTGGACACCCAACAAGAATATTGTAAGATGTTCAATTTTAACATAAAATCAAAGTGTCACCTTTTAAATGTCACTTTCATTGCAACGAATTTCAAATGATTTAAAGACCGCAACGAATCAGACCAAGATAAGGATAGAAAATCCAATTACCTGCTATAGTCACAAAAAAAAAAGAGAGACATCACATTTCCAATTACATTTCTCACTATCCAAGTACTTTTCTTACAACCAATTGCCCTAATTCAGCAGAATCTGATATCGATTTGATAGTAAACACAGCAATTACCTTTCCGAAGTCGAAACTGCAAGATAATGTTTTCTTCTTATTTTACTCAATTGATCTGCGTGTAATCTTTTTTAAACCACCCCAGGTAAAGATACCTGAGCAGATTTCGATGAACACATTTTGCGGATACCCTTTGATGATAACAAGGACAGAACACAGGACATATTATTATTGGGACAAGATTTATCCTACACAGATTCATATGGCCGCATAGAGGTTGTTTTTTACAATTGGCGAGTATGGCGCCTCGATTGTAATAAATTTGAAAAGTTTGAAGCAAATGCATCACGCAGAGCTACCTCAGTAGGACATCAATATACAATGGTTATCGGTAAATATCGATAACCTTCACAAAAAAAACCAAATACAATTCTAGAGAATTCCCTCTCCATAGCCTGGTCATGTCCTGCTGTCTGGTGATTATTCAAAGTCCACCAAATTCTACCCACACATTCACCAAATAAAGTATAAATCGATTTAAGTTCAACATAAAAATAAAAATTCTAAAATAAATAAAAGAAATAATTTTTTAAAGAAAAAAGAATAATCACCATCAATTTTTCAACTCAATGCGCACATCATCTCGTCTATTTAATGATTCTATCGTTCTTGTCAGTCCAACACACTTTGACTGGAGCATCAAGATGGAGCTATGAAACACCACATTGTGCCTATCTGAGGAGAACCAGCACACATGTGGCAGATCAATCAATCAAGCGCATATTCTCGTAGCTGCTGACATTGAGGTAGGCCCAGGTGAGAAACGCATTTGTCAAAGATGCAATAAAAATATTTAAATTACCGATGAGCATTTCGGGAACGCCCTCGCACCTTTCACCGCATATTATAGCCCCCATCCTTAGTCTGTATATATGAGACCAGTAGTTGAAATAATGCAACAAAGAAAATTACACGCTTCAAAGGAGGCATCAGCCGCAGGAAGGCAGGCATCACAAATGGTGTGATGAGGTTTTGAAAAGAATGAATTCGGTTTGGTATAATGTTTGTTCTTTTGTGTTTGAAAAGTGATGATTTTTTTGTTGAAAACCAAAGGTATATGGTTATTACTCGAAGTGAAGAAAGGATACGTTTAGTTTTTTTTTTTTTCATCTTTCAAATGAAATACAAGTCCCAAGGCGCTTTAGTTCTTAATAATTATATGAGAATTTAATTCCATAAGACGGACGATTGCGGGCGTTTATTAACGACTTATTAAATGAGGGGTGGTAACTCTTTTATAAATTTGATTTTTTGTTTCTTCAAAAATCGACAAAAAAAAGAATTTTTAATTTGTGTTGTTAAATGCGTTGCCCTGGCCACAATGAACTCATACCTTCAATCAAAATCTTGTTCGAGACTTGGGTCCTAAGACAGCCTCTGAATGTTCGAAAATTAATATTTTGATTGCAAATAACTCTGAAACCAAACTTCAAAGAAAATTTTGGGCTCAATTCATTGATAGACATTAAAGCGACCTTTATTTTGATGTAGCAAGCGATGGATTTGGAGAAAATTTTTGAAAATGCACTTTTTTCGGCAAAATAAATTTGTAATTTTTGTATCAAATTTGATACATTTTGTCACTTTGGAGCTCCGAAACAAGATCTCAAAGGAAATTTTGGGTTTCATTTATTGATAGACCTTTCTTTTGATGTTTCATTCTGTTGATTTGGAGGAAATTTTTGAAACTACACTCTTTTTCGGCAATTTTTTCGAAAATCTTAAAAAATTAATTTGTAGTTTTTATGACCTCATGTCTTTAAACCAAAACTTATTTCGAAACTTGGGTCCCCAGATGTTCAAAAATAAATGTATTTTGATTGCAAATAACATTCTTTATTTTGATTACTCGCCAGAAGGATTGGGAGATAGTCTTTGAAAATGCAATTTTTTCAGCAAGTGATACCTCTTCTATTTTTTTTTCGAAAATCTGAAAAATTAGATTAGATTTGGATTCTTAAAAAACACATTTTTTGTATTTTGTATTTAGTACAGGAAAGTTAGTAAAAAAACAAGCATATTGTGGAACGAAATATAGGACGGCTGAATTTTTCAAATCTGAAAGAGGGATATTAGAAAAGCTTAAGTCCTGGTTTTCGGGACGCCACCCCCCTGGCGAAATCCGCCATTTTGGAAAACGCGAATCGCTCTATATCTCCAAAACTATGGGTCCTATAAAAATGGTTGTCTGACCAAAGTTATTGTAAATTTAATTATCTTTTTCCTTGTAGTACATTATTTTTCTGAGCGGGCAATGGTTTTGAGGTTATGTTGTTTTAATTTATTTTTTTTGGTTTTTTTAAGATTTTATCATTCCCGGTATTAGTTACATAAGTTTTTAAACAGTTAAAGTTATAGACCATCAAACTTCCAATAATTTGGTATATTTTTGAAAGTCATGCGATGTATGAGTCGAAAGTTATTGATCTGAAAACTGTAGTCTAAGTACACGAAAGTTAGTAAAAAAACAGACATTTTGTAAAACGAAATATAGGGAGGCTGATTTTTTCAAATCTGAGAGAGGAGTATTAGAAAAGCTTTAGTCCTGGTTCTTGGGACGCCGAGCACCTGTCGAAATCCGCCATTTTGAAAAACGTGAATTGGTATATACCTGCTACACTATTGACTTGACCGAATAAGTTACTTAACCAAAGTTGTAGGTAATATGAATATCTGTTCTTGTACATGCACTGTTTTTCAGCGAGGACAACACTTTTGAGGTTAAATAAAAAATTAAACAACATAACCTTAAAAGTGTTGTCCTCGCAGAAAAACAATGAAGAAAAGATATTTATATAACCTACAACTTTGGTTAAGTAACTTATTCGGTGAAGCCAATAGTTTAGTAGATATAGACCAATTCACGTTTTTCAAAATGGCGGATTTCGCCATGGAGTTGGTGTCCCGAGAACCAGGACTTAAGCTTTTCTAATACCCTTATTTCAGATTTGAAAAAATCAGCCTCCCTATATTTCGTTTCTTAAAATGCCTGTTTTATTTACTAACTTGCCTGTACTTAGACTACAGTTTTCAGATCAATAACTTTCGACTCATACATCGCATGACTTTCAAAAATATACCAAATTATTGGAAATTTGATGGTCTATAACTTGTACTGTATATAAAATTATGTTACTATTACCGAGAATGATAAAATCTTAAAAAAAAGGAAACAAAATAAATTAAAACAACATAACCTCAAAACTATTGCTCGCTCAGAAAAATAATGTATTACAAGGAAAAAGATAATTAAATTTCCAAGAACTTTGGTCTGATAACCATTTCTCTAGGATAAATTGTTTTGGAGATATAGAGCGATTCGCGTTTTCCAAAATGGCGGATTTCGCCAGGGGGGTGGCGTCCCGAAAACCAGGACTTAAGCTTTTCTAATGCCCCTCTTTCAGATTTGAAAAATTCAGCCGTCCTATATTTCGTTCCACGAAAAAGTCTATCTTTCCTGTACTAATTTTTTTTTTTTTAATTCTGAATCAAATAGATTTGATTTGAAAGAAATTAAAAAAAAATACATTTTTTTGCCAAGGGTTGCAATTATTGCAATTTTTTCGAAATTCTGAAAAATAGATTCTATTTGGAGAAATATTTCGGTGAGGTTTACCCCTTGTATTTTTTTCGGAAATTCTGAAAAAAATGATTCGATTTGTAGGAAATTAAAAAAAAAATGCATTTTTTTCGCGAAGGGATGCTCTTTTATTTTTTCGAAATTCTGAAAAATAGATTCTATTTGGAGTGTTATACCTTGTCGATCGTCATCCGGTTGATCGTGAGTTCTTCCTCCGGGTGGGGAGGGATGTTGTGCCCTCTTCCATACCTACCAGAGGAAATAGTCGTGCGTTGAACTCAGCACACTTCAATATTGTTTTGGGTCAATCAAAGTGCAATAAGACAATAATTGAAGTGTGCTGACTCTTTAAACGTGCCGACGATTATCCACTGAGGAAGTTGGGCTCGCGACTATCGGAATGACACGACAAGTTGAGTCTCATTCAATACCTTAACAAGAGTAGTTTAAATATTAATCACTGCGTTATCCCAAGGTATAACATATTAATGTTATAACAGGAGAAAAATTTTAAAATTTTTTTTGGGCAACCCTTGTATTATTTTTCGAAATTCCGAAAAAAAAAGATTTGCTTTGGAGGAAATTTAAAAAAAATAGATTTATTTTCGCCAAGGGATGCACTTTTTTTCGATATTCTGAAAAAATTAATTCGATTTTGAGAAAAATTTAACAAATGCATTTTTCTCGACAAGGTTAACCACTTGTATTTTTTTTTTCGAAATTCTGAAAAAATAGATTTATTTTGGGGCAAATTTTAAAAAAATCTTTTTTTTTCGCCAAGGGATGCTCTTTTTTTTCGATATTCTGAAAAAATTAATTCGATTTTGAGAAAAATTTTAAAAATGCATTTTTCTCGACAAGGCTAACCCCTTGTATTTTTTTTAGAAATTTTGAAAAAATTGGTTTGCTTTGGAGGAAATTTAAAAAAATGCATTTTTTTCGCGAAGGGATGCTCTTTTATTTTTTCGAAATTCTGCAAAATAGATTCTATTTGGATAAAAAATTTTAAAATGCATTTTATTCGGCAAGGTTTACCACTTGTATTTTTTTTTTTTCGAAATTCTGAAAAAATAGATTTGTTTTGGAGGAAATTTAAAAAAATGCATTTTTTTCGAAATTCTGAAAAGTAGATTCTATTTGGAGAAAAATTTTAAAAATGCATTTTTTTGGGCAACCCTTGTATTTTTTTCGAAATTATGAAAAAAAAATAGATTTGCTTTGGAGGAAATTTAAAAAAAAAATAGATTTTTTTTTCGCCACTTCGCACTTGTATATTTTTAAAATTCTGAAAAATAGATTCTATTTGGAGAAAAATTTCAAAAATGATTTTTTTCCGGCTAGGTTTACCCCTTTTTTTTCGAAATTCTGAAAAAAATAGATTTGCTTTGAAGGAAATATTTAAAAATGCATTTGTTTCGCCAAGGAATGCCCCTTGAATTTTGTTTTCGAAATTAAAAAAAAATTGACGCCTAATTTTTGTATTGGTATGCAAGTCTGTTGACTATGAACAGACTAGACCTTAGCCCTTTATGGCATTGTTATATCTTTTAGATATGTGGTTACCTTCAACTCGTTTGACAGATTTTTAGTTTTTATAGTCAAGTTTACCTCATTAAATTATTTAGATAACTATACTTACTTTTTCAAAATTTAATCGCTGATTAAATTTTGTAAAATTGAAATCCTTGTTTCCTCTTCAGATTTGACTTCTTCGAAACCTAAAATAATGAATGCGTTATGCATAGTTCGAAAAAAAAACTATCTTCCCTCCTAGAAAAAATTTAAGCCAACATAAATCAAATCAAATCGATAAACTATGCTTTATCGAAATAAAAGAAACCGCATATCTGTATTGTACTATATTTTTAGTTTTATTGTTGTTGATGTTTTTTATCGCTTCAAATAAGTTTTTTCGATTGGCATTATTCTTATCTTTAGTAGTATTTAAATAGTCCTTAAAATTATTGTCAATATTTAAGTTGTTGTTGTTGTTATTGTTATTAATATTCAATTCATTACTATGGCTATCAATATAACTAGTTTTTATACTACTACTACTACTAATTTTATCTGTATTAATATTTTTATTTATATTTAAATTATTATTATTATTATTAATATTAGTACTACCACTATAAACGTATTCAGTCATTCTATTATTATTATTATTATACAAGTTTTTTGGCAAGGCAGGTATTGCAAGATAATTATTATTGTTATTATTATTAATATTAATATTAGAATTAAAATTAGTATTACTATTTTTATTTGAGTATTCGTTTGAAAATTTTTGTTGTTGTTGTTGTTGTTTGAGGCCACTTGTGGCAGTTGCTTGTTCGCCAATTTTTTCTGATATACTAAAATCGGCTTTGTTATTATTGAAATTCTGCAGGTGTTCGCTAGCAACAATTTGATGATGCGGATGATGTTGATGCTGTTGCAAATGATGATGCCGATGGCGATGTTCTGGGTTTTTTGGCGAAAGATACATTGGAGTTGGTTCAGTTATCGAAGAAGTCTTAATGACTTTCTTCTGTTTTACCGCAGCTTCATCATTGTCTTCCTCATCTTCCTCACGTATTTCATCAGTTTTCCGACGACCTCTAGTTCGTCTACTTGCCGCTAGAGTTGCAAAAATATTCAAAACTGGCGCCAATATTGTCGTCGAAGATTTCGCCGATAAATTTGTCGCTGATGAAGTTGTATTTTCAGGCTGCACTTGCTTGCGTAGCTGGCGTATTTTTTGTTCACGCTCATGTCGAAGGCGGCGTGCAACAATACTGCTATTGTTATGATGATGACGTACCAAAATTTTAGGTTGCAATCCTGCAGTTTTACTATTGTTGTTTTTTTGACTTAAATTACTATTGTTGTTAATACTAGTAACGTCGTTGCTTAAAGTACTGTTATGGCCATTATTACTATTAGTTTTTTTTATTCGTCGATTATTGTTGCGGCGTTTGTTGTGAGTTCGTGTTGTTGTCGTTGTTTTTGTTGTGGCCGCAGCTGATTTTCTTTCGGCCGCTGGAAAATCACTCTGATCGAAATTCTCAGCTTCGATCTTCATGAAATGGAAACAGGCATCGGCCAAATCCTGTTCATTTGCTCGTTGCAGTACAACCGGTCTAAAGCGTCGATTGAAACCGACACGACGCGATCGATTTACTGCCGATCGGAATTCGAAGTAGCCGCGATCTAGCGACTCGATGAAGTGACAACTTTCTTTTGGATTTTTCTGCAAAGAAAGAGAACAAGAAAGAGAACGAATTAGTATTTTTGAAGGGTTAACGGGGTAATGCAGATGAAGCAGTGACAAACATGAGTTTTTAAGAGCTTTTTTTGAAATTTTTTAAATTTTGCGTTTGACATTCGAGGTGAAAACCCGAATAGGTTTTAACCAAAAATGCCAATGAATACAAACAAAAATATAACGACAAAGTTAGGTTAGGTCTTCTAAGAAATAAATATTTGAACAGTAAATAAAATTTGCCATTGCAAAGGGCGACTACTTTCGAAAAGTTCCCAAGGAATTCACACAAAAAAATATTCTTGAAACATTTCTGAGCTGTTGATTTGTTTCAGAAACGTTTTTGAAATGTTTTCTGGGATACACTTTAGTAAAATAAAGAAAATTAATAATAATAACCAACATTTTTGTTGGAAAGTTTGAAGGCAATATGTTTAGATAGAAATCATACTTAAATACTTTTAAACATTATGAAATGTTTTTTTAGTAATTAAGAAAAATTGCAGAAAAATTTTGTGTTACATTTAAAGCAACATGTTGCAGCAACATGTGGACAAACGAATTTTGTTTGCAATGGATATTACTTTGTATAGATTCACAAGCAAAGTATTGAATTAGGCCCTTAATCCTTAAGTTTGTACACACAAAATTGTTTAGATACATTGTTGAGGTAAAAACTGAGCAAGAACATGATATAAATTCACTTTTAATATTTATAGGTAATCGCAATATTGTGAAATAGAAATATTATTGAAAGACTAGTAATACGTTTAGATTTATGTTTAAAAATAAATGATATGTTTCAAATGATGATAAACATTATGAAGTTTCAACTTACCATTCCAACAAGCTTCCAATGTTTGTTGAAGCAAAGATATCTGCCGGCTTCCTTTGAATATAGTGTTATTTTGAAAATGCCTGTTGTTAGGAAATCTCCAATGCTGCCAATTGTAATGTTTTCTAAAAATATATATAAAAAAAATATTTATTAATATTTATCGATAAATTTTAATCGCAAGTAATAAAATCGAAGTAGATAAAAATCTATTTTTTCTGCAACAAAATAACCGATCGTATTAAGATAGTACTTGAATTGAGTTATAAGAATGGAATCTCTTAGCAAATAGTACTCCTGTTGATTTTAGCAGTATTATGTATTATGAGTTATGTATAGAATTGTATAGAATTGTTAGATAACCTAGTTTTTTATTCTGTGATAAATATGTTGACTAATAGTTTGTGATGTATGGTATTTTTCTGATTTTTTTTAATTATTTATAATTGCAATAAATTAATTCAAAATGTTCCATTGTCAAAGTTTTAAGAACTTAAGAATACACAAATTAATGTTAAAAAGAACTGAGAAAAAAATAGTTTTAAGACTAATTTTAAATATTGGTATGATAGTAAAGTTACTACTTGGGCGCCATTTAAATAAAAAAATTGTTTTTAATACAATAACGTCGTTAGCCAAAATATTGAACATGTTGTTGGGCGCCATTTCAAAAAATTAAATTTTTCGAATGGAATGTCTTGTAACAATTAAAACACATTAACTTCCTTTATTAAACAATCAAACTTATGATAGCTACTTCAATTATTTCACAAAACTATTCGATGAGTACCTACTTCCGTTTTAAAGTTTCATCATAATAAACTGATGTAACTATAATAAAAAAAAATTAATTGCACCTTTTAAATTATTATTTTTCTACGTTTTAATGTCAATAATAGTTTACAATAATAAAAATTCATGTGTTCTATATTAATGGTGCGCATTAAAATACAAATGGCTTAACTAAGATTTAGATATTCTTTGACATTTTTTTTTGTTGTTATTTGATAAAAAGTCGTGTGGCAAATCATTGATTCCATTTTGTTTTGTTTATTTACTTATTTTTTTTTTTTGCTTTATAACTTTCAAGACACTTAAAGATGATAAGAAATGAATTGGCGGTAAATTGTTTAGCAAAACAATAATATTAATTCAACTAAAGGGTTACTGGAGGCCAAAACACAGTTAATTGCGTAGAGGTTTTGAATTTTCGAACTGAATTTGTTAAAATTTGAAGGTTTGGGTATTAATTGAGGTGTTTTTGATCTCAGTGACGTTTTTTGTTTATTGTTTTTAGAGACAAATTAAACACTGAAAATATACATTTCGGAAAATTCAAAAACTGAACACATTTTTGCAAATATATATTTTTATTTGACAGATACAAATGCGTAAGTTTCTATGTTAATAGAGTTAAGGTTAATAAAAGACATATGCGTGCAAATAGTTCAAGGCTGGGCAAAGTGCTAATTTTTTTTTTAACATTTTGTTTTTTAATTTGAATAAAATCAATCAAAGACACATTTTTTAGAACAAAAGACAAAATCAATACAATACGTATGAAGAAAGGAATGATTATTTTTGTAATAACAAATAAAATCAAGTGAGTTAAGGAATGTCAAACTGATAAGCGTGTTTTCCAGTAGCATTGTGTTATATTTGATTGGTAAATAATGACAAAAAAAAAAAGATATTAATTTTAATATTTTATGGAAAAAACCTGTACATTTTGTGAGGAAGCTAATAGGGCTTAAATTTTTATTATACTCAGACATTTATGTAAGAATATTTTAAAAATAGATTATAATACAAGTAGCAGAGTGGAAAGATTTCGAAAATATTTGGTAGAAATAAATTTCAGAATAAAATTCTTAAGCCGATTGCAAATTTAATTTCAACAAACATTACTTTCGGTACTTTTTTGACAGC
Source organism: Episyrphus balteatus (assembly GCF_945859705.1). Taxonomy (NCBI): domain Eukaryota; kingdom Metazoa; phylum Arthropoda; class Insecta; order Diptera; family Syrphidae; genus Episyrphus; species Episyrphus balteatus. Next base: position 48,845,911 of record NC_079137.1, read on the forward strand.
TTGAACATAATTTGAAAAGTTATTCAATTTCTGAAAATGTGATTTTTGAAATTTTAATGCTTCATAAAATGGTTAAAATGTTGGAAAAATAAATTTAAAAATAAATTAGAAAAAATGTTACTCATACACCACAGTGACCGATTAATTGAAACTGCAATTTCAGTGATTAAATAATATGAAACATATAAGTTTTTTTTTGGTTAAAGCGAAAAACTAATTATTTCATTACAAAAATTGTCCATCTGATGGTTGTAGTCGTAGGTAGTTCTTGACCTTAAACTATTTTCTTGTTTTCTCTTTTTTTCTATTTTAAACTCAAGCTTTAAAATGAAAAGTGTCATTCCAGAAAAGTCTTTTACTCTTCTCTCACATAAATAGCTTTCAAGTATTATTTCTAGCTTACTCGTAATAAAAAATAGACTTTTGCACTTTTAATTCTGATCTTTACACTTTCTTGAACTTTTTCTTTTTAAAAGGTCTTTCTAAAATGTATTTTTATGTACACAATAATGTCTAAGACTATTGTAGCCTAGCCTAGCCCTGACTAAAAATATCATTTCATATTTTTGCTTCATATAGTTTTTCCAAACGATTGCATACTTATAATGAAATTCAATAACCACCTTGTCCTTCATTTCCATTCAGTTCTTCGCTAAACAAAAATGCATTTTGAAAAAGCATTAAAGAAAAATATTGATTTTTCTATATAAAAAAAAAATCAATTTTATTTTATTTTGCACACATTTTCTTCGTCGCGGAGCTCAAATAAGCTACAAGCTACAACTCAGGGCGTTTGTTTATCCAAGGCTGGAATGGAATAAGCATTAAAATACACCTTTAGAACAACACGAGGTGTTATAGAAGTGATATATTGGTATACCTTCATATAATTTATTTTTTTTTTATTTGCAACAAAAAACAATTGGAGAAAAAAATACTGCCCCCCGATCGATAACCTTTTTCAATGTATCTTCTTTTTTTACTTGTCAATTGACAGAAACTTTTAATTTCTTCACATTTTTTTTATGCAATCAATTTATTTGTTATCTTTGATTTATTTAATTTATTTAACAAAACAAAAGAAAAAAAAGATTAATCACTTAATTTATGAAATAAAAAAAAAATTAATGAAATGACATGGCGCCAGAAAACTAATAACCCATGCAGATCATAAAAAAAAAATAAATTCAAAAAAGTCACGAAAAACTTTAAGAGACAAAATATCTTCTCCAGACAGAAATGTAAAAATGTTTCCAAACATAAAAGTTCATTTCGAAATGTTTGCTTTTTTTTCTCTCGACGAAATAGAGGAATTTAACAATGCTGCTAAATGGTGGCATAGAGCTGGTTGGAAAGACCTTTAAAGACCGACACCCAACAACGATAAAAATTACATAAAAAAAAAACGAACGAAAAAGATACATAAACTCTTAGTTATCATCGACAAGTGAATTAACCCAAATTGCGTAGGTTGAAATGAATAATAATTTTTCCAGTAAAAAAAAAAAAAAATGAAGAAAAACAAAAAAAAGAACCTAAAATACAAAAGATGACCCTCTGTGTTGTTGTATGCAATGATTAACTAACTTGACTATGAGTTTTATTTCAAGAGGCTTACATAAAAAAAAATATCACTAGATAAAAAATAAGCACATCAAAATGCAGTTTTTTTATATTATTGTTTAGATGTGTTGATTTAAATTTGATTGTTTTATTGCAGGAAAATTTTTTTAATTACTTATTTGAAAAAAAAAAAAAAATATTTAAATTTATTTACTTACGTGCTATTGATATATCGGCTGCAGTTACTTTGCCACCGGGTGTTATATGGAGAGCTTTGTTGTGGTTGGCGCTTTTTAACATTATCACATAGTCTCGTGTTGAACATAGTGCACTGGCAAACATCACCTAGAAAAAAATAAAAATTGCAAATTAGTTTTAAATTATAAATAAAAATTTCATTAAAATTTTAGTAAAAAATAATAGTAAAAAAAAATCGACTTTTAAAATCAGGGAGGCAAAATACAAGAGTTTTTATGTATTTCACATATTTAGTTGCACTTCACAGTAAAAGAAATTAAGCGTTTATACTGGTGTGATACATGAATTCAAGGTACTTTTTAATGCCCAATGTAATAAAACTAAATCAAATAAATTTTACCCATTACGGCAAATATTATTGACATATTTATGAATAGTCTTTTTTTCTAGAACAAAATTTAGTTTTAACTTCCCATAGTTTTTTTTTTTTTTTAATAAGAGGTAGACCGAAGAAACTTGGCTTATATTTCGTAAATATAGAAATTAAGAATAAAATGAGTACTTCAAAAATTACTGCAAATTATACTGCTTTAACGTGAAATATCATGCAATTTCTGATAAAACAAGGTTTTTTGAAATTTACTTACAACAGCTGGGATTTAAAAGTCCTGCTAGTTTTTGTTGCAGTCTACTTGCTTCAGCTGAGATTATACAGTTTCTAATCTAAATTTTATAGTTTTCGCTGATATTTTTCAATTTTTGCTGAAATGTGCTACTTTCAAATGAGATTTCCCAGTTTTTCTGAGATTAAGGAATTTCTTCAAAAGTTTTTAAGATTCTGTTGAAATCTACTTATATCAGCTGGGATAAATTTTCATCGTTTCAGCTGAGATTTCATAGATTCGGTTGAAGGAGAGGTTTTGGTTTTGCAAAAATTTTATATTTTTCTCTAAAGCTTTGATTAGTTTCAGATGAAGTTTTCTAATTTCGGTTGAGATTTTCTAGTGTCCGCTAGAATTCTTGCAGAAATTCAATAGTTTCAGCAAAGATTTCCCAGTTTCCTCAAAAATTAAAAACAAGTTTCCACTAAAATTAAAAACAAGTTTTCGCTGATATTTCTTTGCCGCCGGGTACAAAGGGGTTAAGTCATAAAATTGCACTTTTCAGGTTTTGATAAAATAAGAATAAGCTCTTATTACTCTTTTAGTTTGTATCAAAAACATAAATTAAGAGATACTCTTTCCTATAAAAATAAGAGAATCAATGCTCAAAAATTCATCGATTCAGCTTCAATCGCATTTTCTGGCAAACTTTCATTTATGACTTAACGCCTTTGTACCCGGCGGCAAAGATTTATAAGTTTCCAAAAACAAAAAATCCCAATTTTTACCGAGATTCAATAGTTTCTTCTTATAATTTGTAGGTAGTTAAAATTTCCGCAGCAATTTCTGAAAAAATTCTCTCTCAGATTTACTAGTTTCTGCTGAAATTTACTATTTTTGGCTAATATTTCAAAATTTCTGCTTAAATTTACTAGTTACAGTTGATATTAACCAGTTTTCGTTAAATTTTAGTAGTTTAGATTCCTTATTAAATCAAGCGGATTCCTGAATGGTTCTTTTCCAAGATGGCAAACATCCTTCTTTTTATTTTCTTGAGTGCGCACTTAATTTAAGCGGACAATCATATTATTTTTATGTGGAAACATTGTAGTTAAAAAAAGTGTATTCCACTTATTTTAAGCCGAAATCGTATTGTTTGAAGAGGGTTCGATTTAAGGTAAACATCATCTTATTTTAAGGTGTCCTTTTTTCTCCATGTGCTCAGATTTCCTTGTATTTTGCAGTGATTTTTCAGTTTCATCTGAGATTCCACAGTTTTTACTGAAATTTTCTAATTTCAACTAAGTTTCCAAATAATTTCACAATATTCTAATCCATTTTGCTGTTGAACAAAAAAAAAAAAAACAAATGTAACTTTCGATCTTTGGATCAATTTTTTGTTTAAGTCTTATGAATGACCAATCCAATTATGTACTTCCTCTCATAATTGGTAATCTCATGTGCTGCTTCCAATTACTCTTTTTAGGGTCACAACACAAGCCACTTTACAAATATTTGATATATATTTTTTTTAATATTGAACTTCTAAGCTATCATTAGTCAAAAGACTTTTTGGTATGAAAGTCATCCTCTTAAATAATTCTTTTTTCTTTTTTTACGAAAAATTAAAGAAATTACAAAAAGTTCAAACAGCTTGTCGTTCAAAAAAGGCTTGGCCCTGTTACCCAGGAATTAAGAATAAACAACTTAAATTTTTATAAACAATTCTGACACCGTTCAATAATTTTTCAATATAATAATAATTCATTTCGTCGTATATAGAAAAGAGAACTTTTCTTTTTTTCAAAAATCACCGCTAAGGCCTTACCACCGATTGGTCAACCAGGCTAATACTGGATTTTTATAGTGCAAACAAAGCATAAAAAACATATGCTCCCTCAACAATCGTCAAAATGAATAAAATATAAAAAAAAAAATCCCCCCATTGGTCTCCACATATTATGTTGTACCAGTGCTTCTTTGTGGTTTGGTATACATCAGATACCTCTGATGACTACAACACATATCGCCATTCCTGGGTCTGTCTGATTGGATTACCACTTGACAGAAGGGTGCTAACCCTTTGCAGTAAAGTTCTATTTGTAACATTGAAAGAAGCTTTTCCAAAATAAAAGTAGAAAAAAAAAAACAAAAGAAATTCCCTTTTCTTTGGACTAGTATCCAATTTCAGCATAAATTTAACGTGTTTTCTTGTTGAAATCTACCACCACTACTTTCTTCTCCCTTAATTTTGTCGAACTTAGTAAAACGAGGGTGCAAGTAAAACAATAAAAAGAAAAGGCTTGAAATTCTTAAATAAGGTCAGTATCCTTCACAATTCACAGTTAATCCGTTTAAAATTCCTTAATTCCGCGCATTATAAATTCCAAAGTGGATAGATTTAAAGAACCCTCTCATTTCGAGTAAAAATTATGTAGTCAAGTCGAGACGTGAAGTGATTCATTCATCAATTAATCACCGTCTAATTGAAGTTTAAGTTAATTTATGTTTTGCCAGGTTATGATCTTTTATGACTTAACTTGATGAGATTATGTTTTTTTTTTTCTTCTTAAGAATTCTCATATCTTTTGTTGTTGTTGTCTGAAGTGAGTGAGAGAAGGTTATCTACCTTTTGATTGATTTGATTGATAGACTTAGTCTATCATCATGTTAAATAGTTTTGTTAGCGGACGGTATACCGCCGCCGCCGGTAAACGGTATTGATATTGATTTGTAGTTTCCAGACGACTGAATCTAGACACGATCCTAGAGTGTTTTGTGGCATCATCGATATACTCAATACACAACACTTTACCACACTAAATTGCCGTGAAAATATGGAGGTCAATTGTATTCTTGATGCAAGTTTTATGCAAATTTTATCTTTTGAAAAATTAATTTGAGTTCAAACGATTGGTTATAAAGTTATAACTTATAAGATTGGATGGGATCATAACATACATAAAGTATTATAGAGGTGTGCTATTGATTTTAAACAAAACAGAGAAATAACAGACAATATTTTTTTTGTTTAAGTTAGCTTTTCCGGGTTTTTTTTTAAAGATTTGTTTTCCGGGTCATTTGAATAAATGTTTAATGTGTGAACTTTACAAGATTTATTTCTTTTTTTTTTTTCAATGTTTATAACGGTGCTTTATTTTATTGAAATTTGAAGGATAATAATATTTTTACTTTTTCACTGTCACAACCCCCTATTAAAATTTTCTAATTCAGCTGTGGTTTTTCAGCTGCTGCTGAAATTTGTTAGAGTCTGCTAAAATTAAACATTTTCAGCTGAGATTTTCAAATTCCGCTAAGATTTCCTAGTTACTGCTGAAATTTTCAAGTTCAACTGAAATTTCTTAGCTGCGGGCGAAATTTGTTGGATTCTGCTGATATTTAACATTTTCAGCTGAGATTTTCAAATTCCGCTAAGATTTCCTAGTTTCCGCTGAAATTTTTAAGTTCAGCTGAAATTTCTTAGCTGCGGCCGAAATTTGTTTGATTCTGCTGATATTTAACATTTTCAGCTGAGATTTTTAAATTCCGCTTAGATTTCCTAATTTCAGCTGAAATTTATTAGCCAGAAATTTTCAGCTGAAGTTTTCAAATTCCGCTAAGATTTCCTAATTTCAACTGAAATTTTTCAACTTCTGCCGAAATTTGTTAGATCCTTGCTGATATTTAACATTTTCAGCTAAAATTTCCCAAATTCTGCTAAGATTTCCTATTTTGTGCTGAAATTTTCTAGTTCAGCTGAGATTTTCTGACTTCTGCACGAAATTTCTTACTCTGCTGGTACCTATTTAACATTTTCAACTGAGATTTCCCAAATTCCGCTAAGATTTCTTAGTTTCTGCTGAAATTTTTTAGTTTCTACTGAAATTTCTTAGTTTCCGCTGAAATGTAGGTAGGTACTAGTTTCTGCTGAATTTCGATTATTACAAAGTGAGCAATTTTGTCCAAAATTTCCTTCCTGAGAATTATGGTGATAAATTTTCTTAGAATTATATTGGCTTTATTTTAATCTCAAATTTGAACTGTTATTCAAATACCAAAGTCCAAACATCATCACAAAACAAATCACAATTTAAGTATCTTGTCTATATAATTGTCTATATCTTTTAATTACAATTATGAAACAAACAAATTGTTTATCATAATAAAACAAATCTAATAATATACTTAAGAATGACAAGAATATTATTTTTTATTTGTTGTTGTTGTTAAATTATAAACAAAAAAGTATACATAGAATTTAACTTATCGGATAGATCATAAAAAAAAAAAAAATTAACGTCAATAGGTATCTATTGTATCTTTTGTGAAATTTGGAACACATTTGTTTTGTATAACCGCGTGCTATGGATTTTTTTTTTGGGAAAACCCAAAAAGGCTTAGGATTGTTTTTCAAAAGGTTGGCTGAGAAATAGCTTGGAACTAACGGGGTGTGATTAATTTTTTTTTGTTATTTCAATAATAAAAAACAATATTGAAAGAAAACAAAATTTCTTTTTTTTAGCAATGATGTGATTGTTTGCATTATACATTTTTGACTGTGTATAGGTTTAGGAGTTTAATTTGTATAATTTTGTGTACAGGGTGTTTTTTTTACTAATGAATTTTGAATATTCTCTTCTTAAACTTGTGATGTGATATTTGCATTTTTCATTATATTGCAAAATTCATAATTTTTTTTTAAGATAATTTAAAATATCAGTTGGTCTATAAAATCATTAAGATTATGCAGCAAAATTAATAAACAAAAAGTTCTATCTTTCAGAACAAAAAAAAAAAAAACACTCAAGTAGGTACTTCAAAGGCTACTCAAAAGTGTGTGTCGATATTTTAATTAAAATGTTGGCCCAATTCATTTAAAGAACTTATTGACAAAGCATTTTCTTTATTTATCTCAATTCTAATTTATCTACCACATTCTTTATACTATTTTTTTTTATTTATTTTTCCAACTGTATCTCGGCGCTAGTAACAAAAATTCATCTACTTTCGCACTTAAATTAAATTTTGAGTTTTTTTTTTTTTGTAATCAAATAATGAATCAAAATCTGATAATGTTTTGATTAAAATCAGAAAATGACAAGTCGTTTTGTGTTATTCAATTATCTTGAATCTAAATAAAAATATATACAATCTCAATGAGTGAATCGTTTGAACAAATTCGAGTATCTAAGGCCCATTTGCTGAAACGAGTCTTAAATATTAATGTGAAACATAAACCTTTAAGTTCTACATAATGGTTTGCACGAACTTCAAATTGTGTCATAAATTCCTTTAAGTTTAACATAACTTAGGTGGAAGAAATTGTAGAACTTAAGCAGTTTAAGTTTTACCTAAGCAAATTTATTTTACAAAATACGAGGGAATATGGCTTAAAAAATGCCACGGGTAGTAAAAAAGATTACTTTAAATTAAACTTAACTTACGTGCAAACATATTTTCCATATTAAACATCCGTGGAGGGTAAAATTTTCTATACAAGATTTTGCAGCACACAAATTTGACAGTTCATCCAACTCATTCACAGTTTTAGGTTTATGTGACGTTTTTAATTTTATTCTTGTGTCAAATAAAATTTTTTTAATTTTCGAAATATTAGTAATTTTTCCAAAAAATATAAAAGGACACACACAAACAATTCAATATATAACCACATTCACTAGTATTTAATCCAAAAAATTGAGAAAACATGAAAAATAATTGAATTTAAAATTTATTTGACATTTGAGTTAAAATTCCCAGGGATTTCTAGCATGAAACTTAATCATTGCTAGGTTGAACATAATTATTTTTTAGAAACTTGGAATAAACTAAGTAAAAAATAAGAGCTATGTTCGACCTAGCTATGAATCAAATTTATGATCCGTATGAGCAAACGGGCCTAAGTCTTATTTTATTATTAAAAAATGAAGTTTTGAAAAAATTCAAAAAGATTGCTAAATTATTTTTAGAAAAAGGCTTAGAAAGTTATAAGGTGGAAACTTCAGCTCAAACTTGTAAATCTCAGCAAAAACTGGGAGATCACAGCTGAAGCAGTTTAATTTTAGAAGAAAACAAGACATTTCCGGAGAAATTAGCGAATCTCAGTACGTACTAACTAATATGAGCGGAAACTTGATAATTTTTTAAGATATTTTTGAATTCCTATACAAATCTCATTAAAAACAGGAAAACCTCAGGTGAAACTACACGGAGAAAAAGACCATCTAAAAACCAGCGGATTCCGTATTAAATTAAGCGGATTTCTACATGGTTTTTTGCCAAGATAGCTTGCGTCTTAAATTAGGCGGACGAATCTCATTAATTTCTTGAATGTGCAAATATAAAAGAAATCCACTTAATTTAAGCGGAAAATAATTTAAGCCGATTCCACTTATTTTAAGCGGAAATCGCATAGTTTTAAGAGGGTGCGATTTATAGTGTCCTTTTTTTTCTTTGTGTATTAAACTTCAGCAAATACAATTAAGTATTAGCAGAAATTGGAATTTCTCAGCAAACAAAAATTAAAATTTTCAAATTAAACAGTTCAATTTCAGTGGAAAAAGTGAATTTCAGAAGAAATTTAAGCAAAAATTAGAAAACCTTTTCTGGATGTTTTGAATTTCTGCAGAAATCTTTTGTAACTTTTAAATTTTTGAAGAAAATTCAGCGGAAACTGGAAAAACATAAGTGACACTTTTGAATTTCAGGTAAATCTTATAAATCATAGTTTCAATACCAACAAAATCTGTGGAATTAAAAGCGAAATTTGAAAACTCAGTTGAACCTTAGATAATTTCAGCTGAAACTAAAAAAAAAATCAGTTAAAACTAGTAAATTCCAGAAGAAAAGACGTCGAAAAAAGATGACAATTTTCTGTTGAATGAGGTATTCTTTTCCTCGAAATTTCATATCCTTACATCATTCAATTCAGTAGCATTAAACTTGTCAATTGTATAGCTTAATTTCACTTCCGTTAATTGTTCTTTATTTGATTTAAAAATCCTCATCCTTCTAGATTCCATAAATTGAGAATTAAAAATCAATTTCAAAAAAAAAAAAAAGGACATTTCATGTCGCACAGGAAGCCACAACTTCGACCACAACATCAAAGAAAAAAAAAATTAATAATCAAATCTTAAACCTTCAAAAATGACAAAATAATCCGACACGATACACATGTCCGGCACTGTTGTCCCCTCTATACACAAGTCTGTCCGTTTGTTCGGCATTGGTTGGCCAATTGATATGATCCCAATATCCATAGAATTATATCGCGCGTGAGAGTGCATATCAATGTCATAAAGGATTAAAAATAACAAACATCACAAAAAAAAAAAAGAGTCTAAAAATAACCCTCCACAGGTGTAAAAATACCGAACCAGGTATATTTTTTTATAATAATCTCTCTTCGAAATCTGATATCCCAACTATAGCACCACATCGACTTTAATACTTTTTTTTTTTAATTCAACGAACGTATCACAAATTTAAAAAAAAAAAATGTGCAATTAGTATGTAATTTTAATTAAATTCAAACCCATTTAAGTGTGGTATGGGTTTTAGTTTATGCACAGCAAAGCGCCAGCAACCACCATTCAGATAGAAGGTTTGGTTTGCTGTATATCCGGCTGGAATATTATGCGGCAGGTGATTCACAAGCCAATTTGGATTTTTTCTTTTTTTTGTTGTCATTTTCATTAAATAGGGATTAAATGATGTGGAATAAAAAAAAATGCAAAATAAAAATAAAAATAAATTTACAACTCACCATCAGTAGAAAAATAATCTTGGCATTGGGCATAAACTGTGGTAACCTAGAAAGATACAAAAACAAAAAATTGTCATTTATTTGGTACAACAAAAAAAAAAAATGAGATATAAAATTAAGATAATCTTTTTGAGGTATTTTAGAGATACATTAATAAAAAAAAAATACATTTTAAATAATGTTCCCTTTTTATTCCTTTTTTTTCTAAAACCAAAAAAAAAGGAATTTAAGAATTAATGACCCCCTACATTAAATTTACTCTTTTACTCTATGAAAGTAGTCTTTGCAAGGCGTGAGGTTCTTTGAAAAAGAAGCTTTAAAGACAGCGACAGTGACGATTACTGTCGTCATTATCACATCAACTTTATTCTACATTATTCTTTGTGCGTGTTATGCCGTTCGTTGGGTTTTTCAAGTCTTGAAATGTGCCAAAAAGGTATTCAAGCGCACGAAATTTTCCCCCCTTTACCATCATACACTTTGAAGAAAACCTAAAGTCTTTTGACAAATGATGTGAACTTTTTGTATAAGGTCTAAATTGTGTATGTACATAAATAATAATAAATGGGGATAGACTTTAAAGAGCTTAATTTATGAACTTATAGATTTTTTTTTTCTAAACCCTTTATTTCCAGTTGATAGATGTGATTTTAATTCCTAGATTTTTTTTTATTTTTTCTTTAATGCTTAGGCATAATTAGAGATAATGGATTGTGTGTGCTGTAAATTGAATTGAGATACTTATGTCCAGAAGTTGTAAATTTTTTGATGGGGGGAATTTCATTTAGAAGAAGATGTAGAAAAAAAAAATCTGACAAATTAATTTGAGTGAGAAAAATAGGATGGGTTGGAAATAATTTACAATGTCTTAAATCTTGTAAAATTGTTTTCAAAATAAAAAGTTTTCTTAAAAAAAAAAAAACTCAACAAGACTTATTTTGTTTGGTTTTAAAAAACAAAGCAACTTTAACTTTCTCTATTAGCCGAAACTTCTGACCAATTTCAAAATATCATTTGGTTAACTAAGTAATGTTTAATAATCCAGAAGATAAAAAAGTTTTTGATTTAGTAAGCATTTTTGTTAGGGATTTTCAAAAATTGACCCACTGTTTGACGTTCTAAAGGTGATATTCACAAGTGTCTCTATTTTTCTATATACAAGGAATTACTTAAAGAAACAATTAAAAATTCTAAAGCGTTTTTGACATTCTTCTTTAAGAAGGATTTAAGTTCATATATATAAAGTTCATATTAAAGGGCGCAAGTTAATGGTCCGATTGAATAATAAAAAAAAAAATAAGTAAAAAAAAGAAGAAATAAACAACGAATCTCTGAATTACATACCAATTTAAGACTTTATAAAGAATAAACAAGGATATGTCTACACACAAAAAAACTTTAAATCTGGTTTATTTAACCTTATATCAGGTATATTTAACTATATTATGATAAAGTAAAGCTATCCCTGGCCTTACTTTTTCTCCGTATATAACAGCTACTAGGTATTGATCTTCTATTTCGAAGAACTTTTCAAAAACTTAATGTAGGTTGATCAAAATAATGGGTGCTAGATGAAATATTTGTTTTAAAACAAAAACCAAATTAATAATATTGTTTAAATTAACACTGCCAACAATTTAACAATAAAAATTCGTTGTTGTTTTCTATTAATCATATTGTTAATTTGTTTCATTACAATTCAAGTAAGTATTCAAAATTTGCTTTCTTGCGCAAGCACTTAGGTGTATTTTCAAGAGCCGACATAAGTTACAATTTACAAAGCTTGCAACATTTTGAAAAAAAAAAAACAAAAAACACACTTGTCATATTTTTAAATCATGCTATTCTTTTCTATTTTGGCCTAAATTTTATAAATTTAACTTTATTTCTTTTTTTTTATTTATTCATCTGTCTTATGCCTTTGACATAACTTATTTTTTTTATTGACAATATTCAATGTTTCTCCAAATCGTATAACCATAGTTTCAAAGATTTTAAACAAAAAAAAATAATAATAAAACTAGTGCAATCTGGTCTAAAGAATATTAAATAAAAATAAAGAAAAAAAAATTCTTCACAAGTTTGGCAAACAAAACGATATAAAGTTTGCTGCGATTAATTAAACATTAAGCCTGACACACATTTCCGTGTGTAAAGTAAAGCCTACCTCGAAGACAGCCGTGCTTGATGTTTGTCTACACCATGTCTGCACAATTTTTATTTTACTCACTGAGTAATGAGTATGTGTATATCTTTTGTAAATCAGACAAGTAACATATTCACAATATTGTAACTCGTGTCGGTATAAAAAAAAAACTAAAAAAAAACTTATATGGGTGTGTCTCTTTTATTCAGGTCACGTATTTTGAGACTTATAAGCTTCTTGTTAAGAGGTCTATTTACAATCATTGATCATTGTTAAACTTGGCATTAAACTATAATATCGTAATAAATATGCTTTACAACGAAATGAAGAAATTTGAAATTGACCGCCAAAAATTTCAAGAGAGTTTTGGAGGCTTTCAAGAAGACTTATTCAGAGTGTTTAATAAGGTTTCTTTTCAAAAAAGGTTCGTTATAGACAGATTTCTACAAAATGTATTAAAGTCAACAATTTAATGTCAAAAACGTCAGAATTGTTTCATTGACTTTGAAACTTCCTGAAAATATGTTGCATTTGTATCTATTTTACTTGACAGTTTGTCAAACAAAAAATACAATGAAAACTTTCAGGGTAACCAGAGACCACATGGTGTGTGTGATCGTATCCTTAAAACAACCCTTTTTTTCCATAAAAATAAAAATAATCCCATATTTTCTTCCGACACAAGTTTTTTTGTGTGTTTATTTTGGCACAAAAAAAAGGATATCACGTGACAATATTGCACCCCATATCCTGGAAAAGTGTATAGATATCCTAAATTTTGCTCAATAAAGCGCACTTGAAATGTGTTAGTAATCCTATATATCGCACAATTGAAGTAGTCTTACATAGCTCCTTCAAATAGCAACTCAACTCAAGTGTATGTTGGTTTTGGGTAGTTTTTTTTTTTAACATAATATTAGGTTTGTCAAAAATGTTGTGTCGTTATCAAATATTGACACCATGAAAGCTATTCACACACTCATGCATTTAGCAATCCTTTTTTTTTTTTGCTCAGTACTTTTTTCCTTGGTACACAATATTTTACCCCTATTCAGCAGCAATCCTGATTAACTTCCGATTGTAAGGATTTTTTTTTCCTTCTGTTTCTTTAAAGTATGTGTGTGTGTTTGTGAGTGTGATGAGATATTTCTAAAGGATATATTCTTAAACCGCATTATTTGACTTACACAAATAAAAAAGAAGAAGAAGTGAAAAAAATGAACGAAGAAGAAGGAAAAAAATCTGAATGGAAAGAAAAAACCAACCGGAAACTGTAAAGAGTATAAGAAGCACAATGATTTGGCATACAACGAAAATCACAGACACAAGTATTTGAATGTCCTTTTTTTAGGACTATTTTTTTTTTTTTGTATAAGTATATTGGCAGTCGGTAAAATGAATGAAACGCACTTTTCTCAATTCAAACTGACAATCAGTGGAAGAATTGTACACATTTAAGGAAATAAAAAAAAAAGATAGGAAAGAATCTTTGAAAAAAAAAAAATGGGTCGAATACTGGACAATGAATTTGAATTTTTTGTTGAATTGGATATGGGTAGGTAAGCAATTTGTGTAATCCCTTCAAGAATAAAACTCTTTTTATAAGAAGTTGATTTATTGTACAAGATTGGAGACAAAAGAAAAAAAAAAAACTTGTCCTACTTTATCTAATTGTCAAACTTTAAGACTGTCTTTTTTACTTGAATGATTTTTAACCAATTTTTATTTGAATACGATTTCAAATAATTATACACAAAGAAGAAAATTTTCACATTGGTCTTTTTTTGTACAGAACTAACTAGGTTTTAAACATTTTTTTTTTTGTGAATTTTCTTCAATTCTCACAATAGCTCAAAGTAGCTCAAATTGAAGATAGTAAAAAACGGAAATTATTAGAGGAAAAATAATGATAATTTTATGCTTCTTTTAAAATTGCTTAAAAGATTAAATAATTTTTTATAGTAGCCCATAAAAGCTCAAAATGACATAAGTAGGCATGACTTCTAAAATTGTTAGGAGCGAAAGTTGTCATAACTTCGATGTTAACGTATTTCTTTGTTTTTCCAGTAATTCAAGATGAAATATTTAAATGTGAGTTGTTAATAAAAGTAGTTAAATTAATTATATTTTCGATGTGAACTTATTTCATCTTTTTTATTTAAGTTATCTCCGATACCTTGCAATTGCTCAAAATAGCTCAAATTATTGTATACATGGACAGAATTGCAAATAATGCATACTTTTTGTTTCTTTGTTTGTTAAGATTTTTTCAGTACTGAAAGTCTTATTTCTAAAATAAATATCAGTCCTACAATTGCTAGAAGAATAAATTAAATATTTTCGTTAAGTTTAACTTAACTCACTTGATGTCGCTTTGAATAGAAATCAGTTGTCATTTTTTTTAGAAGTCACTCCTGCTCTAGGCAGTAAATTGCTCAAAGTTTATAAGATACGCATGCAAACAGATATAAAAAAAACCATACAAAAGTTTTTGTATAAATTTGTGTTATTTTGAAAAGATTCTCCAAAAAATTGATTTTATATTTTAACAAATAAATTTATATAAACTACTATGTGTCACCACTTCCAACCTTTTTTTTTTTCAAAGTCATAAATTAATTCAATTTATCAATTGAAACCAAATCCTTTTTCGTCCCTCGTTTTCTGTTTTTTTTTTTTTTTCATTCTCTAAATTGAAATTTATTTGATTTTAAAACAAATAATGGGGGCGAAGAGGTTTGATGATTAACCTAAAAGGTTAGAGCATCTAAATTGGGGTTAATTGAATGGTTTCAGTCAATGTCAGATCTGGAATTTATTTTATTTTTTGAAATAGGAAAAAAAGAAGTGCAATGAGTCATTGCTTGTTTTTAAGTTGGTAATAAATTTTGTGATTTGAATATATTTTTGGTAAGATTTGTTTTGTTTGTAACATGTGAAAAAAAAAACTTTTAAAATTATCCAAGTCTCTTTCGAGATAAGAAGTTTAAAAATCAAATCAGTGTCTTATGTTTTTATTATGTATAACGTTCAAAAAATCTAAGCAAACTTAAAAAAAAAATTGTTAATTTTTTCAAAGCCATACAAAATTTAATTTTCTTTGTAGGTAAGAAGCTCAAAGAACAAAAGAATAATTTCTGAAACCTACATTTATTTCTAAAATATAAAAGCCATTTAAAATTGAATGAATGCATAATATATTTTATTTTGAATAAGAACACAATAAAACTTGTACAAATATTATTAATATTTAGTAAATAATAATAAATTTTTTGAAATTCATTGAATAGCATTGAATTTTATAATATTTTTCAAATCTAATAAATTTTGTTTCAATAAAAAAAAAATACAAAAAAAATCATTTCATAAAAAATGTATTAAACATAATAGCAATTTGTTTAAACAACTTAAAACAAATCACAACAAAAGGATATACAGATGTTTAAATTTTTTTTATTATATTTATGTATTTATTCATAATATCTCAAAAATTTATTTTAAACTTGTTTTTGTTTTTTTTTTTTATTTTTTGTTAAATTTGTTAATTTTATGATAATTTTATCATAAATCATCACACATAGCTCCCGGAGGTTATTATACTTTTTATTTATATGTTTTACTTAAAAAAAAACATGAAATTCAAGTATTATTTAAAGTTATTGAATATTTCAAAATTTGTTTTAAGTGCTTGTTTATAATAAAATTTATTTATATTTAATGGAAACCATTAATTTTTGTTTATTTTTTTAACGGATGTAATCTTTGATATATTTATAATTGCTGTATATTTTAATTTGCTAATTTTTTGATAATTTATTTTGTGTGAGTTATTTACTGGTTAAGGAATTTTTTTTTGTGTCAAATTTGCATGACAAATAAATTTTAAATATTGTTTTTTGGTGTTAATTTATTTTATATTTTTTAATAGAGGGATAAGCTTATCAAATGAACAGAAAGAATTTCATCATTATTTTGTTTTGTTTTTTTTTTTTTTTTAATGAATTCTTTTCTTCTTTTATTGCAAAATATTTATGTTAATTTTAATATTCGCGCACGTAGGTAAAATTGATGGTATTTAAATAATGAAAGAAATCCTTGGTTTTAATTGATTTATTTTTACATGAATAAAAGAGAAAAAAACAAAAAAAAGTATGGAGAGTTTTAGAATATGAAATATTTTTTAAGTAATTTAGTAAAAAAACAAAAATTAAAAAAAAGAGAAAAACTTTCCCAAGAAATAGAAAAATTGCTGTTTATTCTAACGCCAATAAAGAAATAGAAATTTGTCAAAAATTCCTTCAATTCCACTACAGGAATGTGCTTGGAAGTTTTCCACATAGTTAAAATAAACTCATTTGAAATTCCAAAAATACTACCTATTTTCACTTTTTCTTCGAATGAAAAAAATTATTCATATTTAGTCAATGAATTTATTTTAATAATAACTTAATCCTTGTCAGAATTAGTCTGTCACATTTTCTGCGAATCATGTTAATTCATTTAGATTGAAATACTTGAGTAATAATTTAATTGAAAAGATATAACAATAAAAAGCGCCCCTACTTGACGACCAATGTTGCACTATCTCACTTTTGAAATATGTAGGGTAAAATGAGCTCAAACAAGGCTTCTTTAAAATTTTGTTTTTTTTTTAGATTTTTGTAATATTAATATAATACAACAACAAAATAAAGAAAAATCGATCTTTTAAATTACACTGCTCAACAAGGTTTTTGCCACAGAAACCAAAATATACTTTTCTAGTAGTTCTTGATGTGCTGAATCCGAATCTGAAGTCAGAAAATTGTTATTGGCCTTCGTTTTTGAAATATTACCGTTATAAAATGCTAAAAAACGTCATTTTGGCTGTTTTCGAGGTTCTGTTTTAATGTGGGGTAATTCATTACAAACAAATTTGTAAAGGTGATTATAAGAACAGATATTCTTCTTTCAAAAACTGTTTAAATCTTTCCGATATCTCTTTTAATGCCCGAGATATTTAAAATTTAAGTAGCGGTCTTTGAATGAGAAATAACACTGGCCAACCAAATCAAAATTTGTTTGCCACAAGAACCAAAATATACTTTTCTAGTAGTTTTCGGGGTGCTTAACTCGAATCCGCAATCAAAAAAATTCTATTAGCCTTCGTTTTTGAAATATTACCGTTATAAAATGCAAAAAAAAGTTTTTTTTTATAACGGTTATATTTCAAGAACGAAGGCTAATAGAATTTTTCTGATTGCGGATTCGAGTTAAGCACCCCGAAAACTACTAGAAAAGTATATTTTGGTTCTTGTGGCAAAAATTCTGTGATCAGTGACTTAAACTTTAGATTAAATTTAGTTTCTCTTTGGTTTATTAACTGAAACTTAAGATATCTCGAGCAATAAAAGAGATATTGGGAAAATTTAAACAGTTTTTGAAAGAAGAATATCTGTTCTTATAATCACCCTTACAAATTTGTTTGTAATGAATTACCCCACAATAAAACAGAACCTCGAAAACAGCCAAAATTACGTTTTTTAGCATTTTATAACGGTAATATTTCAAAAACGGAGGCCAATCAAATTTTTCTGACTTCAGATTCGGATTCAGCGACCCAAAAACTACTAGAAAAGTATATTTTGGTTCTTGTGGCAAAAAAAAAGTTAAATTTTGTTGACCAGTGTTATATCTGAAATTTTAATGAAGAACATTTTTTAATATTTTGGATTGTCATTTTACAAAAATTAACTATATTCTGAGTGATAACGTGATAAGCATTTTAAAACTTTAAATTTTTATACAATTGGAGGTAATATTGAATAGTTCTAATGATTTGGTAAATAAAATTCAATCAATCAAAATTATTTATTCGAAATCATCATTTATTTTTATATGCAATTTTTACTATAAAGAATCTAAGATAAGACAAACATTCCATTAGAATAACCTCTATTCCAAAAATAAATTTATAAATAATTGTGTAAAACGTGATAATTGAGTTCAAAAGTCTCAAAGTTAAAATATTTACGATAAAAAAAAATTCCTAAAAATTTAAATTTAAAATTTTAACTAATTAATCAAAATTGTTAAATCAATTAAAAAATTCTTTTTTAATCCAACAGATTAATTCTAAAAATATTTGTGACATTCTTAGCGTGTTGTCTCATTCGGTTATGGTCGGGGTCGCTGTAAAATTTTTTTTCCATGTTTCCCTTTTTTTTAATTTATTTGTTTTTTGTTTTAGGTGGAATAGAAATTTATTTTAAGAACTTCAAAAATTGCATTATCATTTTCTTTGAAAAAAAAATTTGATAAGGTTGGGGATTAAAATTCCTTCTATTTTTAACATTCTTTTGTTGAAAATCAATCGTAAAAGGTACCAATTATTCTATTTTTTTCGCATTTTTAAGACTAAAAAAAGCGACAAATAAAAAAAGGGGACATCGCAATTATAATTGTGACGCGACTACAATTTACTTATCTAAAAAGATATGGTAGGTACCTATAAATGGGTGGGGGACTCTCTATATCTTTGACTTGGCCAACTATAAATCGAATGGTGCAATTGATTGGAATTTTTAATGCAGGTGTTTTAACAATACAGCCCTATATAGATACAATTTTTGTGATAAGGTTACGGATGAAATAATTATAGATAGCTGGTTGTAGAGACTCCATCAGGCGAATACCAATTGATTTTCTTTTCAAACTTTAACCATTTGGCACGCTTCGAAATTCTATATACCTCGAGTCGTTGCCGTATGGTGATAGTGTCGGCAAAATAAGCAAAACACAAAGACAATTTATGTAAGATTACGTAAGGAAAGTTTAATTTAAAAAAAAAAAAAGTATTCCTTTGGAGGTTTTGATTTGCAAACAACTACCCTAGTGTCCCCCCTAAATATGTGCTTTGAATTTTTCGTTTTCCTTTTTAAATAAAAATCACATCTGTATTCTAAGTTGTCATCTGTTCAAATCTCTTCAAGAGAATGAAACAAACAAAAAAAAAAAAACTTTTAATCAGCTTTTTTTGGTGAAATTGTTTGCTCTTTTTGTGTATCTTATGGATTTTAGTTTTGGAAATGTGCCAGCTTTCGGTAATGTCCTTTTTTTTTGTTGTCGATAGAGAGAAATATAAAATATATTTTTTTTTTCCAAGGATACACTTGACTGCATAATTTTACTGCATATTCGTTACCTACTTGTTGGTGGGAAAAAATCAGGCTTAGATTTGAAGAATTTTTTTGGAGGTTATTTATTTTTTTTTATTTGATTTTTGTTTCTATAGAAAACAAATTCAAATATTTTATTTCTAAATTTAAAAATTGACCTTGCTTGTGACTTAAAAGTTGATACAGAACAGAGTAGTCCAAATTTTTAAGCATGAGTAACAGAAGAAGAAAGAAATTCTTGAAAAAAAATGCAAATCTTCAAGTTTTCCAAACTTCATTTGGAACAAGTTCAAAAATTGCGCTAGTTAGTTTTGGAAATATTTTTTTTATTTTTCCACTTTTTAATATTCAATCAAAAACAATTTTGAGGGGGTTATAGAACTGATCAAAAGTCAAGTTTATTTTGTTTTAAATACTACTACAAGTCTAAATTTGCTTAACTTTAATCTAAAAACAAATAGTTTTATAATCATAGATAAGAAAAAACATTTTTACTATATGAGATTAACTTGGCCACAAGCAAGGTGGTCTTTTTTGATCATGTAAATATTTTGCAAAATTATTATCAAATGTGTCATAATAATTGTAGAAGTTTCTAAATTTTTTTTATTTTTTATTTGAGATAACTTAAGGTTTTTTTATCGAGTAATGTGAATTAAATAAAGTATAGTTGTGCTGACGCTATTATGACGCCAATAGGAAAAGATTGTGTATGAAAATTCCAAATTTTGATAAGAATCAATAAAGATTGAGTTTAAATAAAAAAACCTTTTACATTTGATCTTCGATATAATTAGATAAACCTAGAAGTAATTGCAAGTCGAGTACTAAAATTAAGTACTAAAAACTTAAAAAATTAAGTGCTTTTTAGAGAACTTTTTGGTTTTTTCCAAATTTTTTAATTTTGTTTATGAAATTTTGATAAAGAAATAAGAATTTCTGGTATTTTTATAAGGCCACTGCAGAATGTATTTGAGATCTTTAAATGTAGGTACTGAAATCAACGCACGAAATTTTACATGTCAAAGTGACAAATTTTGAAAGTATATATATATAAGGCATAAGAATAGTTCTCTTCGATAACCAAATAGTCGAATTTTTGGTGATTTTTTTATCTTCTCGAATTTAATATTAACAACTTATTTCGATCAAAAAATTTTAGTTCGTGATTCTAGTTTAATAAAGCTTGATTTATATAGCCTTGGAGCCAATAAAGATCGTTGAATCTCTGTAAATCTTGTTGGTAAAAAGATAAGAATTTGGAAGCATTTCCGTGATAGATTATTGCAACTACTTATTACCTTTTTCGCAAGTTTTTATATTTAAAAACTCAAAAGTTGCGATCTTATTTATTTTTTAATTTAACTTTAAAAAAACGTTAAGCTTTTTTTCAAGTAAAAGCTCGATAAAGTTTCAGTAAAGACACCAGGTAGGTACTCATAACCTACTCATATTTGATTTAAAATTTTAAAACAAAAAAGACAAGTCATTTTTGACGTAGGTCTTCATAATAATTATTCAGCATTAAATTCTTGTCTTTCAACTTTTTTTGCCTGAAGATTCCCAAGTTCTATCTTATTTAGAGATAATTCTATCAAATAAACCTTGAAGTCCAAAAATCAATTTTTTTTGTTCGATAACGTGTGTACGAGTATATTATTTTTATCAGCAACATTCCTTTCCATTATTATAAAAGGTTTCACGCCTCCACCCCTTTATTGTTCTTGAAAACAAAAAAAAAAATTAAACATAATTTTTATTATTAAATCTAGTTAAAACTAGAAAATTAGGTACAAATATTTTTTAAATTGTGTTTATATCGAAAAATTAGATCAAAACAAAAAAAAAAACAATTGTGTTTCCTCTCTAACTAACAATTTTTTATTTTGTTTGGGTTTTTTATTAAAAAAAAAAGAAATCAGTGCAAAAGATATCTATAATTTTTCACGTGACTGATAAGAGAAAATAAAGCAAAACAAAAAATAAAATTCAAAACAGAAAAGACAGAACTATTATATTTTTAATCGAAATTGTTATCGATAACTTTTTTTTTTTATTCGATTAAAATTAAATTTTCTCAAATTGCTTCTGTTTCAAGTAAATTTTCCATTTTCACAATAAATTGATCACTTGAAAAATATTCCTTCAACTTTTTTGACGCATTCCAAAGTCTATAAAAAATAAAGCACGTGCTATAGTGATGGGATTTGTGATTTACAACAAAAAAGAAATAAATTTAAATTTTATCTAAAGCAGCGCCACTATATTAAATGCAAGTACCTTGTATGAGTGCCTATTTTATAAAGTGATCTTGTTAACGTTCATGACGACTCTTAAAAATTTGCACTCGGTTCACGAAACTCAATTAGTGTGATATAAGTATTTTACATATTTTATTTATTTTTTTTTTTTTTTAATTCATTGTAGACAGGTTGCTGCTCTAAAAGATAAATCTTATCAATTGTTTATTCACGAAATGTTAAACAAAAAAAAAAAAAACATACAACCAGAACAAAACAAAAACAAAAATCGCTCATTGAATTTTAAGGGTTTGTGTTGTGGTGCTCATTTTATTTTTAACAACACACATCCACCCCTTAAGTCTGGAATAATTCTGATGGTGGAACTCATGTGTGTGATGCACTCATTGTTTCGATTTTATTATCCAATTGGAAATAATAATAATAATAATAATAAAAATTATATTTCCTCAAGACTTTTGTGTAATAATTTTTTTTTTCTTTTCTTGTACAAAGCTTGAATAGGATAAGGTACTATACTGAATATAGTCTGGGAGATTAAATTGGAAATCATATTTCTTTTTTCTTTAATAAAAGTAGATTAAAAGAAAATAAAGGAGTTTCTTTTGAAGATAACTGGTATAAAAAAAGACGAGTTATTTTTCTTATTTTAATAATATAACATTCTATAATACATTCTTGCAAAATTGAGACATGTAACAGAAAAAAGATGAAAATTTGAAAATGAGAACATCAATAAATTGGTATAAACTGGTATAATTTACTTTAAGTCTCTATGGATTTCTAAATTTAGATATTTTGAAGTTTTTTACAAAAAAAAATTTACTATCTCGTGATATACAATAATATAGTAGACTTAAAAATTAGCTTGTCTACTAACTGGTATAAACTGGTCTTAACTAATTTAAAGCTCTTATTTTTTTTAACTTTCAATATTGAAAGTATCTAAGGGCAGTCCTGACTCTTAATAAAATTTAAAGAAAATAATGACTGATATCTTAAGTTTCTTTGATTGGTATAAACTGGTCTAACTTAGAATGGAAGGTAAATTTCCAATTTACTTATATTTAGTTATTTTTTTGCTTAATAAAAGTGGGCTAAGAAAATATTTCAATTTCTTAATTGGTTCAGTCATGCGGTAACTGGTATACAAAAAAAAATGAGGAACTCTATTCGTAAGACATTTAAATTTTTTTTCATAAGAATCGATGATATTTTCATGAAAAATCTTACTATTTAAAAGAAAGTGGATGGAAATAAGACTTAAAATATAAATGATTGGTATAACTGGTATAACTTACTACGCTATGGACTATGGACTTAAAAACTTAGATATTTTGAATTTTTGGACATCAAAAATATATCTTATGTTATAACAAGATAAAAACAGAGCTTCTATATATTTAAAAACCGATTGGTATAAATTGTGTCAAGAATTTAAAGACATTTTTTTTTTTTTGTTTAAATCAATTTATTGTTATCAAGTTCAACTACTATTTTATTAGTAATATAGGTAACAGAACTTGAATAGCCCATATTATCTAATTGGTATAAATTTCTTTAACTCACAAAGGAGATCTTTGGATTTTTTAAAATAATTTAACTCACTTCACATAATTTCGTGATATTGTTATTTCAACACAAACGTAGATTACAAAGATTGAAATTTTAACATTTTTTGTTTGGTATAAACTAGTATAATTTATAATAAAGCTTTAATATTATAAAATTTAAACAATTTCACATCTTTAACCCTATAAACCAGTACTTGGTTCGATGATAAGAGGCATAAATATGGTATTACTTATGCAATAGTTTTACCTATATTGACTGGTATAAATTTTGAGTTTTAGATATTTCTACATAACTTTTCTAATTTTTGGAATATTTGTAAGAATTTAATTTTGAAACAAACGAAAAAAAATATAGTTAACGCAATTTCTTGTACTATTTTGGATGAGCTTAAAAAAAAAACAAGTAAAAAAAGAGGTCATTGATTTTACAAGGTTGTTCTATTGTTTTTTTTTTTATTTTTTTTAAATTCAATAGAAATACGTTGTTGTACATTTTCTAACTCACAGTGGGTAACCAACCCCAATTCTTATGATTGAACAATATAACAGAAAGAGGTTAAAGAAGAAAAAAATAAAGAAATTAATACTAAAAAGGAGTATACGAAGAAGACGAATCCTTTACAAAAAATAAAGGATTCCCATCAGACCAAAAAATAACAGCGAACACATCATCACCAGAATAAAAAAAAATGGGAGCAAGCACAAAAAAAAATAACAACAACAAAAAATGTAACGTAAGATATTTCTATAGCTATCAAACTTACTCATACAAACATGTGTCGAGAAAACAAAATTATATGTTTTAAAGGAAGACGAAAACAAAAAAAAAAACGTTAAATTATATTTTTTGGAGTTTGCAGAAACTTTTTTATTCCTTTTCAAATAAAGATAACTCAAAAGAATTAGGCTATTAATTATAGACCCATCAATATAAGAAGAGAATATCATATTACCCGCATTTAAAATATAGGTATATTTGGAAAGAGAAAAAAGCTTCGTATTTCATACAAAAGGTTAACAAGGACGACGACCGCATATCTTTTCTTTTTTGGCAAACAAATATTTTTCTATTAAATTGAAGGTTTTCGTTTATTTTATTTTTTATCTTTTTTATCTTTTCTTGAGATTTTATTTTTTTACGATTCATTATGTCTGGAGATATGGGTTAACCCTCATCTTATTTGGATAAGTCTATAATTTGCTTAAAACTTATTATAGGTTAGAGTCCTTTGATATGGCCTAGATCAATTCGAAAGATAGTAAGTTTATTTTGTAATTGGGGGAGTTTTTGGTAAAATAAGGTATTTATTTATGATAACGGTTAAGGATGGTAATTAGAACTTGATTTATTTATCTAAAAAATAATCTTTGCAAATTTGAAAAAATTAACCTTTAATTCAAGGAAGATAATACAAAACTAATAAGTTTTTAGTTCTAAAAGCTTCAGCTTGCGAAATTTTAATAAGAACTAGGTTATGTACGCGGGTTAATCTGACAACTAAGATACGAATTGAACGTTGCAATAAAATACACAAAAAAAAAAAAATAATAATAATAATATACCTACTAGCTATTTCGTCAAATGAGTTAATAAATCAATTTCAAGTTCAAAATCTATCACAAAAAATAAGATTTATGAATTGCGGTCTTTAACAAAAAGAAAATATTGTTAAAAAAAAAATTAAAAAAAAAAACTGAAATGATTAGTTAAGATTAGGGTAATCGAAATCAAAACATAATATTTTTTCCCTCCTAACGCGTAACAGCTTGTTTTTTTTTTTTGTTGATGTGATAGATATTATCTTACTTATAAATATTACCTACTAACATCTATAATAGCTACTAATACTGATAAATGTTTATCGTTAGAAAAGTGTGCCGATGACTTGTTAGAAGATTAATATATTTTTTTTGTGTTATATTTTTCTAATTTAAAGTTCAAGTGACCTCTGCATATAAAAAATAAAAGATTGGGACACTTGTGACGTGACTCTCGATATCAGAATCACAGTGTTATCCAACAAGTTTCAATTTCCGATTTTTTGTTTTTTTCATTTACAATTTTTTTCTCATAAAAATTGCATTTTTGAACATTGAACACAGTTAAACTTTAAAACGTTATAGGTATTTCAGAAAGAAAACTAAAAGAAAATCAGAAAAATATTTACAAGCTCCTTTGCTCAAACTAAACTTTTAAATGAAATATTATTATCTTGTCAAAGATTTCTTAGAAAACTTCAATAAAATTGTGAGCATGTTTTAAAACCTTATTTAATTGCTGTTTATTTTAAATAAAATCAACTAAAGTTAGTATTGATAGTTCTATATGTATAAACAATTATTTTGTGCTAACCAATCAACTTACCTAATTGTTTATTTCATTTTACATATAATAATATTGTATTGACTTTTAACACTTTTTCATTATTTTTACAGAAAAATCACTCATAAAATAAATGAAAATTCTAAGAAAATTATTACGCCTTAATTTTATAGTCACATGAAAGCTCAGTCAAAAAGCAATTGTTGATTTGATAAAATCACTTTAGGTGTCAATTTTTTGTATTAGCAATTATCAACACTATAACATTTTATTATGTTAATGTGTCGGAATTCTAAATTTTAACTTTAAAAAAAATTTTAACAGCAAAGTTAAAACAGTCCGAAGTTATACTGGTAATAATGAAATTTAAACACATTTTTGGTTTTGATCTATAATTTCGATACTGCAATATGTATATTTTTAAGTAATATAAGTGAAAATTGAAATTTTAGATAATTATTTCAATAAGTTAAAAAATTAAGTAAAATATTGTTATTTTAAGGTTATATTTATTGTTTTTTCTCTTTTCTGTTCTGCTTAAAAAATGATTTTTTTTTTATGATGAAAAATGTCAGTTGTTCTGCTATAGTTTAACTTTTAGTAAATAACCTGTGCAGTAAATTAACAGACATATTTTTTACCAGTTAAAAAGGTCTGTAATAGATACTTAGTTAAGATTTTAACTTTTAAGAAAAATGCTACTCTTTGTTAATAAATTAACAAAAGTTTTAAAAACTTCCGAAAAGTATAGGTATTTTTGTTTTTGTGGCAAAAAATTCGTTTATTTCAGAAACGACATAAGTCCACCGACTTTCAAAGCTTAAAAACCCACTAAGACTTAAAAAAAAGTTTATATTTTAAAGGTTTTTAAAGGTTTAAAGATAAAAAACAGTTTTTTGTTGCTCCTGAAAAGTTAATGCTCATGAACTTATGTTGTTTCTAAATTAAATGATTCAAATTAACTATTAAGTGTTAAAACTCCGATATTTCGCTAAAACTTGAATAAGAAATGGCTTATATCTTTATTAATTGCCCTTTGAAAATCAGAATAAAAAAAAATTGCATTGAACCTAAAATAGGTTATCAACTATATTTTTTATTTTGCATCAATATTAAGCTTAGAGTGAAATTCATACTCCGTTTTTAATTCGCAACTCTCATAATGCTAAGAAAACACTTAAGCGTTTATCTACTCAAATAACGAACTCGGTTACTCAAGAAGCCAAAAAAACTCCTAAGTCAAACGAGCAGTTGAGAATACTTTCGACTTGAGTGAGAATTATGAATTTCGATCTTAATATTTTTAAGGCTTGTTTCACAATATCTAATTTTTTTTCAAGCAATTAAGTTTCATTTAAAACATAAAAAAAAAAACACAAAATACAAGTTTCCTTCATTCAGTCTTTCATTATCAAAATTTATTTTTTAACAAAATTAGGCAAAAACTCAACACTCTAATTGAAACCCCGATTTGCAAAATATGTAACACCCGAAACGATTTTTGGGTTCTTGAATTTATGTATTATGAATTTTGTACCTATCCTTTCTATCTAGCTACCACGCACATCAAAATACTATATTTGAGTTCAAAGAAAATTTCGTGTAGCACCCGAAACGTGACAATCCTTATCAATATTGTTTTAATGTTGGTATCATCAATGCATAATTTAGCAACCTAGTTAAAATTTATTAACTTCTAGCGTTCAAAAATCAGTGGTCCTTTCAATAAGTTAACATAAAATAACATTTGGTAATTAATGTGCACAAATGTAACACCCGAAACGATTGAATGGCCCAAATAAAACAGTTTTTTTTAGTTTAGTTTTTTCTAACCTTTAACGATTTCAAACGATTCTGTCTTTTAAATGCAAAATAAACTAAACTAACGCAGAAAAAAGTCATTGAAAGTGGTTGACGAAATTTGGAAAATGTTTTCAAAAAAATTCGAAACAACTTAACTTTCGCAATGGTACCTAAAATAATTAATTTTCAATGCATGCTTTTTTCTACTTTTATTAGAACCTATTACTTGAATACAATAGAAGTTAATTTAATCTATTACCTATTTTATTAACA
Source organism: Episyrphus balteatus (assembly GCF_945859705.1). NCBI lineage: Eukaryota > Metazoa > Arthropoda > Insecta > Diptera > Syrphidae > Episyrphus > Episyrphus balteatus. Next base: position 48,873,579 of record NC_079137.1, read on the forward strand.
CGAAAACATGTACAAAAAAATGTTTTCAAAAAAAAAAAATCATTATTACAAAAAACTTTTACACACTTAGGTATAAAAAAAAACTCAAGTATCACACACATAATGCATTGTCACTCCCTTGCCTACATTTCTCCAAAGCTTATTTACCTCTCAATATTAACTAGGTAACTCTACCTACTGTTTTAAAAATATCAATAAAAAAAAAATTCTAGCTGCTAGCAAATATTTACTTAGGTTGAAATACCAAAACACATCATTCAACTTGGGGATTTCCTAAAAAAAAAAATATTTGAAAAAAATATAAAAAAAACAGATACCTAAAAATTAAGAACAAATTTAGACGTTTCATAACCAAAATTATACAAAAAAAAATATAAAAACTTCCACCTTGTTCCCATAGTCTCACAAAGACATTTAAAAAAAATCACCTTTCATTGAAACCTAATAAAATAAAAACCTTCAAATGCTTTTTTTTTTTGCACTTTCTGTACTAGATCACTTAGTTCCCTTACATAAAAAAAAAACAACAATAAGAAACTCATAAAATAAGTTCTCTAGTACCTACCTAACAAGAAGGTAAATGCAAAAAAAAACAACCCTATCCATTTATTCACCCTTTAATTCATCTCTCTCCAACCCCTTTTCGTTAAATTCAAATAAGACCGTTTGGAAAATGTATATCATCACCTCACGTGTTTTCAAAATAATTTTACCTACTTTTCAACTATTCCTCCCAATTATCATCTATCATAAATATAATGAACCCATAAAATCAGAATTTAATATATTTTTATTTAAAATTAAGAAAACAACTTACATCGTATATTTTTGACCTCATTGTACCCTCATTTAGGGTGTTTGGTATAAATTTTATATTCCAATAGCTGGTTGATGTACCATTTGAAGTGTTTTAAAAATCAGCCAATTACAAAAAAAAATTATTGTTTTATTTAACACTTTATTTTTTTTTTTTAATAAAAAAAAAATATTTTTCTTAATTTTTTTTTTTTTGTTTTAAAATTAAAAAAATATATATTTAAATTTATATTAATTTAATGGTAATAGAACAGGAACTTTTTGTAACAAATTATTTATTCCACACTTTCACTTGTTTTTTTTTTTTTTTTTATTACGTTTTGAAATTTTTTTTTCTATTTGAAAAAAAAAATTAAATAATTTATTTGCACTTAATTGATTTTAATTAAATTATAAAATTAAATTAAAAAAAAAAACTGTTTTTTTGTTTGTTCAAAAAACACTTTTTTCAATTCGTTGAAAAAATATTTCATAAAGAAAAATTAACGAATAAATTGATTTTTAAATTAAAACAACGAAAAAATTATATAAATAAATTTTAAAAAAATCTTATAACGATCATCCCTTATTTAATCAAATTCAAATTTGAAAAAATAAAAATTAAAGAATTTCACTTTTTTTTTGTTTTGCTTTCGTTTGATAGAAAATATAAATAAATCAATGATTGCAAATATCTCCAAGAAAGGTTTCTGTTGCGCGATGGTTTTTTTTTTGTAATATTGTTAACCAAACCAAATTCAAAAAAATATCTATCTTTTAGGTAAGAAAGGTATAGGTTTTTGTTTTGTCATACACACGACGATGTTAAACCAACGATAGGCGCTATGAAACTGAGTTCAATCGACAACGGGAAAATGGTTTAAACTTAAAGATACAAAACAACAACAACATCAAAAACCGAAGATACAACAACAAAATAAGTAAGTAATCCGTATTCGTCGTTCGTTATTCCGAAAATCGAACGGAATGGAAAAACAACAGAGCAGCGAGCTGTCTACGAGACGGGCAAGTCACAGTCACAGTGAGTTCAGTTTTATATGAATGATGTAGAAAAGACCAAAAAAAAACTGTAGGAAAAAGTATCTAGATATACACAATAACAGAGAGAGAGAGTCGGTCGGTCGAGATAGCACAGCGTGTTTTTCGTTTTTTTGTTCTATCCTCCCCTACAGACGGATGGGTTATGGTTAAGTTTGGTTATAGGAACCATCATTTTACCGCAGCAGCAGGACAGAAATCTTCTACACAGTTATAAAATATCTACGAATACGAACAACAGGAAAAAAAACAAAAGTCTGAGTGGGAGCGAGAGAACGGCGCGCACGTACAATCGGCGCAAACACAAAGTGCTGCTGAAGATATCTATCTAAACTAACACACATTTATAAAAAAAAAAACAACAACAACAACAACAACAACAATTCATGAGTTTTATAGTATTGCGCTCTTCTAGGTAAAAGATACACGTTTTTTTTTCGGTCGAGGTGAGTTGTATAGTTGTTGTTTTTCGTTCTCATATTCGACGATGAATTTGCTCTAACTGTGCATATGAATTGGGGGTAGCAAGGAAAAACAGAAGAAGAATTCAGCCTAGAGAAAGCAAGGAATTCCTTCATCCCTTGCAACACACTCACACACATATAAAGACAAAGTACACCGGCATCGTGACCTAGCGGCGAATATATTTTCTCATCGTTTAGTCGTTCTCTGTGGTATGTGTCAAAAAAGGGGTTGAAGATAGATTTTGTATGAAGTTCGTTTCGAACAAGTTTATTTGTGGATTGTGTTGCATTGTTGGATGTTAAATTTGTAACCAAGTTCAGGTTGGAAGTAAACTTGTTGTAGTTAAATGTTGTATTGGATCTTTTCTTATTGGATAATTTAAAATGGTTTAATGTATGATGGTATGGAACACTACTATTTATTTTTTGGGCTGCTTTTGTAAAATTTCACTCAATTTGTGGATCATGTTCGATAGATAATCATAATCATTCATTCCAAATTGAAAGCAATGAGACTGAATATCGCAGCATAGTCGGTTTGGAGAAAATTTAACTGAGATTAATTCACAATAGTAAAAAAAAGGAAAGCAAAATTTTCAGTTGTATAATTTGGCACTAAACCATTAATTTTTAAAATTTGAGCAAATATTATATAAAATTAGTCAGTTAAAAGAAAATTATATTTTAAAGGTTTGAATAAACCTTAAGATAGATAATTGTACTGTGTCAAGGAAAAAAACATAGTTCACAATATTTTATATGTAAGTCATTGTACAGCACAAAAAAAATTATTTGAAGTTGATGATAGGCTTTTTGATTTAAATTTAAATTGAACTTCATTTAAATGGTGTTAATAGTAGTAATATCACAGAGAGCAAATATTAAAGATAAGACAAAAATTAAAATAGGTACTTATGTACATATATATGTAGTAAATAAAATACTATTAATAAATTAAAAAATAAATTTTTAAATGAATATAAAATAATAAAACAACAATAAATTAATAGTTAGCAAATAATAGTCAAATAATAAATTAATAAATAAACAAATAATAAATTGAAAATAAATAAATTCAGAATAAAATACAAAAATTTGGACACCAAGTGCCGTTATACTTTTCTTTCGTAAAGATTCAAACCTAGGGGAGAGTGGGGCCAAATGTAACACTTTTTTCTAAAATCGATGGTTCTCCTACAAATTTGAAAGTGGGTCAACCAGACCTTTTTTAAATTAAAGACCCATGTTTTAGCTCCAAGATCCATCATAAAAATTTAGCAAAACATAACGGTAAAGTTGAAAAATAAAGCTTCCAAATAAAAAATCGTGTTGTTTCAACTTACCCCACATACGGGGCAAAGTGTAACACATACCGGGGTAGGTTGTACCAAGAACTAAAAATAAGAGAAAAATACCTTTATTTGTTTATATTTATTTATTTTTAATTAATAACAATAAAAACAAACCTCAGTCATGAAATTTTGGTGCGAATTTGTAAAAAAAGGGGCAAATCCAAGATTTAGAGAGAAAATTTGACAGTAGTCTTAAATACAAGTTATTCGAATTAATAAATTGTTTTATAAGCTTTATGAATTCAAGTGGTGGTTCAAAAATGTGTTTCCAATTTCAAAATAAATACAAATTCAATTACAAGCATTCATATTCAGGGTTGTTAATTATATTAGGTAAACAATTTTTCAGTATAGGTAGGTTTTTACATGGTACAACTTGCCCCGGAAAAATGTTACAACTAGCCCCAGCATGAAATTTGGCACATAAAATCAATTTAAAAAAAAAGCGAAACTGACATAGACATAACATATACACGCAATTTGAGCCAAAACACAGTTGCATATAACAAAAAAACACTTAGCACTCTATCTTTTTCGGGTAAAGAGGTAGACCAAAAATAAAATTTAAAAAAAAAGTTACAAACATGCATTTTTTGGGCACCACTAGTGTAACTTCTCACCCTGTCGTCTAATCTTCATCTGAAGAAAATGTGCCGGTAGATATGCAAAAATTGAGCATTTTTCTCCTTTACGCGTTTCTTAATATTGAATGGAACATCGCTTTTTTTAGCTGTTAATTCTTACCCCTGTTACATTTAGCCCCACTCTCCCCTACATACATATATCTTGTGCAAGTAAAAACATCAAAAATTTCTTGTTTTTCTCTTTTTTTTTAAATATTGTTCTTATGTTTTTTATTTTTTTATGTGTAGGTACCTTAATTTTTTTTAATTTTATCTGTAGGAAATTATATAAATTATCCACAAAAATCCAATTTATAAAAATTTTCAAATTCTTTGCTTTTAAAGTTACATAACTCGAAAAATTAACAAAAAAAAAAGAGGTTGTCTGTAAAGCCGGTTTACGGACGATGATTTTACGTGATAACGTCGTAAGAAAACAGGTTGTGTGCTTTTAAAATGAGCCATTTGAAGCGTTTATTTATTTCAAACAATCATAATTTACAAGAAAAAGCTAAAAAAAAATCACTTTTTTTCTTTTCTCATTATATTCATTTTTTTATTTTAAAAGCTCACAAAAAAAATTATACCATTTAAAAGCCAAATATTTCTTCTAAAAAATAAAATCATTTTTAAATTTTTACAATGAGCAAAAAGTATTAAAATAATCTATTTAAAACAATCATTTTCATCAAAAAAAGCAAAGAAAACATGTAAATTTATCTTCTCACGCTATTAAATTCATTTTTTTTGTTAACAATCTATAAAAAATTTTACACCATCTGAAAACTATTGTCTTAGCTAAAAATATATATATAGATCAAGTCTATGAGACATCTACAAAAAGAGCTATAATTAAACTCGATAACATTTCATCAAAAAAAGCAAAAAAACATTTATTTTTATGTTCTCATGCTATTAAATGAATTTTTTCCCTAACAACCTATAAAAAGTTTTATACCATGAGAAAGCTTATTGTTTCACCTTTCAAATGACATATCAATCTCATTTCAAAGAGAAGTTAGAATTTTTTAAAGTCAACCATGTGGAATTTCCAGACTGAGATTACGGTACTTCCCACACTGGTGACTGTTCATGGCGCAACAGATCTCCACTGGTGGTTTGATGTTTTTCGCAAGTTTCTTGATTTAACATTGTGTGGCTTGTAGTTAGTAGAGCTGGGCAAATCGTTCATTTCAAAAGATCGAATCGTTCAAAGATTGATTTAACCAAAGATTCGGTCTTTTCTATCAATCGTTCTTTCGTTCATTTAATCGAAACCATTTCTTTTTCACTCATTTCGTTCTGACAAATGAGAGAAAAAACAAGAAATCGCGTATAACCTGAAATATTAAAATTTCAATGCAACCATATAAAACAATTTTTCGTTTATATTTTCTATGAGAGTTTTTTAAAAATTTAATTATCTCCGCTTTTTTTTTTTGAAAATATATATTTGGAAAATTTTAACGGTAAATTTGATTATTAGTAAGGCATTATGTCTCCGCCAAGTTCAAAACGTCGAAATAGATACATCAAAAACAAAAAGAAGTCAAGGTCAGATATTCGATAGAAATTCAAAATCGAATCCGATTCAATTCAAACTCTGAACCTGCTTATATAAACTTGTATCAGTTGTATGCATGGAATCGAAATGATGATTGAGAATGAATGGAATGAACGAAATCCGAGTTCTAAGAGATTTTTTAGATGATTTTTGATTGTGAACGATTTGGATGAACAAAACGTTCTTTTCCACTTCGTGGTTTTTGATTGAAAACGATTTGGATGAACGAAACGTTCTTTTCCACTTCGTGGTTTTTGATTGTGAACGATTTGGATGAACGAAACGTTCTTTTCCACTTCGTGGTTTTTGATTGTAAACGATTTGGATGAACGAAACGTACTTTTCTACTTCGTACTTTCTTATTTTATGAACGAGATTGATATAAGGATTGATTGATTTGGTTTATAGTGATTGCAACCACTCAGAATTTTCGGTGAACGGGTCAAAAAGACCGAATCAATCACGATTGACACAGCTCTAGTAGTTAGTCTAGCGTTATGTGTGATATACCAAATGAAAGGTAATTGTATCAGGATGCGCATAATTATTTAATAAAATTTCTATCTGCTCTTGGTAAAAAGTTATAACCTGTTGAATTCTAAAATTTTATTTTACCGTTATCTCAAAATTGTGTTTACAAAAATTATTGAAATTTTGCACACATATAGTCGTAGTCATGGTCTATCATTACTCCATATATAATATTCCTCTATCTATTAAAGAAAAAAAGGTAAAAATAAAAACCGATGAAAATCGGTTAAAAACGGCCAAAAAACCTGTTTTTTAAAAACTTATTTTTCTCCGTATTCAGTCAAAACTCTTTTAACGATACCAATTTTTTACACATGTATGCACATTTATCAGCCCTACGTCCCATATAACTTGAGATTTTGTGAAAGCTCCAAAAAAAGCTAATAATCAAAAACTACCCAAAAATACCCCTAAAAAAGTAGGTATTATTCAAAAATTCATATTTCGAAACGCAGAGTGTTGGAAAAAAAACCGTATGAGACTCCTGATTTTTTTTCCTTCATCTTTCACCTGGCACCTTTAGAATTGTCAAAAAAAATTTCCCCTACCCATAATCAACATTTTGTCATACCCACAACACCTGATCAACGTTCAAACAAAACATTATAGCGGAGTTCCAGATTTTTTTAGAATTTTTTCTTAAATGCAGTTATCCTTAAATTATTCTCATCTATCTATAACAAAAAGAACCAATTCTCTACGATTACGCGTTTAGATTTTAGCCCAAATTTCATCTTTCCGTTTTACCCCTGTTTACCCTATTAAATGACGGAATTTGTAAAAATCCTTCAATTGGATTAAGCTTTAGGTTATTATCTTTCAAATAAGCTATAGAAGATTTTTGTATCTCTAATAGTTTATTTTTAATTTTGAATTGAAATTTTTTGCCGCACTGCGAAAGTGCGAGAGTGGAACGGTAGAAAATGGCGTCACTTTTTTGTGGTGGCTGCCATGGTTCATCGATTTATAAGACGTTATCACGTCAAAAAGTCGACATTGTATATCGTTACAAAAATAGTCTTTATAAGGAAATTTACAAAACTTAAAACTGCGAGGATTCGAAAGATTTTGAATTTGTCTATCAGTTAAAAAATTCCTTTAAAAAAATATTAAGATTCATTCTACTTAAATATCTAAAGAGAGGGTTGGGGTCAAAATTCTGCCGTGGTCAAAATTCTGCTTTCAAAATTCTGCTTTTCAAAATTCTGTTTTTCAAAATTCTGTTTTTCAAAATTCTGCTTTTCATAATTCTGTTTTTCAAAATTCTGCAAAAAATTAAAAAAGGGTTTGGAAAATGTTAATGTTTTTTTAATTTTTTGCAAAATTCTGTAAAATCATCTTCTTGAAAAATTATCTACTTATTTGATTACTTACCTACAATAATTTGTCATTCTTTGAATGTATATTAATTTTTGTTTTATAAATGAATAAATTTGAAAATATAAAGAAAAGGTTTTTAAAACTAAACATTTCCGAAAATAATTCAAATTTTTTTAATTTATCTAAAAAGATGAATATTCAAAAATTTGAGTATGAAAAGGAATATTTTGTATCAAACAACATCGGTTCCAATAAGTTATAGATTTTATTTGAAAGAAAGTCAGTCTATGCATTTTAAAAAATATTTGCGACACTTAAACAAAAAAATTTAGGAAAGTACCAATGTTGAATTACATTAATGAGATGTATTTTTCTTTAGTCAGCGCATATGCTATAAAAAAAAACAGAATTGGCAGAATTTTTTTGTTCAAGTATAATGCTAGCAGAATTTTGAAAAACAGAATTTTCGTTAAAAAAGCAGAATTTTGAAGCCAGAATTTTGACCCGATCCCCTAAATTGACCCAGAAAAATTATTCTAGACTTTATTTCTTATTTATTCAGCTTTCAGATGCTGTTCTTGTTTTTATCAAGGGGCACGGTAGTGCCCAGCCAAGTTCTCTAGCAACTTTGGCACTACACCCTTATTTACAGGAAACAACTCAGGCCATTTTCGACACCCCTCTAACTTCCACACCAAAGATGCTAGAAATTTCAAACTCGCTACATTTGTTGAGCTAGTCAAAACCAAACACCTCACAAAATTTCAGCCTCCTACGATGAGTAGTTTCTGAGATATAGGGCTTCAAAAATCGCAAAAACCGTAACTGACTGACTGACTCACTCACTCACTCACTCACTCACTGACAGATCATCAAAATTATGGAGAACTTCCCGATATCGTAGAAACTTGAAATTTTACACGGTGATAGGACTTGTGGTGTATACAAAGGAAAAAATCGAAAATTTGAGATTTTCAATTCAGGGGGCGTGGCATCCGCCCATTTCCACTGAATTTTCATCAAATATTATGGAGCACTTCTGATTATCGTAGAATCTTGAAATTTAGTGGAATGGTGGAGCTAGTAGTTTATACAAAGGAAAAAATTTAAAGTTTGAGAATTTCAGCCAGGGGGCGTGGCAACCGCCCATATCCGCTGAATTTTCATAAAATATTATAGAGCAGATCAGATTATCGTAGAATGTTGAAATTTGGCGGAATGGTAGAACTGGTAGTTTATACAAAGAAAAAAATTTTAAATTTGAGAATTTCAGCATGGGGGTCGTGGCAACCGCCCATTTCCGCTTAATTATCATTAAATATTATAGAGCACTTCTGATTATCGTAGAATCTTGAAATTTGGTAGAATGGTAGAGCTGGTAGTTTATACAAAGGAAACAATTTAAAATTTGAGAATTTCAGCCAGGGGGCGTGGCAACCGCCCATTTTCACTGAATTCTCATCAAATATAGAGATTTTCAATTCTACAGCCATACCTTGCAAAAAGTAGTGAAATCACAACAAAAACATTACTGTTAAAAAAAGAGCCAAGTTCTCCTATGTTGAAATTATGCTGGCACACAAAGTATTGAGATGTAAAAGTATACCAAGTTCTAAAGTTTGGGTTCAAATTCGTATCAATAAAATTTTGATTGTTTACTTGGCAATTTTTGAAATAACTTTAAAATCGGTAATTAAAAGAAAAATTGTCAAGAGAACAATCAAAATTTTATTGATACGAATTTGAACCCAAACTTTCGAACTTGGTACACTTTTACATCTCAATACTTTGTGTGCCAGCATAATTTCAACATAGGAGAACTTGGCTCTTTTTTTAACAGTAATGTTTTTGTTGTGATTTTTCTTTACTTGGAATTCTGTCCTTCCTAAGTTCACCAGGTCTGTAAATCGGGCATATTAAACATATACCTACTTCTAGAACTGAAGTGCTAAATTTTATATCTATGAATCTTTGACAGAAAAAATTGTTTTTTTTTTAAGAATATGTGCTTGGTCGTTTTTATTAAAATAAATTACTTACGATGTTAGTGTTTTTAACATTCATGCAATTATGTATAACCCTTTAAAAATGTTTTAAAGTTTCGATTAAATTTTGATTGTATACGACTATTTAAAAGAAACAAAAATTAATGCTTAGTTATAAATATTTGATTAAATATTGTTTAATGTTCCCAAAACCCTATAACACAGCCATAAAAAAAATAAACACTCAAACTATTTATTAATGTGTCTAGTGAAATAACAATTTTTTTAAATATTATGTTCATATATCATAAACCACTATACACATATCTGCAGAAAAATAATAATTTAAAAAAAAAATAACATCGAATTAAATGTCCCCATTAATTTTTAATTACTTTCTTAGAAAATAAATTAAAAATACGTGTCAACGTCTTCGTGACAGAATGTCAATTCTCATGGAATGACGAAAAATACCTACAAAAGTTTTACGATCGACATAATTCGATAACATGCCATCAAGTTATTAATTCACTCATCACTCAAATATTTGCGTATACAAATATTAATTCTCAATTTATTTTTTTTTTATTTTATTGTTAAAGAATGAAGAATTTAGTTAAACAGACACTTTCAATTAAAAAAAGAATCTTTTATTTTAGTTAAATAAATAAAAGAGGAATTATTTATTTTTAGACTTAAGAGATTACATTATTTTACAACTTTTAAAACTATATTTAAAGAATTGGGTCTTTGGTTTATTTTTAATTTCAATAATTTACGAGAAATTGGTGACAAAAATTAATTCATTAAAAGTGTTTAAAGAAGAATAAATAAACTGTTTTATAAATAATTAATTTATTGAATAGTAATTTAATGACTTAAAACTTGATGAAAGTACGTTGGAAATATTGTGCTTAATTAATTGTGTTTTTTTAAGAATATTTAATGGAAAGAAAATTTTCATTCACTATAAAATACTAAAATTCATTCATTTTTCTAAACATTAATGTAGAATTATTTTATTTACACCCTGAAAGATATGTAAATATGTTCTATTGCTCATAATTATTATGATTATCATCAATAAATTATGGATGCCAATTTAACCCCAATAATGTGAGTGGAATATTTTTTGTATTATTATTACAATCATTGTCAATTAACTATATTTTACCACGTAAAATATGTACATTATAGAGTTTACCTACTTAATAAGAAACTAGCACTTTGAATTAATGATTTATGTCTACCACCCTCGCTTTTTTCAACAAAAATTAAAAAAATAAACAAGTACCTACATAAAAAGTATGTATATTTGTATGTTTATACGAGTATTTTCATCAATTTATTAGTTATTGACAAATAATATTGAATATGTCTTGCAGGTAAAGTTATACTAATTAAATGCACCAATGAGAGTCGCATGAACTTGCAAATGATTTATTTAATGCCAGGTTAAAATTTCACCAATATTTTTTCATTAAGTACAATTTAAAGTAAATTTTTACTTGCGATAAAGGTACTATAGGGTAAAAAAATCGAACTCGAGATAATAATCAGACATGACATTACGATGATGGAGAATGCCAAAAAAAAGTGAATCCGGCAATTTCTGTCTTTCTTTAAGTAGAGATTTTTTTCAAACTTGGTAGTAAACAGTTTTGAGTGATTCCTTAGAGGAAAAATTAAATTTTTTTAGGACCAAAACTCTCATATAATAGAAAAGTTACTTTTTTCAAATAAAACCAAAAACGTTATAAACAGTACCTGCCATAGAACGTTTTTTTTTTAAATTTATGAATTACGACCTAGCTGATTTTTATCAAAATGTTTAAACAAAAATGTTAAGGTCATTATATACAAAAATTTTCAAAAAACACATATTTTGATTTTTAGGAAATATTTTAATTTTTTTTTGGAAAAATCAGTTTTTTTTTAAAACGGGTTGATGAATTTTATCGAAACTTCGTTTTTATTGTTGAGTTATATTTCCTTAAAAATGGCATAGTTACCAATTTTTTTTTTAGGTATGTTAGAAAATTTTTATATCTGCCTATATTATGTACAATGTACATTAAAAAAAAAAAAAAACGGCTCTTAAGATTTTCGATTTTTTTTCTAAAAAATCCTTTTTATACAATAAATGAAATGGCATAATGTACTTGGTTTTGTGTAAAAGATCACTTAAAATGGTTTTTAATAAATTATGAAAACAGAGTTTATTTTTTTTTCATATTGAAATTCCTTAGAATAATCAAATTATAAATTTCCCTACTTTTGTTTAATGAAAAGCTTTAATATAAGAGTAACTATTATCATGAGAGCAACTACTTGCGACCCAGTCTTTCTTAACTAAATGCAGGACTTTAAAATTAAGTAGGTAATTACCAGCTAACAGACCGGTCAAAATAATGTTAAATCATCAAAAAAAAAAATTAAAATTTCTGTTGATACGACTTATATGAACTTAGCGATTTAGGGTAGTTTATTATTTTGTTGCTTATTAGTTACGACAATTTTGATTTTGACGCTCCAGTACTTTGTTTTTTTTTTTTTTGGTGCTTTGCTTAATTCATACTTTTTTTTAATACTGTTTTTAGTGCAGTCATTGTGCAATTTTGACCTTCAAAAAATTCATTAGAATTTTTGGGCATGCTAGTTGCACATTGATTCTAAAAATGACTTTTCGGTTCACGATTTTGAATTACATTGGTCTGCAAAATTTAACTTTTTTTCTCCTTCAAATAATTTTGTAATATCATGAAAGATTAGACTTTCCTGAATCTAAATCTGTTTTCAGAAAAATTCTATCAGGTACCATTCTTGTAAAAATGATTTTAGAAAAATGTGGGTAGTTTCGAAAAAAATCACTCTTTTAGATTCATTTGAACTTGTGCAAAATTAAAACTTTTTATAGCATCAAATTTGGAGGACTTATTCCTCATAATATGGCCTATCGATTGACACCAAATATGTCCTTTTACATTAATGTTTACTCATATTTTAAAATACTGATTGACAAAAAAAAGCAGAAATATCGAAATCCTTCAGTTTTTAATGAATCCTACATGAACAAAAACACCTTAATTAAGGAAAACGTAAAATATCAACGCTCATTATATTTAAAAAGTCAAAAATGTAAAGAAAACCATAATAAAACACATTAAACAAAATTTTTACGTTTTTTTGTAATTTTATATACTATTTTTCTATTTAGAAATATCTTATTTGTAATAAACCATTTGATAAACTGCCTTGTAAATAGGGATGCAACATCGTTAAAAAAAAACATCGATGTTTGAAAACATCGATGTTTTATTTACAACATCGATGTTAAAAAAACATCGGTTCTATCTTCGTTACATCGATGTTTTTCCGATGTTTTTGTTGTTGGACATAAATACGATCTACTGTATCTAAAGAACAAAATTTGTATGTCTTATCTGTTTAAAACCCAAAAACCTAACTTGAATTCAGTTTAAAGACCACAAAACAGAAAAATTTATCAACAAAATGAAACATATTTTCTTAAAGGCTTGGCCACACCGGAGGGTATGCGGTAGCGGTACGGGTAGAGGTAACGGTACTTGTATGAAAAATATTCCAAACTGACATATCAACGTTCAGATGTTGAATTTTTTTCATACAAATATCGTTACCGCTACCCGTACCGCTACCGCATACCCTCCGGTGTGGCCAAGCCTTAATACGATTTTCGTTTTTATTTATAGTATATAAATACTATCAATTCTAAGCAAACGGAGCTCATTATTTCTTATATTGGATTTACATTGTTTATTTATTTGGTAGAAAGTAATTCAGAAATTGAGTTCAGGAAAAGAAGTTTGGACAGTCTAGTGCCCAGAAGCCTGTTTCTATCCTGGGTGATGGTTGCCCCAGCCTCCGAAAACAAACGTTCCGTTGGAACAGACGTAACTTCGATAGGAAGATATACCATTTGAACCAGTGCAAGTTTTGGAAAAAGAGTTTTCATATCTTGCCAAAACAAAATTGCGTCACTTTTAATTGGTGAACAGGAGATGAGAGGTACATTTCTACTTCTGTTTCACTCATAGTTGTATTGATTGTCGTTGAAGACGATTTATTTTGTATGTTTTATGAGTTATTTTTGATATTTCCATATATCAAAATCCTAATCATCTGCATCTCTCTCAGACAAAACTTTGAAGCTTTGAACACCAGACAAAAAAGATTGAGTTTGAGAGTTCAAGTTCTGTTATTATGCAAAAAAAGAAAAACGAGGAACAAAATGAACGATGTCGATGTTTTGCAAATTTAGCGTCGATGTATCGGCGATGTATCGGCTTGAGAAACATCGATGTATACATCGATGTTTTTCATAAAAACATCGATGTTTTGAAAACATCGATGTATCGTTTGCATCCCTACTTGTAAAGCTTCAGATTTGTTTCTCCTAGAAACAAAAGTATACTTTTCTTATAGTTTTTGATGTGCTGAGTTAGAATCCGAAGTCAAGAAAATTCTATCATGTTAGGATTTTGAGATATTCGCATTAAAGTATCACAAAATCAAGTTTTTTCTTAGAAAATCTCAAAAAAACTACTATATCTCACAAACCAGAGCTGACCGAAATTTTTTGAGTTCGGATTCAAAATCAGCACACTAAAGTCCATTAGAAAATTATATTTTTGTTGTAGGGAGAAGGATATATTAATTTTTAGAGATCAGTTTCTTTATGGTAAGATATGCCAAACCTACTAAACTAACTTAAAATAAGATATCTCGGAGAAGAAAAGAGATATTGAGAAGATTGAAATTGAATTTCAAAGAAAAAAATAAGTTATTTCATAAATCGTAACAATTTTAATTGAAAAATATTACATTATGCCAAAATACTTCTTCAAAACAGCAAAAAAAACGGGTTTTTGAGATTTTCTAACGGGAATATCTAAAAAACGTGACGTGTTAGATCAATTCTGACTAGTTTTCTGTATAGTTTTCTTTAAAGGAGGATTTCTTTGCAGACCAGTGTTATAAATGCAAATAACTCGTTACCAGACCATTTCACGAAAAAAGAAACATGGCAAGACTTTAAGAGCACAAAATAAATATTTTATTCTGTTAACAGTACTTTTAGACCTCTCGCATTATACAAACTTTCAATCGGTCGATAGCAGGATTCTAAAAAAATCATTTTTTTAATGTATTTGTTTCGCATTGCAAATTAAAAGAAAATATTTATTGCAAATACAAAAATTTTTGTATTTCTTCTTAAAATCCATTAAAAACGCATTTTTTTATTTTTATGTAATCTATATACATATTTTAAGGACCTTTTTGCCTCATCATCATGATCTAGTATATAATAAGAAACATGCGTTAAAATACTAAAATACATTTATAAATTTAGACTTTTACCTAGCAATAATATAAACAATTAATTATTTAATTTGTATCTGTTTCTTTTAAAATTTTTATAAAATTTGCACTAAAAAAAATATTTATTGCAATTGAAAAATATTTGCATTTAAAAAATTTTAACTGCAAATTAAAAATTGTCTGCATTGAAAAAAAAAATCAATGCAAAATGTATGCATTAAATATTTTTTATTTTTAATATTCGTCAAATTTCTTACAATGTATAGCTAATGTATGGTTAAATTTCCAAAATTGTAATTAATTTTTTTAATGCAAATTTTTTTTATTTGCAATAAATATTTTTTTCCAATTGATATTTTTGAAACCCTAGTCGACAATTTAGTTCTTCTCTTAATCAGTATAAAAATGTTATGAAAGTTCGAAAGTTCGAAAGTTTAGTCGGCTGTGCCTGTGAGCACACTTGAAGTCCAACCCGACTAAACTATCTATCAGCCGGGCTCTCATATTTCTTAAACTTTAAAGATTCAAATTCTGACTGTTAATATTTTTCTCACCAATCAATAACTTACCCTTATATAGAAGCTATACCTATCATTATTGCAAATAAAAAACGGTACAAAAAATCGAAAGCGGAAAATTCACAGCTAGGTGTGAATTTGATGAGAATTTGCATAACTCTTATAGAATGTGGGCGTACTACGAAGTATCTTCTTCTTTTTTTCCACCGAAAACTAATAAACGGAACTTGTGTTTATTAAAGTCGCATATAATTTTTAAAGGTGTCTCACAGACTTTTGAGTTGTCGTCAGCGCAGAAATTTATGTTTTAGAAAAAAAAATAAAATGAAAAAAGAGATGGGCGAAAAATTATTATTATTATTTTGTGTTTGCATTTGGTAATTTTTTTCTGATATTTGTGTTAGACATTTACAGGTTCTTCTTAACTATTTTGGTAGGGTAAAGTCGGGGGATATGGCACCCATTTTCGTTTTTCGTTAGTACTTGAGAAATAAAGAAGATATCTATTTCAAACAAAAGGAGATTTATATTACAACTATTTCTTAAATACAAAATAGGTACATAAGTGTAATTCGAAGATAATTTCTTGTTATTTTTTGCAAAAATAAAAAACATTAAAAAAAACATGACTGAAAAAATGGAGGGTGATATGGCACCCTATATCTTCTTGATTTTTTTTTGTGACACTTGTTGCATGTGTTGTTGAAAGACGTACACGAAGCATGAGACCCAAAGTGACATTATGATTACTGCCTTATTCCGCACTTTTCATCCAATCTGAAAGCTATTTGGCAAACTTTTAGGTTCTGGTCATTTAAAAAGCCTTTTTAATGTAGTGAAGTGTGAAGGGAATCGAAAAATGCTTAGGTCCTGCTTTTTTTGACATTCCGCAGCTCCAACGGCTGCTGTGATCTGGGTTTAAGTCCACTTGGCCTGGTTTGCTGAAGTTTTTTGAAATTAAAATTGTCAGTTGAAAAATAAATAGGTTAAAAAGTAGATGCGGGGGAAATGGCACCGGTGCCATATATCCCGAGGTTTTTGGGTGCCATATCCCCCATTTGACTACACTTCTGTTTTCTTCAAAATACACGAATAATCACGTTTGCTTAGTTATTGCAATGAGCAAACACAAAAATACAATGGTTACCGTTCTTTATGTGTTAAAATGAACCCCCGGCGTCAAATACTTTAGGAACCACACGTACAACAATTTTACACAAAAAAACTTTTCGCTCAAATTGAACTCACTTTTTTGTTTGTCCATTTTTTAAATTTAAGTGGCAATGGTTACTGCGGATCCGAATGCATCCACTGAAAGCTTACATTAGACTGAATTCTATTTTGCTCTTTTTGCTTTGAAAAGAAGTCATTAAGTGGGAGATATTGAAAGGGTGCCATATCACCCGTGGTGCCATATCACCCGACTTTACCCTATGCAAAAATGGCGTTAAAAAAAATGTCAATTTACTATAGTCAAAATTATAGTTAATAGACGCTATAAAGCACCAAATAAATGCAAATTAGAGAGTGAATACATGGAAGTCTGACGCAGGCTTTGATCCAATTTCGACGAAAACACTTTTATGCGTAGGTTTTTCTTCTTAACAAAGTTCTTATAAAAATCAAAGTTCGAAAAATCTTCATTATTTGAATAATTCCACATCTTCTACGACTTTCATTCCAAAAAGTGCTAAACTTTCCTTAGTCCATCTTACCGAAAAAAAGCCCACAATTATGATGATGTGGTGATAAATTAAGGCTCATGTCTGTAAGGAATGCAGCATAATAACATTGTGTATTTTTTCAACAACCTTAACATGGAACTGTGACGATGCATTGGTGGTCCATGGCCTTCAGCCAAAATATTTTCTCACACCATATGCGTACATGACATACCTTTTGCCTACCAGTCAATCAACGAACAACAACAACAAAATATGCATTCCTTGGCTCAAAAAAAAATTAAAAAAAAAAAAAACAACAACTTTTGAATGCCAAAAGGGACGACAACGACAAACAAGCCGTAGCCAAAGTCGATTCGATTTGACACGCAAGAAAATGAGACTTTAACAAGAGAGAACAAGTGGCCAAGAAGCTGTGTACTGTGCGTATCTCCAGCTTACTTTTGGATTGTTGAAGCTCTGTGTCCATATCAACCGTTTACGTTGGGCCGTTTTGGGGCGTGACCAAAACCTTGTTATTCACCTTAAGTCCGAGTTCTGCGAAATAACATTTATCTGTGCAGAGAACAGCATCCACTGTAGCATCACTCTCTTGACTAATCGTGTCATTATGATGTGGCCAACAATAAGTTTTTTTTCTTGCCATGGCCATAAGCGTGTAAACCGAACTCGATTGGTGGACACAATAGCGATTTTTTTTATAAAAAAAAAAAAAAAATAATTGAAAGTTGCCAACATAATATCGAGTTTTTTTTTTGCGATCATATTGGGAGGAGTGTTATACACGGTAGGCTTATATGATATAGAGGCTGAGCTTGATGTGGAAATAAAAGCCCTGAGGATTATTTTGCTTCTCTTATGATTTTTTTTGAATTGATGGACATCTTGTCGATCTCGAATAAAGTATTTATAATCATAAAAAACATCAATAAAAACGGATAGTATTTTTCCCTTCGATGACTGCTGCTTCTGCAATCCAAAAGTTGTTTTACATTATAAATGAAGTATTTTTCTCCTGAAAAATTAAAAAAAAAATTTTTTACTCAGTGTAAAAATTGTTTGTTTTGCACTCTTGTTCGTCTGTCCAATGTTAGCCCAATTTTTGCTTTCCAACCCTTAGTTTAAAAATTGTAGAAGCATTATTTTTTATTTACTTCAAAAACCACACAAAAATTTTTTTTAGTGTAAAAATCGTTGATTTATTACTGTGGTTCGTTGGCCTAAGGTTAATTCAGCCTTAACCACAATATTTTTTTTTTTTGGTCATCACTACTATAGTTGATTACAAGGACCAACTAGTTTCATTAATTTTTAGAAACAAAATAGTACGCATACACCACAGTGACCTTTTTAAAATTTTATAATTTGAAAAAAAAGTATATCCACTGATGTGGGCATTGCTCATCAAAAGATATTTGTTTGACTTAGAATTCTTACTTGATTGAATGTAGGCCATATAGCATTCCTGTTAAGAAGCCTAAGTTGATTTTGTTTTATTTCACCTTAAAAACCAGAAAAAACAAGAATTTTTTCAAGTGTAAAAATCATTAATGTTTTGGGTCAAACGGTTTTGTTAACAAAATTTGAGTTATAGTTTTAAAACAAGGGTCATCTTTTAGTGAAAACATTTTTTTTTTTTTTCGAAAATCTTTATTAACGGTACCTACCTGCACAGTTTTTATTTGAAATC
Source organism: Episyrphus balteatus (assembly GCF_945859705.1). Classification (NCBI taxonomy): domain Eukaryota; kingdom Metazoa; phylum Arthropoda; class Insecta; order Diptera; family Syrphidae; genus Episyrphus; species Episyrphus balteatus. The sequence goes on from NC_079137.1 coordinate 48,892,523, forward strand.
AGATTTTCTTCGAAACTACTGATTCGACTTAAACGAAATTTTTATATACAAAAGCTTTTATATAATTTTAAAATAAGCTAAATAAAAAATTTTGAAAAAAATATATTTAGAATTTTTTAATAAAATTTTGAATTTTTTTTTAATAATAAATATAGTAAAATTTCCCATAACTTGACATTGAATTCTTTTGAAATTTTGTTTTTTGGTGTTGATTAATAATTGCTACAAAACGACATTCCAAACACAATTTAAAACTTTTTTTCAAAAAAATATTTAAAAAAAAATAGGTTTTTTTACAATGGCTCCAACGATTTTGAAATTTTTTTTTAATGCATATTTGTAAAAAAATATTAAACTGCATACTTTTTCGAAGCTCAATTTCATCATTTTTTTTTCATTTGAAGAAAGAATTTTGGATTTTTTTTTTTATTTTCATATGCATATGTACATTAGACTGATTTAAAAAAATTTTTTTTTGTTCAAAGTAATACCAAAAATATTGTAGGAAATGACGAAAAAAAAAATTCTGCAAAAGTTTTAGCCCTTAATATTAACATTAAGTACTGCCGCATCGCAAATTTCTATTTCTCATATGATTTACATGGAAAAGATTGTGTGTTTGAGTTTGGAATTTTCTAACTTTTTAATGGTTCATCAAAAAGGCTAAATTTAATCATTTTCTTGTATAAAATTAAACAAAAAGCCCTTATTAAATTTTTTTGATGAACGGCCCGTTTCAAAGTAATTTAACTTTAAAATATTAAATGTAATTTTTTCTTCATTTTTTAATCAATTTTTTGACGAAACTATTAGGGTTTTCAAAAAATTTGGCAAACTTTACCAATATTTGTATTCTATGTTGGTTTTTGGTTTCATAGATCTTTTTATTTAACTCTCAAACTCCTAATACTATCATATTAGAATTTTTCAACAAATTAGAATTATTAAATTTTTAAACTTTTTTAATTTAATTTTAAAAAAAGCAGTTTCAATTTTATACAAAAAAATGATTAAATTTAGCCTTTTTGATGAACCATTAAAAAGTTATAAAATTCCAAACTCAAAAACACAATCTTTCCCATGTAATTCATATGGGAAATAGAAATTTGCGATGCGGCAGTACTTAATGTTAATATTTTTTGAATCAGTCTTATGTACATTTAGGTGTATAGGAAAGTCTTAAAAATTGTAGTATGTAATTTAAATTCTAAGAGCATTTAAATTGTTCAAACCATTTTTTTTACATTTTTGAGAAAAACTAAAAATGCAGTTGTGTTGCAATTGTTTTGAAAATAACTTGTACACATTTTTATCAAAATCGTTAGCACCGTTTTGGAGGAAATTGCAATAATCTAAAAATCTCACTTTCTAAGCGGGATATACCTAAAAAAAACCAACTTTTAAAATTCTATTAAAATCATCTTTATCTACCAAATTTTAAAGAAAATCCATCCACCCGTTTAGGCTGTGGAAATGTGTACAGATGGACGCGCAGACACCTAGATCGACGGACGAAGTTACGAGACCCACTTTTTAAGACTTCAACATGGTTTTGATTATAACCTAAAATTTTTTTTTTACAGGAAGTGAAAATAACTTGGATGCCCTGTTTCGAAAAACGATCCAAAAAATCGTTTTTCAAAATTTAGTTTTCTATTAAAGTATATTGAAACTAAATAAAAAAAAAAATCTTGTGTGCAATTCACACGTGGTTGAAGTGAAACCTTAAAAAATCATTTTTCTTGCAAAAAAAAAATAAAATATAAAAAATCTACCTATTTTTATTCTATCACCTTCAAATCCATGTTTTTTATATGACAACATATGTAAATTTTATATCCTCTGAAAGCTTGTTGTCTTAGCTCAAAATATTTATATCGATCAGGTCTATGAGACATCTACAAAAAGAGCTAGAATTTTTTTAACTCGATCAATTTCCATAAAAAAAGCGAAAAAACACGTATTTTTATCTTCACACGCTATTAAATGCATTTTTTACCTAACAACCTATAAAAATTTTTACACCATCTGAAAGCTTATTGTCTTAGCTCAAAATATATATATATCGATCAAGTCTATGAGACATCTACAAAAAGAGCTAGAATTTTTTAAACTCGATGAAATTTCATCCAAAAAGCAAAAAAAAAACATTTATTTTTATGTTCTCATGCTATTAAATCAATTTTTTTTGTTTGACAACCTATACAAAATTTTATACCATGTGAAAGCTTATTGTTTCACCTTGTATAATGATGTTTAAATCTTATTTCAAAGATGTCTACAAGAGAAGTTAGAATTTTTTAAAGTCAACCATGTCGAATTTCCAGACTGAGATTACGGTACTTCCTACACTGGTAGATGGTCATCGCCAACAGATCTCCACAGGTGTTTTGAGGTATTTTTAAATTTTTTTTCAATTTAAGATTGTGTAACTTGTAGAGCACGTAACGTTATGAGTGATATATAAAATAAAAGGTTATGTTATCAGCATGAGTATTAAAGTTAAATCAAATTTGTGTGTGCACTAGATCAAAAGATATAACGTGTGTTGGAAAAGAACATCTTTTTACCGTTATCTCCGAGTTTTGAATATGAAATTAATTGAAATTTTGTACAATTATAATTTATTTAATTACCTATCTACAGTACAAATTTCATTCATCTATCTATTAAAACAAAAAAAGTTATAACAAGTTGAAGCCGTGTCGCGTTTTCGTTTCATCTTGTTTCAAATCACTACGATACTAAAAAAGTTTTCACTTCAAAAGCTTTTGGATACAAAATTTAGGTGAAATTTGGTCATTTGGAATAAAGTCAGAAGTTAAAAAAAAAACTATTCTGGAGAGGAAAGTTTAGGTTACTGCCTCCTCGAAAAACTAATTCATCAAAAAATAAACCTTGTTCAAAAACTAGCACTGGAATATTTTTACTACTTTATTATTACCTTTTTTTTTTTTTTTTTGTAAACAACTGTAAAATTTATTCCATTGTCTTAAGCCAAAAATCATTTATCACCTCTCCATAGGACATTAGCTTTTGCCAAATATTCGTCTTTCTATATGATTATCCTTACACAGCAGTCATTTAAAATTGAATCCTCACGCCACTTTCGGCAGTCAACCAACCATCATGAAAAAAGACCAAAATCATAAAACAAAAAAACAACAACAACAAACTATCTAAATATTGACTCAACGTTTGAATTGCATGCAACACACGAACACAACAAATTCGTGCAATCAAATTGATTTCAATTTGAAGACAAATTACAAGCTACCCTTTTATAGCTTAGAATACCCAGACTCATATATCCTCCCTCGATTATTGTGCTATCTCAATACACTCCTTTACTCTGTAAGGATATAGTAAGGACGAACCACTGCCAAAAGGGGTTGTTTTTTTTCCAAATGAATCGGTATCCATCAGAGTGTGTAGTACAACAGCAGGCCATATCTCGGGATACCAAGGATAAAAATGAAAAAAAAAAACACGAAACCCAAAATATTGAATAATTCCTGAATCCCAAATCGTAAATGCTGAGATGCTGATTGAAAGAAATGGAAGGGTGGTCGAAGTTTTTTTAAACGTTTATCTCCTCTTTTTCGTGTAATTTCCTCCCTGCCATCTCAAATTCGAATTCAAGGATGTGGTTATGTAAAGATATTCTGGAGACGAAAAGTCTGCACATACGAAAAGGAACAAACACAAAAAAAAATTCTCCTTCCTCGCCGCACTTTAATAAAAGATGAACACAAAAAAAAAAAAAATTATACCAAAGAAAGGACAAACAAAAAAGCAAGCAAAGGAATTCATGAGCTGGAAGCTAAATGGAACATGCTAAGGCATTTGAAAATGAGACTATATACGAACATGAAGAACAAGAGTCTCTTTCTCTCTAATAGCTCATAGCAGCCAAAGCAACTTTATATGTTTTTGTTGTGTTGTCAAGAATGCTGCAAGATTCCAGACTTTATGAAGGGTTCTTAACCATGTGGCCACAAAAAATGGAATTGAATCTACTTCAATGTTCAATGTGATGATGATGATGTCCTGTTTTCTGTTTTTTGTGTTTTTTTTTTTTTTTTTTTAGGTTGGCATTGGCACCCCTTTTCATTGTTCTCATTATTTCGTTTTGATTTGTTTTGTTTCTTTTCATTATTTTTTTTTGTTTTTTTTTCATTTTGACATAAATATCTGACGAGCTGTTGATAATGGACAATAGTGAAGTGGGCTACCGGATGGATGGATGCAACTTGAAGCAAAATTTCATCACACTTAAATTTTTTTTTGATGAATGAATTTCATAATAGCTTTATGGATGATGAAAGTCACATTTTCAACTGCGGATAACTTTGCAAAAAAAAAAAAAAATAAAGCTATTACTTTTATCCCCTGAACTGGGTTAGAACTTTCCTAGGAGTTGTCACTTTGTCAGTGTTATGCATGATTTTAGATAGAAACTTCCTGTAGAGGTTTTTAAATTTATAATGGATTCAAGATTTGGTCTTAATATAAGTTTGAACTTATACATAATTCTCTTGACCTTACCAAAAATGGTTGCAAGTTTAGAACGAAGCTTTTCTAAATTGAAAGTCATTAAAGACAATTCCTAAGGTCTAACGTGACACAAAAACGAATATCGTGATTGGTTTCTATATCAATCAATAAGTTAAAAATTGCTTTATTAAACTTATTAAAAATTTGTAAAAGAATATTTTAAATTTACTTTTATAAGAAATTTAATTAAAATTTGAAAAATAATATAACCATAACCTCTCTTTTAGTTGTTATGATCCCTAAATAAAGTATGATATCAAATTTCTTGTATAACAAAGAATTGGTTTTAAAAAATATTAGAGCCGTTTTAAAAATACAATTTTTGTATATACAAAAACTTTCGAAAATTAAAAAAAAATAAAATACACGACTGGTTCGCACGTACTTGGTCTTATGATAAAAGCAGATCTAAACTCAAAGTTTTTTATGAAAAAAAAGAAAATTAAAACTTGATTATATTTAAGCATTTTGTTTTTAAACAAAACGTGGAGTTTCCGACTTATTTGTTTGAAAAAAAATCTGATTTCTTGTATGAAGAGGAATATTTAGAAACAGCAATTTTAAATCATTAGAGCCATTTAAAAACAAAAATATTCTTCTATATACATACCTACACTTAAAAAATTTTAATTAACACTTAAAAACAAAATTTCCAAATATTTTTTGAACCCGTTTTCAAAAAAATTGATTTTTCAAAAAAAAAAAAAAAAACTGAAATATTCTTTTAAAATCCAAAAACTGGGATCGAACTACGGCACGTTCGTTAACGTATTGTTGCTATGTGTCCCTAACTTTTTCTACTGATTAAATAGAGAGAGCAATAGTCAAAACGTTAACATATGATCGTAATCGTGTGCGGTGATTCGACCCCAGTTTTTTGAAAATTTTCTAAAATTTTAATATTACGGTTTCTTAAACGCTTTTGTTGAAGTCCGGTTAGTTGGGAACGAAATATTCAGAAACAAAAAATAAACGGTTCTATGGCAGGTATCGTTAATAACGGTACAAAAAAATGTATTTTATTTCTTATGTTGGCTCTTTTATGTGTAATTCCAAACCTAAAAATTTGAATCAAAACCGTTGGAGCCGTTTTTGAAAATGACTAAGTTTACTACTATTAAGACAGGTACCGTTTTCTTTTGGTTTAAAATGAATTCAATTTCTCCTCAACGGAAAACCCGAAACTATTAGGTACCTACCAAGTTTGAAGAAAATCGGTCCAGTAGTTTAGACGGATAGACAGACAGAATTGCTGGTCCCACTTTTATGGCATTCTCCATCATAGTAATGTTATGTCTCATTGCAATATCGAGTTCAATTTTTTTTCGAATCCTAAACTTGCCCTATAGACTATCGCAAGTAAAAATTATAAAAAGTACTAGCTGACCCGGCGGACTTCGTTCCGCCATTTCTTGTATTTATTTCTAATTTTCGACTCTGTTATTAGTTAATTTTCAAATGAGAAAGAAGATCAAAACTTGAAAAGTTCATAAAATGTTAACTTTTGAACTTTTAGCAAAAGTGGCCTATGCAAAATACTTAGGCATGCGCATAACTAAAACCTATATTTTCTATTAGTTTGAGATTTTTTACAGGCTTTTAAGAATTCAAAAATGTTCCTAAAAATTAGTTGTTTTTCAAAAACTCATATTTCAAAATGAAGTGCCTATGAAAAAAATCCGTTTGAGACACTTAATTTTGTTTTAAGTATCGTTCCAATGGTGTAACTCTTATTTCTGTAAAAAAAATTTCCCTACCTGTAATAAGACTTTTGTCGAAGGTCTACCACATGTTTTCACTGCAAAATACCCTTCACAACTTAATTTTGAATTTTTTTGTCATTGTCATTACAAAATTAATTGAAACAAAAAATACGAATATAGTCTTGCCTATTATCTATCTACACTGTAAATTTCATTTACTTATCTATTGAAGAAAAAAAAAAAATAAAAAACTGTTAAAAACGGCCAAAAAACTTGGGACAAAAAAAAATTGTTTTTCCCGTTATTCGGTCAAAAATCATTTTAAAAATTCAAAAGTTTGTACATGCATGCGCATGATTAAAACCTATATTTCCTATAATTTTGAGATTTTTTTCAGACTTTTAAAAATTCCAAAAAAAATAAAAGACTACTCAAAAATGTATCTAAAAATTAGGTTGTTTTTCAAAAATTTTTATTTCAAAATACAGGGCCTATGAAAAAAATCCGTTTTAGACCCCTAATTTTTTTTTTAAATATCTTTCTCATGGTGTAACTCAAATTTCTGTGCAAAATTTTGCGTACCTGTAATTAGTCTTTTGTCGAAGGTCTATGACTGCAAAAAAACCTTCACAACTTGGTTTTGAAATTTTTTTGAATTTTTTCAATACCTTTTTTAACTATTGAACAAATTTGTCTATCATTTAAAAAAAAAGTCAACTCTATACGACTTACCGTTTAGAAAATAGCCTCTTTTTTCAATGTCTTGTTACCCCTATTTACCCTATAAAATCTTAAATTTTTTTGCCTTAAACCTTCTCCTCTTATGCCTCTTTGATTTAAAAAAAAAATTAAGAAAATAAGTCAGTCGGTGTGGCCGGTTAGCGAACGTAAACAAAACCAAACTTTAATATATATAACAGATTTAATTTTCAAAGCATCTTCAAATTTTACTGATCAAATTTACACGGGTAAAATGGCACACTGTCCGAACATACGTGGCTTTAAAAGCAAAATATACACTAGCCCAAAAACCTAAAGGAATCAAAAAGATATTTTGCCATTTCGAATAAAATATTTAACATGTAGTTAAATCCTAAAACTAGAAGAATGTAGCTTTCACATGCTTTTTGTTTTGTCATTATACGAATTTTTTACTGATATACACTTAGGAGCAAAAAAAACGGAATCAAATAAATTATTTTTATTTAAAACAAAAAATGCAATGGATAAAATAAAGTTTCTTCAAATCTCATGGTCTCATCTAAAAGCTTGGATTTTTTACTTTGAATTGTTGGTAAAAACATAATAATGCGTACCATAGTTTCATCGCTATCTGTCAATTAATTGCACTTCATTTTTGTTTAATGTTAAATTTTCTTGATACTCTCTGCTTCAATTTCAGTTTTTTTTTCCTTACGTTACTATTGACGTTGTCTGTCAATAAATTGCACTTCATTTTTTTAAAATGGTAAATTTTTCAGATATTCTCCATGTTTCAATTTCAGTTTTTTTTCCTTACATACTTAATTTATGTTGATTGGATCTTTATAAAGTGAACGGGTTTTTAAGTGTCTACCATTGATTTAAAGCTTTTGTTTTAAGCTTTTAAATGGTGCAATTAAAATTCATGTGTGTCAATTGCATCCTCACGAATTTTCGTTTTTACAGAACTCAAAGTTTGATTCCATTTTTTTGCTCCTAAGTGTAGGTATAGCCTTTCAAAAATTACTAAAAAATCACGATATTTTTTTGTTCTTTTAATTTTTTGGGCTAGTGTAGTCAAAGTGGTCCTTTTCCATTTTTTTGAAAGGGTGGTGCTTAATTTCCTTTCAAAACCTTGTCCATGTTGGGTGCTCGTCTCCTTAATTTAGTTTTTGGAACTTCGAATGTTTTTGATTCATTTATCCATTTTTGGTTACAATCAAGGGCTTTGATAAAATTCGTCTACCTTCCAGGACTGCCTCTCTGTAGATCGCTTATATTAAGAAACCATTTTCAGTATAAAGAAAATTAAAATGTGAAAGTAAGTATAAAATGGCAAAGTACATATGCTTAAATATGTATATAGGCCATTTTGTCATTATTGTTTTTATTTAAGTTTTATTTATAAATTTTATCAGAAAGGTCCTTTCAAATTTTCTGTACAATATCCTTTTTTTGGTCAATGTCAAATCGGTAGGCAACCTCAATAGTTCGCAACAATCCTTTTTTCCTATAACCCACACCGAGAAGTTAACAGTTAAATTACTTCTTATAAATAAAATTTACTACCAATTTCGGATATAGCATAAATGTATGAGGAACTACCAAATTTAACGTAGAAATTATAACTTCAGAACCACCACATCCAACCTAAATCAAGAGCACAGCACAATGCAGTAACAAGGTTCACAAAAAAAAAAAAATACTTTGAAATTCCTTTACAAATGATAATTTAACATGGCATTTGCTTAGAGCCTTTAAACTTCAACGTTCTATGGTCTAAGTAATGCGCGCGCTCTGCATAATGAAGTCAGACTCTCTGCGATACCCGAAGATATAGTGAGTGTGTGGACAGCAGGACACTGGCAATCGCGCAATAAATTGTCAATTTGTTCAGGTCATTAGTATCGGAATTGGCCGATATTAAGTAAGTCTTGTGGGTCTTTTTGCCGGTCCCAGTCCACTCATAGTCAAGTCGTATACATTTTTTTTGTAGCACACATTACGCATGGCTGGCGGCATTTTTTCCCATTAGTTCAATGGGCAACGATTGCAAAGGCAACAACAAGGAGGAAATATTTCTTCATTCCAACACATTGGGGGCAGATACGACCTCATCGGCTGCTGTCGTCTCGCGGTCGTCATTCGGACCACTCGATGCTAATTCCTGAGAATTAGCACAACCAACCGACATAGTGGAAATATCTCTCTCTGAGTGAAAACTGGTTGGAGCTGAACTGATTTCTGTGTTATGTTGATTGCTCCTGTGATCCCAGGTGGTCAATAAGTACTCGCATTTGCAATAAATTCATCACTGTCAACTCGGACAGAACCAGGATTGAAGGTTCGCCTGACATTGAGCTGGTGATCCCTGAACCTACATAAATGCTAGTCCATGATCCGGTATATACCGCGAGGACCAGTATACCGCTACTGACTAACAAGATGCTCCAATTTGGAATACTTGGGGCAAATGATTGCATGGGACGCAAATTAATAAGCGCGCATGTGGTCGCGATATGCGAACACGCACGCGCAACTTGACTTTTCAGCAGCCAGCATTTGCCAAACAATCCACACACACGACACGGCTGCCCGGTAATTTTCCCATTGAATTCAAGTGTGTTTCATTTACTTGGATGCTCGACGACGACGATGGCTGGAGGCAGCTTTATGCACACACGCAGAGTGAGCACAGAGTGATTGCTGCGGTGAGTTATGTTTCAGTCGGGGTAGAAATCGTGCGGTCCGCTTGTTGAGCTCAACGGAATGAGTCGCGAGTACGTGTCTTGTTGTGTCGGACGGATTCTAAGGTTCAGAGAGAGAGAAAGACCCACCAATGGCACGATAGACTACTAGCACGTACATATCTCTTGCTGCTCTGCACCTGTAATGAACGTTTTGGTTTATGCGCACGATCAGCAACATCATGAAAAGGCAAATTGCGGTGGAGGAGGTACATCGCTTAAGTCTTTTTTCGCAGTCTTCTCCCTTTTATATAGAAAAGCAGCAGCAGTACCACCGTCACCGCCACCAATATTGTCCGGAGTGCGATCGTTGATAATTGGATGAAGCATATACGGCAAGCTATATTGCGGGCACATTATGACGCATGCGGCTGGCTGACTGAGCTTCTGCGCTGTTGGTGCTGCTGCTGCTGTTGTTGCAGTTTGGCGCAGATTCATCGCGTCGTGCAAACATCTTCGGGGAAAATGATAATGGGGGCCCTCTTTAATTTTTAAGGACAAACTCATATAAATGTTGGGTTAATGATAGGCATTGCGCATTTCAATTATCTACGTGGATACAGTGTTTATGTGAAAGGCGGTCGCTTTTATATTATACCTAAATGGGTTGTTGTATATAGCTATGTTATTTTGATGCGTACGTACATCACAACTCTTGCTCTGGATTGTATCTTATGTAGCGGTGGCGGCGGGTGATGAGTCATTAGGGTAACATGCCAAAGTGAGGGCAATTTGTCGACTTAAACGAGAGATCAATGGAAATTGTTTAACCTTTTGCATAAAATAGGGTATTATATGGGAGGGATTCAAAAAAAAAAAAATAATGAAAATATTTGAGTACAAAAATATGGGAAACTATTAAAGTCTTGTTGGTTTTAGTATGAAACAAAAGAGCTGAGTTTCGAACTTGAAAAAAAAAAACAAATATTTTGTGTTACATTTTGTTGAAAGAAATGCTTTCAGAATTCATATCTGGCTTTCATATGTTAAAAGTACCCTTAAGACTCTATTCATAACTGAAACAGTTTGGTTTACAGATATGAGATCACAGAGAACAGGCCAATGCATTCAGTTAAAAAAAACTATAACTTTATTTTTTTTAGATTTTCGAAAATTATCCAATTATTATCCAATTCTCTAAAAATTCGGGATTTTCTAAAAATTTCTCCAAATCCATCGAATGAGACATCAGAAGAAAGGACTCTTTAGAGTCCATTCATAACTGAAAAACAAAAGTTTGTAGGAGTTCGGGTTGCTGAATTATTTGCAATCGATTTATTTGGAAATCCATCGAATGAGACATCAAAAGAAAGGACTCTTTAGACTCTATTCATAACTGAAAGCCAAAAGTTTGTAGGATTTCGGGTTGCTGAATTATTATTTTTTGTTGTTCCTTCATTCGGAAGCAGATATTTTCGAATCAAAGTCCCGAAACAAGTTTTGGTTTACAGATATGAGATCTCAATGAACAGGCCAATGCATTCAGCTAAAAAAATTACAAATTTATTTTTCAAGATTTTCGAAAATAACCCAAGGGTTATTCGGAATTTTCAGAAAAATTTTCCAAATCCATCGAATGAGACATCAAAAGAAAGGACTCTTTAGAGTCTATTCATAACTGAAAAACAAAAGTTTGTAGGAGTTCGGGTTGCTGAATTATTTGCAATCGAAGTATTTTGGTTTTCTTCATTTGGAAGCAGATATTTTCGGATCAAGTTCCCGAAAAAAGTTTTGGTTTACAGATATGAGATCACAGAGAACAGACTGATGCATTCATTAAAAAAAATTGCAAATTTATTTTTTTCAGATTTTCGAAAATTATCTAAAAATTCCAAATTTTCAAAAATTTTCTCCAAATCCATCGAATGAGACATCAAAAGAAAGGACTCTTTAGACTCTATTCATAGGTAACTGAAAACCGAAACTTTGTAGGAGTTTGGGTTGCTGAATTGATGTTAAGTTATTAATGTTTTCTATAGAGTTCCTCAAGGAAGTCATATTGGACCACTTTTATTTTTGTATTATTTATCAATGACAAGGAACTATTGTACTTAAAAATTGAAAGTCTTTCAATATCTCATGAATTTTAAATAAGTGCAGTTTAATTTATTGCATAAGAATGCTCTCAATATGCACATCGTTGTTATAATCATTCCATTTTTCCTTAAAGTTCCCTGATAAAATGCCATGTCGCATTTTTCCATTCGAATTCAATAAATTAAATTTGCATCTTCTCTCTTTTTTTTATACATTTTTTTATCCAATATCCTTCCACCGTCAAGTCCATTAATTTTTCATTCGCCCCATATTTACCACCATATATACATAAGGATATGAAGGTTCGAGAATTGTATTGCGTCCAACTGGAGCCCACAAAATAGGACAAACGATGATACCATTTCAGTCGGCAGTTATATATACAAATACACTTCCCACCTACTGGCTACAAAAGTGATGCAGTAGAAAGAAAAGATTCTACCTGGCAGCCCAGGATAAAATAAGAACAGACAAAAAAAAGAACTGAAAACCTGGCCAAAACTATAAATTACCGCTGCAATAAAAGTGACGATTATAATCTCTAAGGTAACTGTGCTCGCGGCACAGATCTCCTCTTTTGAGCAAAATAACGACAGACAGACAACACACGCGTTCTTCATAAAGAAACAAAAATCACGAAGAGCATATTCACGTTCAACCGGATAACAGTCGAAGTACCTAGAGTTTCCGAACCATTTTGCATAAAAAAGTATACTTGCTACAATCGATATAGATAAATGTATATGTATAAAGGTATCCCTAGAGTGTATGAACACCGGCTGCATGACAATTATTTTACTCTCAGGATGCCCTTTTTTTGGTCCTTGGGGCGATTCTCCGACAGCAGCGGATAGATAGTATCATCTGTATACAGAATTAAGTTATTTGTAAGCGCGCGACAATGACATGTTGTACCTGCAACAACAAAACGACAACAGTAACACAGAAACCTAGAGGTAAGAGAAAGTGTAAGGTATCACTGGAAGCCTTTTGGCTCCATCCATCCATAGCCTCTGGGGGTTATCGCATACGGACTCGCTATAGAGTCAGGACAGGTTAGATGATGCTGATGCTGTTGGTGCTATACTCCTGGTGCACAAATTGACTCGTTAACAAATGATTGTCGACATTTGTGTATGGCAATGGGGGAGCAACAACGCTAGCGGATTGTATAATAGCAGTGCAATTCGATCTATTGTGTGAATTCTAGGAGAAAATTGTATAGTGTTGTGTAAGGTTAGGTGAATTTCACCGGGAGTTTGATTTTATAACCGAAACTAAAACCGACTGAAACCGATAAATCTATTGATACTTAAAGAGGCTTACAATTCAGACATAGCTCAAAGTCTGATATGAATTATACCAAATTAACAAAATCAAAACAGGCTTGCAACCGAATTGTAGAATCATTCGAACATTGAGAGCTGTGGGACACTGAAATACCTATACTAACAAATCTGCAACTGTTCAAATTTATTATGTTATAATCTGCAACTGATTTGAGACAAGTTTTCAAATGATAAACCAATAAGCAGTTGGCACACTGGTGCGAATTTGGCAGGACAAAAATAAAAAAAATACGATTTTTCAAAAAAGTGGTCACAAAAAAGTCTCTTTATACCTAAGGGTGAAAATATTTTTTTTTTTCGGAATTGTGAATATTCGAATTCCTCGGAATATTCTACATCAATTTCATACTTGATTCTTTATAAAATATTGTGACTGAAAAAAGTTTTAGCGACATGAAAAAGTATAAACCAAATTCGCACCCGTGTGCCTATCACGTCACAAAAAAGAGGTGTGCCTACAGAGGGTTAAAAAGCTGTTGAAACTGTTAGTGATTCTTAAAGACAAAGAGTCTTACAAAAGAAATCAAGAAATTAAATAACAAATTTGGGAGTAATCACATGAAATTCTTTTAAATGTCAAGACATGTCCCCAGGGCTGTCAAATTTCAAAAGGCTTAAAAAACTGTTAAAAAGTGGCATTTTCGATTTTCTAACAACAATGGGTGATATGCATAAAAAGGTAGTACTTACTTAAAGTAAAAGGTGAAAGTAAGTGCTATAAATTCTAGTAAAAGGTAAAATTCATAGTATTTACTTAATTTCGTATGCATAAAAAAAAGTACCTGCTAGCAGGCAGATACTTTCAGTAGATACTAAATTCATCCAAGTAAATACTAGAATTCACCCAAAAATTATAGTAAATACTATTTTTTTAGATGATTGGTATTTGTTTCGTATTTAAGCCTAATAGATATGCTGCTGAACCGAAACGAAAATTTTCTTACAAAACAAGCACAACGAAATTGTGAACGAATTTTTTTTTTTTTTTGCTTGGACAGCGAAATTCTTACCTATGCCCGAACATTTAGAAAAATTAAAATCATTCGTCACTAACATTTAATTTTGCATGGTATTTAACTTACTAAAAAAGAGTTTTTTGACTTTGGAGACTTTTCGTTTCGCTTTAGCAGCGTACTAGGCCTTACAAATACTTTTTTTTTCTGAAAGTTTTACCGTCTAATCCAATACAAATTTTTACTGTTTCTACAATTTGAGTTTGTTAACATCTTTGGTGCTATTTTGTGAGTCAAAAATAAACTTAACAGCAGAATAAAAAACCGAACTCGAGATAACAATCCGACATGACGGCTCTTACGATTTTGTAAAAAAAAATTTTATGTCTAAAATTTGGACCCTAATTAACGGTATTTCCTTTAAACCGTTTTCATGAAAACGACACCACCGATTTCAATTAAAACTTTTGAACAAAAACTTTTTAGTGGCCTAAATATTAAAATAAAGAAAAATTTTCAATAAAATCATTTTTGGATTAAAAAAAGATCAAAATTTTGTATGAAAAATCTATTTTGAATACGACTCAATGAATTTTATTCAAACTTTGTCTTAATTTGCCTATCAATTAATATCTTCTTTTTAATGGTATAGGTACCATTTTTTTGCAAAAATTTGTGAACATTTTTAAATAAAAAAAACTTCTTTTTAAAAAAGCGGCTCTAGACTTCCAAATTTTTTTTTATTCCTTGTGATGCATTAAAAAAAAAAACGTTTTTAAACTTTAAACCAAATTTTATATTATTTTTAAGTTTTTTTTTTTTAATTTTTAAGAAATAATCTTTTATGAATTTTTTAAAAGCTTTAATATTTCAAGCAACTTTTGACATAAGAGCAAGTACGTTCGACCCAGTTTTGAATTTTTTTTTCATTGCGAATTCCTTAAAATATATTATTCATGGCTCATATAGTTAATATACTATTGGCAATTCAAATATGATTAAGAGTTAAAATTATCTCAACAGTCTTAAAGAAAAAGTAGGTATTGTAAAAAAATTACTTTTCAATTACAATACTGACCTACCAAAAAATTGTTTACTCAACCAATACGTATTTTCCCTTACATATTGATAAAGTTTCTTTAAATTCAACTCTGAGCCCGATAAACGATCTTTATAAACTTTTTGGTAATTGATAAATAAAAATTCTGCCATTTCGACAAATATTAACAACCATCCATTTTTAAGAAATGCCATGAACGATGAACCGATAGCGTCTAAATATGACTCAAGACGGCTATTTATAAGTTCCATGGCTTAATAACTGCGGTTTTCAAACAAAAAAGTATATACTATCAATTTCACAAGTTGGTATTTTGTAACTTTGAAAAAATCTAGTAATTCCTAAAGAAAAAAAGTACTTACTAGTTTTTATGCATACGGAATAAAGTATTTACTGAAAAAGTTCATTCAAAAAAGTAGTTACTATGACTGATAGTAAATACTTAATTTTCAGCATTTACTTGATTTGTATGCATATCAAAAATAGTATATACTTGAAAATTCTCTAGTAAAAGCATTTACTATTTTTTATGCATATCACCCAATATCTTGAAAAAATAATGTGATTGAACTTTTCTGACTTCGTATTCGAGCTCAGAAGATGAAAAACTTTTGAAAAAGTAAGAACTGCCTCATATCCATCGTTAGATTTTGGTTTGAGTTTTTCGTTTCACTTCACGGCGCACTGTTGTCCAAAATGACTTATCTCGTTGCAAAAATCATAACTTTTGAACGGATTGAGGTAGCGGTACAGTTTTTTTTTAATTTGAAGGAAATTTCCAGGGCTGTTACACCAATGAATTTCAAGAAAATTGTTTTACAGGGTGTTTAGGAATCATCGGCCGAAAACCGATTTTCTTAAAAAAAAAATATTTAAATTAAAATTGGTATGCCATTTTGTAGAAATCACTAATTCACATCTAAAAAAAGTTCAGATTACACTTTTCCATGATATTACGATTATAGAGAATGCCAAAAAAGTTGGTCCCGGAAGTCCGTCTGTCTGTCTGTCTGTATAAGGATCTACAGCCTAAACGGATGGACCGATTGACTTCAAATTTGGTATGTAGCATTTTTTGGAGACCCTCCAGAGGGGTTTTTGGAATTAATTTTTTGGGCCAAAAATAACGGTACTTGTCATACACCAATTTCAGTAAAGCTGTAATTGCTCAAAAACGGCTCCAACAATTTTGTTTAAAAAATTCGAATGTAAGTTTGAAAACAAGGTCTATCTTCAAATGAAAAAAATTTTTTTGGAAAATCATTATTAACGGTACCTGCCATAGAACGGTTTTTTTTAAATCCGATATTCTCCGAAACGGCTTATTCGATTTCAACGAAACTTTTTTTCAAGAAGCACTTATATAACTCAAATATAGGCCAAAAATAAAATTTCAAAAAAAATAATTTTTGGATTTTTAAAAAAATTTTGAAATTTTTTTTTGAAAAATAAAATTTTCGAAAACGCGACATTGTATTTTTTTGAAATTTTGTTTTTAGATGCGGATTAGTGATTTCTACAAAATGGCATACCAATTTTAATTTAAACATTTTTTTTAAAGAAAATCTGTTCCTTCTGCCTTCATTTTTTTTCAAAGTACAAAATCTCGGCAGTGCGCAAGCATGCGCAGCTAAATATTTTTATTTTGGATCAACAATTGATTGGTACACATACCCTATTCGGCTTAATGCATGGAACCGAATGGATTTTTTACGGTACCTGCCATAAAACCGTTTTTTTTCAAATCCGATATTCTCCGAAACGGCTTATTCGATTTCAACGAAACTTTTTGTGAAGAAGCACTTATATAACTCAAATATAAGCCAAAAATAAAATTTAAAAAAAAATAAATTTTGGATTTTTAAAAAAATTTTGAAATTTTTTTTTGAAAAATAAAATTTTCGAAAACGGGACATTGTATTTTTTTGAAATTTTGTTTTTAAATGTGGATTAGTGATTTCTACAAAATGGCATACCAATTTTAATTTAAACTTTTTTTTTAAAGAAAATCTGTTTTTGGCCGATGATTCCGAAACACCCTGTGAAATAATTTTATTGAAATTCATTGGTATAACAGCCCTAGAAATGTCCTTCAAATAAAAAAAAAAATTGTACCGCTAACTCAATCCGTTCAAAAGTTATGATTTTTGCAACGAGATAAGTCATTTTGGACAACCGTGCGGCGGCGATTGTGTTGGGGTTACTAATTTCTTTCCCATTTTTTTTTTAGCTGGTTTCATAGTGAGCTTTATATCTGGCATTATTGTTGTATTTATTGTACCACAGGTCTTGCTCTACTCTTTCTTGGCCTGTACAAAAAACAAAACCTTTTTAAATTTTTAGTCGTTTATTGTTTAGTTTGTCTTCAATTTCAGTTTATTCAGTGGTAAAAGTATTATTTTTTACGCAACATAAAGGCTTTCCTATTATCCTACAGAAAAAACGTGTTTTTCTAGAGTGATACGTATATATTACAACGATCCTGGTCCTACGATACTCAATTGGACAAATTCAACTTAATTATCTGTGGCACACGTTGGTATAAAATAACGTGTTGGCAGATAGCTACCTAGGTATAACTTTACTATACAAATTCAATGTGCGCTCAGGTGATATGGCAATGGATTATAATAGTCCTGTAGGGAGTTTTGTAATTAAAATTTCAGTCATTCCTAGGGACATTGCACTTGGCAGGGATTTGAACTTGTTTTTGATGTATAGGTATATTATATTTGGTATAGCTTTTCAATACAGGTGAGATACAAACATATGATGTACTCCTCTTCGAACTGTCATTGCCAATAAAATCAGGAATTTGTGTTGTGTTTGGCGATAATAGCTAGTTTATTCGTAGCTGGTATGTCTGCTTTGTGGATAAAGGGAGGAATTTGAAAGGATGGTTATAAATTGATAGGATTTATCTGTTGGTTAGATATTTTAATTACCAACTGTGCCAAGTTTAATTGCTTGTACAAATGAATATTGACTGGGAGGAGATTAGGATTTAATAAATTTTGAATTTATTCAAAAAGGGTTTAAAGAAATTGATTGAAAAATTAGCAAAAAAAAACTGGGATCTTTTGTGGCTGTAAAGGTTTCCAGAGACTTTGAAACAGTTTTTGAGAGTTCGTGGTCACTTAGTTTATTCGGCTCATTAAAAAGCTAAACGACTTCTTTAAAGACGTTATCATTGAAAAAAATTGAAAGTTCCTATTAAAAGTTTGTTTTTGTTCGAGATTGATACAAATTAAGCTACAATTTTTTCCTTGAAACAGCTTTTTGACAATCAAAATAATATAAATATTGACATAATAAACTGATTCAACTGTCTACACTTAATTTTAAATGCGTATAATAATTAATGTGATGTTGCACGCATATCTCCATTCACCGATTTATGTTCAGATATTTAAGTCGATTATATCAAGTCAATTGGGTAGGGTAAGCATAGTGCGGTAATTCAGCTTATAATACATATTATACCTACAATATAACAGTGCCTGCAAGCCATTTTGAACATGCAATTAGAATTAATGGCTCACGCACGAGTGTGCACTTGCAAGTGCAATAAAGTTAAAGATTATAAAAGGAGATGTAATCATCAAGTTGATTATTATTATTTAAGGATTTATTGAAGGCGAAAGTCTCAAATAAAAAACATATTAGGTACATTAAAAATATTGTTTCCGAGAAAGTTCCTGATGGTTAGATATTTCCCATTTTACTTTTTAAAGATATGAAAAAAATGTTTCATTCTTTTAAATATTATTTTTATAGTTCCAAACTAGGCAACAATTTTGAATAAAATTCCGTATCGGTGAAGGGGAAATAATTCTATCCGACAGCTTTTTCAATATTTTTTTATGGAAAACTGAAATTATTTCTTGAAATTCGGAAAAGTCCATGATATTATTGACATTATGCAGCATTGCAAAATGGTGGCTTTGACGTCTCGAGTTTTCCCCGTGCAATGCCAAAGTCCAGAAATTTATAATCAAAATTTAATTTTTTTTTTCCGAAAAATATGGAATGAATCTAAATTAAGTTAAAAAAGAATGAAAAATACGAAGTACGAAAAAACACATTGTTTTTTTAATGAAAAAAAAAATGCTATAAACAATATTTATTATTAAAATTTTTGAGTTACTATGAACGGAGCGGAAAAAACGCGTTTCAAGAAAAATGCGTTTAAAGTTTTCGTTTTCGTATACCTACTACGGTAGGTTCGGAGTGTATGGGTTTGGGGACTATCTAGGATCTTTTGAGGCTTCATATTAGGCCAATGCGACTAAAAATAGTATATTCAAATGATAAATTAACTTTTTAAGCCAAAAAAAAGCAAACA
Source organism: Episyrphus balteatus (assembly GCF_945859705.1). Classification (NCBI taxonomy): domain Eukaryota; kingdom Metazoa; phylum Arthropoda; class Insecta; order Diptera; family Syrphidae; genus Episyrphus; species Episyrphus balteatus. Next base: position 48,911,976 of record NC_079137.1, read on the forward strand.
AAAATTCCAGAATTTCATTATTTTGAAATTAAATTGAATGTTAAAATATTTATAAAAATAAAAAACCATATATGTAATCCAACTACCAATAAGGATTTTAAGAAACCTCTCAAACTTTTTTTACGATTAAACATTGTAAGTATAGATTTTTATTGTATTTTTATTAGTATTTTTTAGATTGAAAGTATTTGTTACACCAAGTTTTTTTTTAACCCTCTGTCGGCACACGGGTGCGAATTTGGCAGGACAAAATAAAAAAAAATAACGATTTTTCAAAAAAGTGGTCACAGAAAAGGCTCTTTATAAGGGTGAAAATATTTTTTTTCGGAATTGTGAATACAATATTCGAATTCCTCGGAATATTCTACATCAATTTCATACTTGATTCTCTATAAAATATTGTGACCGAAAAAAGTTCTAGCGACATGAAAAAGTATAAACCAAATTCGCACCCGTGTGCCTATCACGTCACAAAAAAGAGGTGTGTCTACAGAGGGTTAGCATAGGTATTGAGAATTTGAGCCATTTTTGAGCTAATCACTCAAAGGGTTTAAAAATTTTGTTTCTAAAAATTCTTTGTTATACAAGAAATGAATTGGCATACATCGTTTTGAAATCAAAATTGTTCAAGAAGATGTTTTTTAACTTCGAACAAAATTTTATATATATTTTTTTTAATTTCTTAAAAAACACTTTTATGAATTTTTCAAAAGCTTCAATATTCCAAGCAAATTTTAACATAACAGCAAGTACGTGCAATCCAGCCATGCATTTTATTTCTTTAATATTGAAGAATCCAATTAAACCAGATCTTATATTTTACAAAAAACTTGTTCTTTAATTTTGTATTTAAACTTACCCAATTCCTACTGAGGATATTACACCGATAAGGTTTAAAATCGTTATATGATCTGTTAAAGATAAGATATATTTTAGTATGAAGGAGCCAAATTAAAAGTTCCTTAGAAAAACAAACAAAGTTTGTATCCTTGCTGTGCTCTTATCTGACAAAATCTCTACGAAAATGTTTAAACAAATACCTGCATGGGGATTATTTGCTGATGCATTCTGCAGAAGACCACACTCCTTAGCATTTTAAGGTGTTCTGGTTCAACACAGTGTCTTAACTCAATTAAGTGCATTTCTGACTTTGGCCATATCATTTCTGGCTTTTGGCAATACTAAGGTGTCTGATGCTTGCGCTTCTCATATCGCACCACAGAGCATATACACACAGTTTTAAAACCAAACATACCAAACAATGGGCTGTGAATTTTTTTAATTAAAAAACTGATTCGCACTGATGCGACGGATGTGCGCCGCCGGTTGGATGGTCAATTCTGACCTCGTCTGAAGGCAAAAAACAACTCACGATCAGAATCAATGTTCCACTCTGATGCTTCTTACAACATTTATGCTGGAGTATTCGGGGCCTGGGCTCGTATTTTTTTTTTCGGCAGTGGGCGGACATCTGAACAAATGGAATAACAAACAAACCCCAAGTGTCAGAGAGTTATCTGCGATGAAAGACATGGTTTCCCAGGGAGTAAAGCTGCCCTCCTTTTCTCGAGTTATATTTTTGCCAAGAAGCAACCGAATGGTCACTTTAGCCACTTTGCCCTTGGGTCGATATGGTTTTTTTTTTGCTCGCGCTTCACGAAAGATAAAAAAACAAAAATTAATTATTGGAAATCGGTGATTTATGGTGATTTTATGAACTTTCCAGGAATGGTCATTCGCACGCAGTGTGGCATGTCGCCGGGATAGTGTGATGATGCTGTCCGTATGTGCGCTAAAATGAAACTCCAATTTTAGCTTCAACTTTAACTCTATCAGCATTGTTGCAGCGAGGAGTTGGGGATGTGTCGAATATACCCGAATACTGACCAAAAACCAATGAAGAATTCCTTGGAATCGTTCGCGTCTGCCAATTATGGGTTTTATATTTGTTTGGGCGCGGTTGTGTTTATTTTGCGGGGTTCTGGTGCTGTGATCTGTGATTGAAGAGATTGCCATCTTGGGGTGGAATTAAAGAATGGCAAAAAGAATTCAATTAAATAATCCGGATGGTGGTTTCATGCGATGGTGGTGAAATGTTTGTTTTTGGGTGTGAGACGATATGTCACGTGTGTTTTGTATGGTTTTGTTGTGCATAGTGAACTCTTTGACACAAAAAAAAAAATTAATAATTCAATGAATTTTTTTTTACAATTTTTCTGTTCCGCATCATTGAAATGAAAAACCAATGATTTTTAATTAATTTGTCCCAAATAAAAAAGTAACACGTGGTTGAGTGAGGGTATATTTCATGGTTTATTCATGATTCAGGAGATAGGCAATACACCTATAAAATTGAATTATAGGGGAAGATTATATAAACGATAACACATTGACAACAATATTATTCAATGGAAATGAAGTGCAACGAAATAAATTATTCTTAGACCACAATTTTATTGAGACAAAGAGCATATGGGCATTTTCACCAAATATGTTAAATAAATGCTAATCAATGTTGTTAAGGACTACTTGATGTATAGTCCATTGAATGTAGCTTAAAAAAAGGCAAATAACCAAATTAACTATGTATGTAGTATATTTTTAGACAAAAAGTGTTTTGAGCAATTGTACACAGTTGTCGAGTAATTTTTGCTATGACATGATATAATTTTATGTGAAAAACGGGTATTTTTGTGTGTTTAAAAAAATTCAACAGAACTGCCGAGTAAACTTTTTTTTTTATTTTAGAGATGGCACCTAACAATTTTTAAATAGAAAAGAATATGATCTATAACACTGGGCTTTGGTTTATTAAGTTTGTTGAACTATTCAAAAGGTTTTTTTAGCACTGGGTCACAATACAAAATCTCAATTATCGATTTTTTGCTACGGCGATGCCAAATTAAAATATAATAAAATGCACGACTGGGGTCGCACGTACTTGCTCTTATGCTAAAAGTAACTCTAATGTTAAAGCTTTTTATTCAAGAAACACTGTTTTAAAAAATGATTTACAAAAAAGCAAGTACCTATGCCATTTTATTACTTGCAAAAAAAAGATATTTTTAGAAAAAAATTTTCCAAAATCGTTAGAGCCGTTTTTTAAAAAAATAATTTTTTATAGGTATATACAAAATTTCTAACATTTTTCAAAAAAAAAGTTGGTATATGCCATTTTGAAGAAATAATTAATTTACACATAAAAACGAAATTTCAACATTTTTCAATAACCCGTTTTCAAAAAATTGATTTTTCAAAAAAAAATTTTGAAATATTTTTTTAAAAAACCAAAAATGCACTTTTTGAAAATTTTCTAAAATTTTAATATTACCTTTATCTAAACGCTTTTGCATAAAAAATTTCGTTGAAATCGGGTTAATTTTGTACGAGATATTCAGAAACCAAAAAAACCGTTCTATGACAGGTACCGTTAATAACGGTACAAAAAATATTTTTTTTATTTCAAAAGTTGGTTCTTATGTGTAATACTACACACAAAAATTGTAATCAAAATCGTTAGTGCCGTTTTTGAAAAAAATTAACTTTTCTATTTCCGTTATATGGCAGGTACCGTTAGTTTTGGTCATAAAAAAAAAATTTCAATTTCCCCTCTAGGGAATCACCAAAAACTGCTAACTACCAAGTTTGAAGAAAATCACTTCACTCGTTTAGGCTGTAGCTCGAAATATATACAGACAGACAGACAGAATTGCCGGACCCACTTTTTTGGCATCCTCCATCATCGTAATGTCATGTAAAATTGTTATCTCGAGTTCGATTTTTTTTACGAATCCTATAGTACCTACCTATATCGCAAGTAAAAAATGTGCAATTTTGTTCACCAGTGTAATTTAATGATTAAAGCTTAAAAGTCTACCTTTTTTCACCTTTCTCTAAAGTCTGAATAATCTTCTCAATATTTTGGGTGCAAAATTCTGTTAGCAAAATGTTTCTGAAGAATTGAATCACTCCCTTATGACCTTCTGGAGAAGATATAATTTTTTTTATGCAAGATAAAATAATTTAAAACTCAATCCTGTTACAAATTAAGCTCGAAAAGGCGTAAATCTTTTAAAGGGTTGGGGTCAAAATTCTGCTGGGGTCTGAATTCTTTTGTCAAAATTCTGCTTTTCAAAATTTTGTTTTTCAAAATTCTGTTTTTCAAAATTCTGCTTTTCATAATTCTGTTTTTCAAAATTCTGCAAAAAATTAAAAAACCAAACCCTTTCTTAATTTTTTTGCAAAATTCCGTAAAATCATCTTCTTGAAAAATTATCTGCTTATTATTTGATTTACTTTGAATAATTTGTCATTCTTTGAATGCATATTATTTTTTGTTTCATAAATGAATAAATTTGAAAATATTAAGAAAAGGTTTTTAATACTAAACAATTTCCGAAAATAATTTAAAATTTTTTAATTTGTCAAATAAAGATGAATATTCAAAAATTTTAATAAGAAAAGGAATATCTTGTATCAAACAACATCGGTTCCAATAAGTTATAGATTTTATTTGAAAGAAAGTCAGTCTATGCATTTTAAAAAATATTTGCGACACTTAAACAAAAAAAATTTAGGAAAGTACCAATGTTGAATTACATTGATGAGGTGTATTTTTCTTTAGTCAGCGCATATGCTATAAAAAAGAAACAGAATTGGGTAGGGACAGTCGGGGTGGCACAAAAAAAAATACAAAAAATACAAAAAAATACAAAAAAAAGAATACAAAAAAAAAATACAAAAAAATACAAAAAAATAAAAAAAAAAAAAAATACAAAAAAAATAAAAACAAAATTGCTTGCTGTGGCTGTTCTAGTTTTTAAGTAGTTTTAAGTAGTTTTAATTAGTTTTTAAGTAGTTAATGTAGATTTAATTAGTTTTTAAGTTTTAAAATAAACAAAAAAATGATCAGAATCCAAGTTTTTTTTTAGAAATTATTTCTTGGAAAAAATAAAACCTTTGAAATACTATTTGAGTTAAATTAGATTTAAGGCCGAAAGGCATTAGTATTAAGAAAAATGAAGAATAACTTAGAGTGCCCGTATAGGGCCAGTAAGTTAGTTGTAAGTAATTGATAAGTAGGCTAGTTTTTATGAATTTTTGTCTAGCTTTAAGATAGTTTTAAGATGATGAAAAATAAAAATGAATTAAAAAAAAAAAAAAAAAAAAAAAGAAACAGAATTGGCAGAATTTTTTTGTTCAAGTATAATGCTGGCAGAATATTGAAAAGCAGAATTTTAAAAAGCAGAATTTTGGAAAGCAGAATAGAAAAAAAAGCAGAATTTTGAAAAACAGAATTTTCGTTAAAAAAGCAGAATTTTGAAAAGGGTTGGGGTCAAAATTCTGCCGGGGTCAAAATTCTTTTGTCAAAATTCTGCTTTAAAAATTCTGCTTTACAAAATTCTGCTTTCAAAATTCGGCTTTTCAAAATTCTGTTTTTCAAAATTCTGCTTTTCATAATTCTGTTTTTCAAAATTCTGCAAAAAATTAAAAAAGGGTTTGGAAAATGTTCAAAAGCGAGCGCTTTTTAATATTTTCCAAACCTTTTTTTAATTTTTTGAAAAATTCTGTAAAATCATCTTCTTGAAAAATTATCTGTTTATTTGATTACTTACCTACATAATTTGCATTCTTTGAATGTATAATAATTTTTGTTTTATAAATGAATAAATTTGAAAATATTCAGAAAAGGTTTTGAATACTAAACATTTCCGAAAATAATTCAAAATTTTTTAATTTGTCAAATAAAGATGAATATTCAAAAATTTTAATAAGAAAAGGAATATCTTGTATCAAACAACATCGGTTCCAATAAGTTATAGATTTTATTTGAAAGAAAGTCTATGCATTTTAAAAAATATTTGCGAAACTTAAACAAAAAAATTTAGGAAAGTACCAATGTTGAATTACATTGATGAGGTGTATTTTTCTTTAGTCAGCGCATATGCTATAAAAAAGAAACAGAATTGGCAGAATTTTTTTGTTCAAGTATAATGCTGACAGAATTTTGAAAAGCAGAATTTTAAAAAGCAGAATTTTGGAAAGCAGAATAGAAAAAAAGCAGAATTTTGAAAAACAGAATTTTCGTTAAAAAAGCAGAATTTTGAAGCCAAAATTTTGACCAGATCCCTCTTTTAAACTCTGTATTTATGTGATAAGTTTGTATAGATCAAGTTAAAATTCCAACTTTAAACTAGGATTTTTTTTGTATGAAACTTCTTATATTTGTGCTTCATAAATATTATTTTTAATAAAATTAAAAATCTGGCAAGAAAGTAGTTTTAACTAAGAAAATTGTTTTGTGAACCACTTTAATTTACCAAACTCTTAAAAGCATAGAATATACCAATTTCACGAACGCATTTTTATGGTTTTTGTTGACATAGTTCCAAGAACGAAAAACACTGAAATAATGCTGCCAGAAGAACAATTCACCATCCACACTTTGTCACATACACATTTATTTTAAAATTAAAATCCTTATTCTCTATTTTGTTTTTTTTTTTTTGGATTTAAAATATACATACATATACAATGGATACAGAATAAGGACGCCAAGGAGTCTATACAGACTATCTCTCTGTATAAGGTAAAAGTAAGGGTGGATAAAAATAAATTTAGAGTTTATTTACCCCCAGGTAATAGTTTACCACGTTTAAAAGGTGCATGCGGAGTCTCTGTAAGTCCTTTGGATTTATATATTTTATCCTTATTCCCAAGAATATTATTCAGCTCACGTTAACAACATCACATGGATTTGGTGTATTTTTTTTAAGAAAATAAAAAACTTTACTGTAAGAAGATTACCTCACCTAAATGGTGGAATAAATCGAGTTGAGACCATGAATAAAAGAAAATTAAATGAAAATGTTGCCAATTTCATTTCAGTTAGATTGAAAAAAATTACGTATAAGAAATCTTTAATATTAACATATCCTTTCTTGTCTAATAAGGTAATTTCAAGTTTATGTTTTGATCAAAGTTAAAGTATCTAAGTTTTTTTCAATCCACTCAAAGCCAGTTAAGAACTTAACAAATTCAGTGTTAAAAATAAAAATTGATTCTGATAGAAATAAAAAAAAAATCCAGATGCTTTTTTTTCATGATTCACTTCCTGACATTTTTTTTTATTTATTTCCATTGTCAAATATACGTCCATAACTTAACTCCCATCAAATTATATATAAATTAAGCAAACGAAAAACCGCTTCGAATAAATAAATTAAAATGTAATGTTGATGACCCTCATCGTGTATCATCGTGATACCCCAAAACTGATATTTATATCGAAATTATGGGTGCACATTGTGTGCACCAATTAGCTAGCTAATTGTGGAATTCAATTTGTTGAATTTTGTTCTTTTTTTTTTCCTGGAAATTTTTTAACGTAATCAGCGTTAACCAGTAAGCAATTAAGAGCTTTGAAAATTTATGCGCAAGTCCGACTAAAATGAGTGTGTGAATATGCGATGACTGGCGCCATTGAATTTAAATGTTTACTGGATGGGCACTTTTTTGTTGACTAATTTTTCTGTTGTGTGTGTCCTGTCAAATTGTCACTTATAATTGAATTTGTTCGTTTATTTAAAATGGAAATGTTTAACCACACACGAAATGCGTTGAACTTGTATTTTGTTTTTTTTGTCATTTGTATATGTGATGGGTTTTTTGATGTTAATCGAATAGGGATATCCGGTTTAAATGACGGAAATATTTCAATACGAATTTAAATGCAGTTATGTCCAAAATTACAATTCATGCTTAAGTATTTTATAAAAAATTTTTACAACAAAGGACCTTTTCCCCATTTGGTTTTTTTTTTTATTTTATTTTATTTAATCTTCAATTTGTAGGTTCCAATTTAAATTTCTATATAAGCTAGAGACTGCCCAAAGAATTAAAGGAACAATAAAAATTCGTGATTTTTTATACTGATTTTCGATAGGCTGAATCTCAGTTAAAAATGATCGCATCATGACAAAAAAAAAGCATGTACAAGTTAAATTCTTCTAGTAATAAATATTTTATTTCAAATGGTAAAATAGCTAAATCATTGGAACTGTTCAAAAACCAAAAGAAAGTGGGAGGGCCCTAAAAATCGACCACTTTAATGTGCCCTACCGCCACTCCTGCCAGGTTACCGAAAGGAAGACTTGTGTTTTTTTGATACACTAATTGAGTCTAAGATCACCATGGTAATTTTTGTATTTAGCTCGATGAGTTGAAAGGTGCCTAAAAAATGCACCCGTTTTTACCCTGCTACGCCAATCCTGCCAGGATGTGGACGGGAAGACCTCTGGTTTTCGAAGTTACTCAAAGTCATCTTTTACTACAAAAGTGATTTTTTTTTTAGCTCGATGAGTTGAACGTTACCTCAACAACGGGATCAATTTACAGAAAATTCAAGGATACAATTTAAAAACTTCATTTAATTTTCTGCAAAGAAATTAAGTTTAGATATTTTGTTAAAAAAAAATGTTTTCTTACAATTTGAGATCAATTTAGAAAAAAACTATCAAAATAAGTTTTTTTTACGTTTTTTTAGAAAATGTACCGCTATTTTATAACTATGGGTGATAAGATTAAAATCAGGCTGAATTATTGAAGCTTAAGACACCTGAAATAAATTTTGCAAAGTTACAGATTTATTCATAAAACAGTTTTTCTGTTCAGAGGGTTTGAACTTTTGAGATGAAATAAAACACCACATTTTTGAAGCTGTTAATTACTTATATATTTTACAATCAAACTGATTTTATATAAGCCCCTCCAACTCTTTTTATTCTAGGAACAAATTGAACAATTTGATGGTCACTGTGGTGTATACGTAACATTTTTTTCAGTTTTTCTTTTAGAAAAAAATTAAATACTTATTATAAAAGTTCTATGAGATTTTAAATAATCTTACCAATTCATTCTTTATGAACATTTTCAAATCTTTTAAGTTAACATGAAAAAATGAAAAAGAAGTTGGTTTGAATTTAAATGTATAAATCTTTTGCGATTCATTTCAAATAAATAAAAGTTGCTGAACCGAAGATTTTTCAAACAGTTTCTTCGAAATATTTATCAATTCATTGCCTCAGGTTTAAATAGTTTTTTTTTATAAATAGTTGAAGTTTTAATTTCTGCCTCAAGCTAAAATACCAAATAAAATGATTTCCAGACAATAAAGGATGGATAAGGATAAAAATACATCATATCCCCACGAAAGAAAGAAAACATTGCAAAAAAACTATGTAACTAATGTGCTTACCACGCTCAAATTGACAACAGCTAACGAGACTTGTGGAGCAAAACATATCCGGTGCTAGTCTGTAGGGTTTAGGTCAATGATCCAAAGAAGTTAGCGGTTCAGACAAAAACCTCGCCACTATCATAAACAACTTTAACGGATCTCTTGGCGCCCATCGCAGATAACAAAAAAAAAGGAAAAAACGTGAAAGAAACTTTGTTATCTATTCTTGTTGCAAAAGAAAACAAAATTTTGTTTTGTAAACTTTTTTCGAAAAATTTAAAAAATAAAATAAACAAAAACTTTATCATCTCTTTCCTGTTGTGAGTCTAATGTTATGAAGAATGTATTGCAATTGCAATTCATTGAGCAAAAATTGCTTTTCCTTTGTTGTCCTTGTTGTCTTCATATCCAGTTCCGCCAAACAAAAATAGCTCCTTTTTTTGTAATACAAAAATTACACCACACTCCACCGCCATAAATGCATTTTACATACATGATTTACATGCACCTTCATTAAGGAGTGTCAAGGCGATGACCATCGTGTCACCAAATCGACTGGACATTAATAACCTGTTCAAAGGAAAAAAGAAGACCTCTTGGATGCTTTACCTCATATGATCATGCTTTTTGCATGTTTGTTGCGCGGTGTTAATTTCAACTAAAAGTCATGCTTTTGTGCAAACCCTGAACTGACTCCAATCAGCACCTTAAACGATGTCCACATTAAATGCAATGATGCAAAGTTGGGTTAGGTGTGTCGATTATAAATCAACGCAAGCATTTATTCCCTTTTCCCTTGTTAAGTGACACAAAACAGCCAAAAATAAAGTGGTTATATACTTATAAACGAGTACCTACTTAAAAAGGGACATCAAAGGTAAAGCCCGCTTTTAGCATTCCGAAACTGAAACCTTTACGCATAATAATAATAATAATAAAATTGATGCCGACAATATTTATGTGAAATAAATTTGATGTTGAGCGGCAATCGAATATGATGATGATTTTACAATATATATGATCAGTTTTCCAATTAAAATTAGGTATGTGATTATAATCGAAGGTATAATGTACTTTTGATATCGAAATAATATAATCACACAATTTTGCGGTGGGGTGTGGCGTGTGGGACCTTTGTTTGAGAAAGAGAATAAGACAGCTTGGCGGCGGCGGCGGCATCCGAAGACACACGAGGTGAACTGGTCATAAATCGGAATTGAGTATTTAATTTATCCAGCCCCAATTAAGTCATAAATTTGATGATTGGTTATAAATCAAAATAACAACATTCTTATGTTCGGTACGTAACTTCTTATTCAAAAGTTGTGTACTCGTATTGATTATATATAGATTGTTAGAACTTAAATTTCGAAAAAAAAACACTAGTAGTTATTGTATGACTTGCCATTTCTTATACATACTACCTCTTGTACTAAGACACTAATAACGTCGCAAATTGGAATCGTTTATTACATTATTCTATGGATGTTGATTTTTTCATTGGAAGCATATAAATTTTTCTGAAATAGGTTATGTCTAAGAATAAAAATGTATTTTCAATTTGTATTTCATAACATGCTCATTTTAACTTTTGATATCAAGAAAAATTGTAATAAAAGACATTTTAAACCTCTATTTCTTCAATATTTTTCACACAAAATCTAATATAAATAAAATATATTTTTAGACAACAGTTGTTTTTATCACTTTCAATTTTCTAAAAAAAAAAATATTAATAATACAATTTAGAATTTTTTTTATTAAAGGATTTTTTTTTAGTTTTGAGTTAAAATATTAATAAAAAAAAAATAATTAAACTTAAAAAAGATATACATATGTAACATGATTTTTAATAATTTGTTTTTTTTTTTTTATATATGAATTTTTTTAACTTTTAAATAGTGCCTGTCTCGCACAATCGCACGACTGGGTCGCACATACTTGCTCTTATGTTAAAAGTTACTTGGAATATTAAAGCTTTTTAAAAATTCAGAAAACTATTTTTTTAAGAAATTAAAATTAAAAATTAAAAAAATAAAATAGAATTCGGTTTAAAGTTAAAAAAAAAATATATTTAAATGGATAAGACCTCTCAAGTAGCACAAAAGTCTAAAATACACCAAAATATTTGGTGTATTTTTTGCACTTTCGTGATATACATTATTAATATAAAAAATACACCATTTTCTCGTATATAATAAACTCCGGTGGTTAAAAAAATATACCGATTTTTGTGCATAAATGGCGCTAGTGGTATATTAAATGATCTGGTTTTTGGTGAAAACTATCCCTTTGAAATTGAAAAATACACAATAAATCTTTGGATAAAATACACCATTTAAATTATTCTGATTTAAAATTTGAACCAAAGTTTATTTTTTACCTCAAACAGTTTGATTCACACCATTTCTTATGAAATAGATGAAAATGAACTTTAGTTCACTTTCATAATATTGCCATAAGAAACTAATGCTTAAAATATGAATTTGTTTGCCTAATTTAAAAACGAAACACATTCTGTCTACTAATTTTAGATACTACCCCGTCTAAAATTCAAGCGCCTCAAAAATGTCAGTGAATTAATGATTTTTTTGTTCGATTTTAAAAATCAATTTTTTTCAAAAATTATAATTTTGTTGTTGTTTTTACATTTTTTTAGAAGAGTTCTTTTATAATATAATATACCTAATCCAAAAAACCAAGAATGCGGGATAATTAGGTCAATAAATATACTATTATAGTAAAAAAATTATTTGCTGTCTCCTTTTTTTAAATGGCGGCCATTGAAAAATATGGCGTCTCCCACTTATGCATTCTGGTGAATTTTATGTCCACAGGCTGTGCTTCCTACACCAAAGAGAGTGTACAAAATATACCGTTTTGGTTGATTTCAGAATCGGATAATTTTATGCACCATTAAGGGTATATTATAAAAACAACTGAATATCGGTGTATTTTTTGCACAGAATCTTAAAAAAATGTTGAAATTTTGTACAGAAAAGACAGTGGTATAATTTGTATACCACTAATTTTGAGAAATACACCATATTTTTTCAATTTCCTCAATTTTACACCAAAATTAATGAATTTACACCAATTTATACACCAGTGTGCTACTTGAGCTCCAAACGAATTTCTTGTGTAACAAAGAATTTTTAGAAAAAAAAAATTGAAAATCGTTAGAGCAGTTTTTTTTAAATATTTTTTTTATATAAACATTTTCAAACATTTGAATAAATTTTTCTTCATTTTATTATATAAAAGCTAATTAAACATTTTTCTACAAATTTATTATTTAAATCGGTGGTGTCAGATATCAAGAAAACGGTTCTATATGGCAAGGTACAGTAAAACGAGGGGTAAAAACAATTTTTTAATTTCAAAACTACGACCATATTTGCCAAATTACATTTTTACTTGGCAAGTATTGGTTTCGTGCAGAAAAAAAAAATCGAGGTTTTAATCAAAACCAACATTACGATGATGGAGAAGATCAAAAAAGTGGTTTTCGTCATGCCGTCCGTCGGTCTGTGCGTCTGTGCGTCCATCTGTACATCGAGCTAGGGCCTAAACGGGTGGATGGATTTGCTTGAAACTTGGTACAGATGATTTTTGCGTAATTTCCTAGGTCCTTCTTTTTTTTTTTTAATATCTCCTTTTTAACGCATACCTCCCATATACCGTTTTCGAGGTATTGCACTTTTCTCGAAAACGGCTCTAACGATTTCGATAAAATTTTATATACGTAATGGTCTTATAGATTCTAACAAAACTGCGTTTTTAGTTTTTCTCAAAAAATTCGGAGAACGGAAATATGGCGTTGCCATTTTCCAAAAATTGACATATATTTTAGGTTCATATATTTAATCGAAGCATAAGCTAATTTTATTCAAAATTTACAGAAAACTAATTCTTTTCATTTTGAAATAAAAAAAAAAAAAATTTAATTTTGTTAACATTCGATTTTTTTAAATTTTTTTTCTCGAAACTTAACAAAATCTTAAATTTACAACAGATATTTAAGATAAAGACACTTTGAACTACAAGAGCAAGTACGTGCGACCCAGTCGTGCATTTTATTTTTAATCGAAATCTTTAGAGCCATTTTTGATAAGAAGAAATTTTACTATGCTCTTTAAAACTTTTATCAACTTCGAAAATTAGAAATGAATTTTATTGAAAACTTATTAAAATATAAAACTGATTAAACAGTAATATACATTTACATACGTGCAGAATTTCAATGATAATAGCCAAACTCCAAAAGGAATTTGTTGTGGTTTTTGTGCCATGAGTGGGGATATTTCTGTGAATTCCAGAGCTCAGGGGCATTTTTTGTGAACTCGGAACTAGAAAAATAAACTAATTTCTCAAAGTTTTATATATCTATTTATCTATAAAAGCCCGAATACTCGTGACTATAATCGCGTATTTAATTTTAATTTATGTAAAATAAAAAAAGAAAAATTAAAAGTTCGAACGTCAACTCTTTCGTTTTAAGACTTAATTTTATACTTTTTTTTTCTTAATTTTAACGAGCCAATTTTTCTTCCAAGTACTCATATTATATTCATTCATTCAAATAAACAAATCAATAAAACTTCTAAAGAACTATTATTTTGATGTAAAAAACCTTGTTGAAGAGCCGTCCTTCATCATCCTTGCATCAAGAGAGAAAAATCACTTTCGCTTTTACTTTCAACTAACAAAAAATAAATAAAAATATTTACCTTTGTCACGCCCGTTCGCACGGAGCAACTCTGCATCGTTTCTCATCGTCCAATGCCCATAAAGAAAAAAAACATAAAAACAGCACCCAGTGCCAATATACCGCCCCGAGAGAGCCATTGGACATTGGTGCATGTGGAAGAATGCTGATAGACTGAAATCGAAAACGAAACCTTCGGCGTCTTACTTAACCCTATGCGAGTGCGCTTTTAAAAATCCAATTAATTACGGTGTCCGAATGTCGGCATTTCCAGAAATAGCCACTTTTCACGCATCGTGCGTCCGCGTCGTCGCCGTCGTGTTATGTCGTGGAATTGCAAAAGGAGTGTGCCTGTACTATTCCAGAAATCCTATTCAAAACAACCACACGGTTACCTCTGTGGTGGCGGCGATATGTTTTTTTTACCAACAATTGTTGCCGTTTCCATGAACCAAGTTAATAATTTTGTTAATTGGCCGATTCCTTGGCCATTTACTATGGTTGCACGTTGCGTCAGTGTGTTCAGCTTTAAAAAACTATAAAGCCACACGCTCTTCCTTCACACAGAGTGAGTTGGCCATTATCATTGCGACTTGTAATCATTTTTATGTACGAAGATATTCAATGCAAACAGAGAGTGTTATCTGCGCTGCGCATGTGCAAGAGCGTTTTGTATTGTCTTCGAGGACTCCGGGATAGTGTATCATGGTGTAATGGAGAGCCAGGCTTAAAGTAGATGGCCATTATATGGGAGGGAATCTCGTTTAGGTTTTTAATTAAAATGTTTATTCGCCTTTAGGTTGTGGAGTTAAAGATGCAGTGGGTTACTCAAACTTAAGCATAATCGACATTTTGTTTAATTGCAAATGTTAATGAGGCAATGGTTCATAATCCCCATGGATCTTTGGTATTATTTTAAAGAGCTCCAGTTGGGGGCTTATTGTAATAAATTGGAGAAAACATGATGAACAGAGAATATTGAAGGCGGTACTTTAATTTGTTCGATTTGTCATGACATACATAACATTAAAAGGCCACTTGTTTAATGTGCTGTGCTCTGATGGAAGGACTTGAATGTAAATGAGAAAGAGAAAATATTGAGTTATTGATTTTCATAATGGACACTAACCTACTTTTAGTTTTTTTTTTTTATGTGTATAGCTTTAAATGGTGGTATAATATTTTTTGTATATGATCTTCTAAAGACTTCTTCCGAGAGAAGTCATCATTAACACACAGGTAATCCCGATTTAGGTTTCGCGATAGTGAACAAAATTTAAAGTGACATTTGAACCGTTTCTTAAAATCCACAACAGAACGGTGTTAATGGCAATTTCAAAAAATAAGTGAAACCATATCTGAAACAACTTTTTAAAAACGCTTTTAGAATGCTTCTTAAATCGTTGTATAAAAATGCTTGCAGAAACACCTCAAAATAACCCTAAACCTCTTTAACGAGTATAACTTAATAATTGCCTAGAAACTGAATACTGATCGCTTAAAATGCACCAAAAGACGCATCCAACGCTCTAGAAAAGAAATAAAAATGGTAATCTGTTAATGGGTCAAAATCATGGAGGTGGAAAATTTGATGTCCAGGCATTTTTTTAATTAAAATAACATTTATTTAAAGCTTTTTTTCTCATTTACCAATTGACATAGTTGGAACGCATCTAAGAATATATTTGTTTCGGTTAGAAAAGTGTCCATTTCTTTTTTATTTCATCTAATATACCCAAAAACAGCGTTCCTGGACATGTCCATAACTCAAAAACTGAAAATCAAATTTCTTAAAATCACATAGAAGTTAATTATTTTTGAGTATTTCTTTTCTTAACACACTAAATATACACAATTCTCTTTATTAATTGGTACATTTCTTACAAAAAAAAGTCATGTGTGCAATTCACACGTGGTAAAAGTGAAACCTTAAAAAATCATTTTTCTTGCAAAAAAAAAAATAAAATAGAAAAAATCTACCTATTTTTATTCTATCACCTTCAAATCCATGTTTTTTATATGACAACCTATATAAATTTCATATCATCTGAAAACTTGTTGTCTTAGCTCAAAATATATATATCGATCAGGTCTATGAGACATCTACAAAAAGAGCTAGAATTTTTTGAACTTGATCAATTTCCATCAAAAAAAAAGCGAAAAAACACGTATTTTTATCTTCTCACGCTATTAAATGCATTTTTTACCTAACAACCTATAAAAATTTGTACTTCATCTGAAAGCTTACAGCCCTATTTAAAAACTCATCATAGAGAGTACATAGCATTATGTACTCTTTATAATGTATTTAAACAAAAAATTGTGATTTATAATATTTATGCAACGTTTAATAAAGGTTGTATAAGCTAAACGGGTTTTTAGGTTGTTTAGAGATTGAATAAGAATTTATTTTGCTTAAATGTCATTTGAACTTCACATAATTTTCAGAAAGAGAAAAAAATGTCAATATTTGTATATATTTTTGTTTTTTCATTGAAAAATTTATTTTTTTGATTACATTTTCAATTAAATGAACAACTTGAAATCAACTATAGTATATAGATGTATACATCAAAAAATAAGAAATTTGCAGATTTGTTCCTGATATAATTTTCGAGAAATTTTGGCCGCAGTGCTTATAAATTCATGTGTCTGTGTATTCATCTTTTTCTTATGTGTCTACATTTTCATACATGTGAACAATTTGTTATCAAATGAAATGTGTTTTTTTTAGAGATTTTCTTCTACATACATATATGACATTGAGAACTTTCGTTCAGGTTTTTGTTTATTTTTTTTTTTTGTTTATTTTTGAATCAGATGGAGTTATTTTATCGACAGATGGAGTTGTTTGTCGTACTAATTTTCCATTTTTAGTACTTATTTGGACACAAACCTAGCATAACAATAATGGCTAGGGAAATGTTTAATAAATTGAAATTTATGTAACGTTGCATAAAGGCTACATAAAACTTTATGTATTGTATAACTATGCAGCCGTTTAGAGCTGTTTAGTGAAATCTAATAAATAAGGCTGTTATTGTCTTAGCTCAAAATATATATATCGATCAAGTCTATGAAACATCTACAAAAAGAGCTAGAATTTTTTAAACTCGATGAAATTTCATCCAAAAAGCAAAAAAAAACATTTATTTTTATGTTCTCCTGCTATTAAACCAATTTTTTTGTTTGACAACCTATAAAAAATTTTATACCATGTGAAAGCTTATTGTTTTACCTTGTATAATGATGTATAAATCTTATTTGAAAGATGTCTACAAGAGAAGTTAGAATTTTTTAAAGTCAACCATGTCAAATTTCCAGACTGAGATTACGGTTCTTCCTACACTGGTAGCTGGTCATCGCCAACAGATCTTCACAGGTGTTTTGAGGTATTTTTAAATTTTTTTCAATTTAAGATTGTGTAACTTGTAGAGCACGTAACGTTATGTGTGATATATTTAATAAAAGGTTATGTTATCAGCATGCGTATTATAGTTGAATCAAATTTGTATGTGCACTAGATCATAAGATATAACGTGTGTAGAAAAAGAACATCCTTTTACCGTTATCTCAGAATTTTGAATATGAAATTAATTGAAATTTTGTACATTTATTATTTAATTACCTATCTACAGTACAAATTTCATTTATCTATCTATTAAAACAAAAAAGTTATAACAAGTTGAATGTTCGTGTCGCGTTTTCGTTTCATCTTGTTTCAAATCACTACGATACTAAAGAAGTTTTCACTTAAAAAATTAAGTTTTGTTATTTTTTATACATTGATAAAAGTTGTCCCAATGACGCATAACACCAACATTTATTAATGTATCAATATTTTAATCATCTAACGTACAAAAGGGTGCTGTAAGCAGTTTTTAAAGTTGATTTTATATAGATTTATCATTCCACACCTTTTTTTTATGAATAAATATATAAAATGTATGTTAGAAACTAGTTTTAGTTTCATTTTTAAGTACCGTACATCAATTAACCGTCATTCCGGGAACGCTTGTTTTGGGGTATAGCTAGATTGAAATTTAAATTTGTAACTGATATTATGAACAAAAATCAAAGCCACTACAATATAATCAAATCAAAAATATTTCGTTTTACTTTGTTACATAAAAAATAAAAAAAATTAAGGTCAAAACGTCATTTCCGGGAACGCTTTTAGAATCTGAATAAATAATGTAGTCTTACACTCATAATTTTGCATTTTTTGGGTATTTTTACTCAGTATCCTACCTAAGTATGGCTGTAATATACACTTTTATCAAAAAAGTTACAACAAAAACAAAAGAAAAAATTACTTATGGCCTAAGTGTTTCGGAGGTGCATAAAAGCATTTTTTTTTTCGAAATCGGTGTCTGTCCCAAGAAATAAACTTATATTTGATTTATTTAAGACCTACTTTTTTAGTATAATTTAATAATATATCATTCACATTGATACTATTTCTAGACCCCTGAAGTCGTTTCGAGGAACGTTTTTCTGGTACTAATTTTTTGGGTTTTGTGGTAAATTGAAAAATATACATTTTTGTGCTCTGTCCGTTCATGAGCCGACAAATTATGGCTAAAGCGAACTTTTGAGCATGAAATTTTTATTATAAAACAAAGTTGATTTTTTAAGAATTCGGTCATCGATATTTCCCACCTCCATGATTTTGACCCTAATGTGGTAATAAACTTTAACATTGCTTATTTATTTAGCATGGGATTATTGCTAATTGTTACATTGGACTTTTTCGATATTTGTTGACTTTTATGTAGAGGACACGCGCTCAAGATGAATTCTTCTTCTGCCACGTTGTCAGACGGATTTAGATACGAAATTTCGTCGGGCTATTTTGTCGACTTCCTAACCCTCTGTAGGCACACCTCTTTTTTGTGACGTGATAGGCACACGGGTGCGAATTTGGTTTATACTTTTTCATGTCGCTAGAACTTTTTTCGGTCACAATGGGTGATATGCATAAAAAAGTAGTACTTACTTAAAGTAAAAGGAAAGTAAATACTATAAATTCTAGTAAAAGGTAAAATTCATAGTTTTTACTTAATTTCGTATGCATAAAAAAAAGTACCTGCTAGCAGGCAAATACTTTAAGTAGATACTAAATTCATCCAAGTAAATACTAGAATTCACCCAAAAATGATAGTAAATACTTCTTTTTTAGATGATTGGTATTCGTTTCGAATTTAAGCCTGGTACGTATGCTACTGACACGATACGAAAATTTACTTACACAAAAAAAAAAAAACAACTAAATTGAACGAAAAATTATTTTCAGCTTAGCCAACGAAATTCTTAGCTATGCCCGCACATTTGGAAAAATTAAAATCATTTGTCACTAGCATTTAATTGTCCAGTTCATTTTACTTGCTAAAAAAGAGTTTTTTGACTTTGGAGACCTAGACAAATTTTCGTTTAGCTTTAGCAGCGTACTAGGGCTTACAAATAAATTGTTCTGACAGTTTTACCGTGTAATCCAATACAAATTTTAACTGTTTCTTAAATTTGAGTTTGTGATGTGAACATCTGTACGTGCTTTTTTTGTGAGTCAAAAGTGAACTTAACAGCAGCATAAAAAAATTGAACTTGAGATAACAATCAGATATTACATGATGGCTCTAACGATTTTCTTTGAAAAGTTCAATATTGAAAATATGGACCGTAATTAACGGTATTTCCCATAGAACCGTTTTCTAGTAAACGACACCACCAATTTCAATAAAAAAAATATGAACAAAAACTTTTTAGTGGTCTTAATATTAAAATAAAACAAAATTTTCAATAAAATCATTTTTGTATTAAAAAGAGATCGAAATTTTGTATGAAAAATCTATTTTGAAAACGACTCAATAATTTTATTGAAACTTTATTTTTATTTATCAATTAATATATCTTCTTTTTAATGGAATACCATTTCTATTTTTAAAAAAATTTTTGAACATCTTTATATGAAAAAAAACTTCTTTTTAAAAAAGCGGCTCTAGATTTCCAATTCTTTGTGATGCATTAAAAAAAAAACGTTATTTAACTTTAAACCAAATTTTATATTATTTTAAAGTTTTTTTTTATATTTTTTAAAAATAATCTTTTATGAATTTGTAAAAAGCTATAATATTTCAAGCAACTTTTGACATAAGAGCAAGTACGTGCGACACAGTTTTGGCTTTTTTTTTCATTGCGAATTCCTTAAAATATATTATTCATGGCTAGTAAAGTTAATATACTGTTAGCAATTCAAATATGATTCAGAGTTGAAATTATCTCAACATTTTTAAACTTGACATTACTTAAAACAAAAACTTATTGAAAAAAAATACTATTCATTTACAATAATGACTTATTGATAAAGTACTTTTAAATTTAACTCTGAGCCCGATAATCGATCATTCTAAACTTTTTGGTAATTGATACATAAAAATTCTGCCATTTCGACAAATATTAACAACCATCCATTTTTAAGAAATACCATGAAAAGATTGCGTCAAAATATGACTCAAGACTGCTATTCATAAGTTTCATGGCTTCATAATTGCGGTTTTAAAACAAAAAAGTATATACTATCAATTTTACAAGTTAGTATTTTGTAAGCTTGAAAAAATCTAGTAATTCCTAAAGAAAAAAAGGACTTACTAGTTTTTATGCATATGGAATAAAGTATTTACTGAAAAAGTTCATCCAAAAAAGTAGTTACTATGAATGATAGTAAATACTTAATTTTCAGCATTTACTTGATTTTTATGCATATGAAAAATAGTATATACTTGAAAATTCTCTAGTAAAAGCATTTACTATTTTTTATGCATATCACCCGATATTTTACAGAGAATCAAGTATGAAGTTGATGTAGAATATTCCGAGGAATTCAAATATTGTATTCACAATTCCGAAAAAAAATATTTTCACCCTTATAAAGAGAGTTTTTTGTGACCACTTTTTTGAAAAATCGTAATTTTTTTTATTTTTGTCCTGCCAAATTCGCACCCGTGTGCCGGCAGAGGGCTAATGTTCATCTTTGACTTTCTATAATTTTAAATATCGTTGTAAAAGAAATAAGCTACTCCGTAGCAAAGACCCCACCAAACTACGCTCCTGACACCAGACATATTAATATCTGATTTTCTTTCTAACAACAAAACACCTGATACAAAGTTGTGATAGAGGTATACAATTAGTAAGAACGGCAGGCGGTTCAAATTTGTGTTCATTTTGTATATCTCCTCGAGGCTCTTGCATTGCTGCGACATGAGGTGAAGGTTCCTCTTGAGCTCTTAGACTCTATTAAACATTTAAACAACACCTCTAGCTTATCTGTATACTGTGAGACGGCAGCAGCGAGAAAGAACACCAATTACAACACCTTAAAACATGAGCTCGATGTCTGTTGTGTTAGCTTATACATATGACTGGATTATCGGCGTGTTTTCAGATTTATTTGTCGGATAGATTGGCCTACAAAGGTGGGCCAGGCCAGCCACCATCAGGATCAATGCTATACTTTCATAGAAGAATTACACCGTCGCGACTCGACGGAATATATACACATTAGATTCGCCACAATTTATTACAAAACTAACCAGCTAACAGGTAAGAAAACACAATTTCCGTATTTAAGAGATGCAGCGCGTTGTTTTTACACGTCTAAGGTCTTGGGTATATGCTTGTTGGCCGCACTTTCAAATTCCATTTCACACGAATCTTAACGAATCGAATATAAATCTCATCGACCACTGGACCCTCGATTATCCTTAATAGCTGTTATTTAAATCAATGTCCATGTAAGAGTGTTTTTTTTTATTTTTGTTTTTTTCTTCTTAGCAAATCGCATACTCCCCGTGTAGATGCTGAACGTTGCACTACTGCCACGTTTAGTCGCTGCGCTGCTGCCACGTTTAGTCGCTGCGCTGCTGCCACTATATACGCTCGCACGGACGAACAAATTTATTGTCCATGAATAATTACGTCGCTGAGACAACGCAATTATCTCACCGCATGATGGCGTGGCAGTGCTGAGCTATAAGCTGGAACCCTATATTCCAAACGCAAATTGGTCCTTATTTTTTTGCACGAGTATTTATAAAGGCTGGGGCGGTCGACGATATAAGTAAGAGGTGAAGAATGGCACGGACATGACCGAGTTTTTAAAAGAGTATTGAGTTGCTTAAAGGTTTTTTGAGACAAAAAAAAAAGGCAGACCTGTAGCACTTTCTATATACCGCCATATTGATGGGGAATTGATAATCACAGTAATTTTGTTGTTGGCATTAATGCAACCCCATAACAAATTGACAATTTATATGGATAAGTGATGGGCATTTATCGGCGTCATTTTTGATGTCACAAAAGGGCAGTTGAAATGGATGTTTTTTAAAGAAAACTAAATTTTGGACTTGCAGGTCAAAGGTTTCACGGAAAATACTGTTGTGTGGAGAAAGCGTTTTTTTTTTTTAGATAAAGGTGAATAAATTTTATCCTGTGGTATAAGCAAAATTGTAATAATTTTTGTAGGCTAAAATCAAAATCTACAAAACCTAAAATCTCCAAAAAAGCAAATCTATGTTGTGCCAAGTTTATTACCTCAAAAGTTTCGACTGGGTGAACCGATTTTGTTAAGATGGATTGTGTATCCTCCATAAAAATAACGACCCTAGTCACAACTTGACCTTCTTGAGTCTATGGATGCTTAGCCACTTCCAAAACCAGCTCACAACTCATTGCGGAAGAGCCTTGGTTGAAAATCTGACAAGAAATTTTTCAAACAAAAGAATTTAAAATATAAATTATGTATGTATATTAGGGCATTAGTTATTTTGAATCAAGTTCCTAAGTGGAAAAACTGTTTCTAAATAATAAAAAAAAATCCTCTAATTTTTTCTGGTTTTTATTTAGACACTAGATGGCGCCTCAAGAGGTTTAAAGTATCATTTGAAATAGGTATGTGTTGACTTATGAGGCCATTTTTTAGATATAGGTAGACTTAAGTCAAAATTCATGAGGTTCTTGTCTACATTAAACAACGTTTTCAAAAAGGTATAAATCATTTTTCTAGGACCCAGGGGTTAAGTCAGGACATGCATGTTCTTTTGGGTTGTATTTTATTTGTCATGCTATTTCATATGCTTGTTTTAATAAAACATATTTTTGTTCAGGCCAAAAACAATAGATTTTGAAATTCTATATTTTATACAATTTTAGTCTTATTCAATTTTTGTGACCATTATTTTGAAAAATAAAGTATCTTGTTTTCTCTTTTACATGTTTAATAAAAAGATATAAATATTCTATTTTACCTTTTTTGAATATATTTTCTCAAGTTTTTAACAATATTTTAATTTTAAAATTTTTTAAAAGGATACATATAAATAGGAAATTTATTTATCTACAAAAAATTCCTTAATAAAAATTTTCAAATTAAGCTTGCTTTTCAAGTTATAGACAAAAACTCTAACAGTAACAAAAAGAGTCGAAAATATTGATCGTTTGAAAAATGGTCATATCATTAAAATTTATCCACAGATTTTGAAGAAAATTATCTTTTTATCTTTCACAGGAAGTGTACTACACATGAAAAATTTAAAACTATGAGTATTCGAAAGATTTTGATTTTTTCTTTTAGTAAGAAAATTTTTTTGGCAAAAATTTAATTTAAAAAATTGATTTTTTTTTTTAATGTTTTGATACATTGCACTTAATAATCTGGAGCGACGCAGAAAAGTTGTTCTAGTGTTTCTTGCTTATTTATTCAGCTTTTAGGTGCCGGTTTTTTTTTGTTCAGATTAATCGCTGGGAAAAAAACGACAAAAAACTTTGAAAAATCATATCTCGAAAACCTATCCACACAAATTTTTTTAGATTAGATTTTCGAGTTTTCTGGACTCAAATCTATATTAAAAGTATAAAAGTATAACGGCACTTGGTGTCCAAAAAGTTTTTTTTTTTTTTTTTTGTAAACTAGTCTCTCCACGAAGTTTACTTATTTTATCTAACAAACGCTATAATAAAAAAATTCAACTAACTTTGCTTTTGACAATGAATTTTGTAAGGTTCTTCGTTCTTAACTAATCTGAAAGAGCTAAACTTCTCTACTCGATAAAGTCCAAGAGTGGCTCTCTTAAATAATAATAAAGTGATTTCTTTCGGGAAAAAGTATTATTTCGCCCGAGCTAGATATACCATACTCAGCTGAAAAAGATAATTGATTCCTCTGTGTGTTGTCTGGGTTGAAAATGTGACACTTATGGGCAGCACAAGTCAAATGACCACCTTATTAGTCGCTGTCGCAACGGATTTGTTACTCTATACCACCAAGATATCCACCAGAGGGACATTCATAATAACTGTGTGTATGTCTCTTATTATACCTACTCTCAGTATCTGAGTCCTACCACTGGATGCCTATAGGCAAAGACTGTGTAGGGGAAGATTGTAACACCTCTGACCACGATGCTCGTGTGACACAATTTGTCATATTGTAATTGCAGATGATTCGCAAGATTGCCACATGAAGCCTGCGAACGATATCTTTCTATCTTTTTTCCTAGAAATAGTTGAATGCGAGTGTCGTTTAGCATTCGTCGCATATAGACTTTTGGTCCACCAAAGCATCCATAGAGGTATCCTTGGAGATTCAAAATAAAAAAAAACCGAACATAATGTCGCTTTTTTTCGAACATTACCCACAAAAAAAAAAAAGGAATGCAGACGTCGACGTTCGACTAGGACTACGACGATTCCGACGACAAAGAATGCAATGCAATCGCATATCGCAATGGCTTCAGCCAGTCTGGGTGGCTTTTGAAGTTATTGATGGGTCTATAGCAAGACGACAACCGACACGACGACGAGGAAGACCATGACGACAATATCCTGTGTGCGAGCTAAAAATATACATTTATCTGCCACATGAATACGACGAAAAATAATTTAAATTCATTGCTCTCTTCTGTGTGAAATGTGAAAATGTGATTATTTGTTAGCCAAAAACAGCACAACACACATACACAAACACACACACTCACAAAAGTTGTGCCAGTGCACGAAAAGAAGGAAAAACTGCGGTGAAAAGTTTCACAGGACTTTCCAGGACGATATATGTATACGATGCGATACGACAACGACGACGACATCGATGATGGCGCCATAGGTTTTATCGATATGATACAAGTTGAGATTGAAACCTTTTTTCCAATATAAGGATATCATCACTCCTTTTTCTCATAAAGTTGTTGTTTTCTCGGCTGTCATCTTTTGAATCGGTCATTGTTGATCCGTAAGATATGAACGTAATTGCTTTTTAATAGATAAATATAATTTCCTTTTTTTTGTGTTGTTGTTGCTAAAAACTCTACCAAGCTCCCACATACAAATATAGAGTCGCGGTTCTTTTTTTGGCGCACCCATAACTATCCATTTTATTCATCCTTTTAATGGCTTTAGTTTGAGTTTTGCTCTATACTCTGGGTGTGTGTTTGTATGTTTCCTTATTTTTTTTTTTTTTTTTTTCTGAGAAAATTCTCAGCTTTGTTGTACGAGAACTGACGAGGACCAGGACGACTATAATGTGCAAGGTTCAGTTCAATGTACTCTTTTCTTCGAAATTGACCTGTAGTTGTGTGTTTTTTCATGGCGCCAGTTGAGGGTGTGCATGGATGCATTAAGGATTATGCAATTTCCAAGGATACATGAATAACTCACAGCTAGTTGATGGTCGTTTGCTATAAATCTTGACGCTTGGTTCAAGTACGAGAGTTAAAGGAGAGGCTAAATGGAAAACAAAAAACTATCAATAAATAAATTTATACATTTTTTTTTTTTCATCGAGAATTGCAATTCCATCAAATATCATGATGGAGAAATTATTAATGTACTTTTGATCATCTTCTCAATTAATTTACTATCTTTAAGGGAGAAAGCAATTTATTATTGAGGATTTGGTTTTGTTAAAATATACCAACACGTCATAAGTTTTCATCATTAAATTCCAAGCATTTTATTGTTTTTCAATTGTTTTCTTTGAAATAGTTGATTTGACTTTTATAAATAGATTTTATCATTTTTCTATAGAAAAAGTAAGAGAAATTCAAGAATTGCACCTTAATAGATCCCAAAAAAACACTATCCACTCTATTTTAGATCGCATAATTATGCCTTTTAGGCATAATTTTATTAGCTAAGGCATTAAGGCTTATTTTTTGCCAAAAAGGCATAATTTTTTTCATTCTACTCTTGATTTATATTTTAAAAGTTTCTTATATTTTTTTGAAATATTTTGATAAAAAGACTAAAAACTAATATTTTCTATATCTTTTAAATAAAGGTTGTTCGAAATTTTATCTACAGAATTTGTTTTAACCATTTAACTCTTGGTAGTGTTTTTCACACTAATCACTTTTACTAGAAAAAGAATCTTATTTTGTTGCTGTAAAAAGGTCTAAAACGCTTGCAAATAGGCTAATATTTTTTATTGGTGAAAAAAATTGGCAGCTAATTTCTTCCAATTATATGAAGCAACGTCTTGAAATATTCCTTTCGAAGAAAATAAGTTTCCGTTACGTGACAAATAAGTTGCCTTAGCCCCGATTTTTCAATCGTCAGTTAGACTATCAGAAGAATAAATTTCAATACAAAAAATTTTATTCCTAGGAATAATCTCTATCTGAGGTTTATCTGATGACTATTGAAAAATTGGCCCTTAATGTATAAATTGATTAAATAAACATTTCGTTTTGTGTACTTGTGTACTTTTTGTATATAATAATTTTTTAAGCATAAACTAAGAAATTTAAATTGAGGCATAATTTATTTGAAAAGGCATAATTTTTTTTCAAGTGAGGCATAATTTTGACTGAATGGGTTGGCAACGCTGGTTAAAAGTTACTTTTGGGCTCCAAAACTCAGGGTCAGTTGATTCCAATTCCATTTTTGTTGTACATACAAAGTACATTTATATTAAATAAGATTGAGCCCTTTTTGATAGTGGTGAAATGTTCGCCTTTTAAGCTCATATCCCTAGGTGCCCCCAACTGAAAGGCCCTAGCTGGCAGCATAGTAGTGTTTGAAAATTTGAGATTTTCAATTTGGGGGGCTCGGTTACCACCCAATTTCGCTGAGTTTTCATCAAATACTTTTAAGCACTTTTAGAATCTTATCCAAAAGAAATACATATTTAAAAGTAAACATTCTCTTATCAATTTAATGAATTAACTCTAAAATTGATATAATTAAAAGAAACATTTTCAAGAGAACAATCAAAATTTAATTGTTTATTTTATTTATTTGTTCTAATAAATATTGCTCAAGTTACATTTCAAAATTAACAAAAATATTTCGGACTGATTCTCCCCGGTCTCCCAATCAGAACCTCTAAAAATTTAGAAGTTAGGCTGAGATGGTCTGCGTTCAACACGGAGAAAATCACATATATTAAAGAAAAGTATGATAGAATTAATTAATGTATTAAGACAAATGTATTTTTTGTGAAATCAAACAAGTGAAAGAACCGAAAACCACTATAAAGCAATGGAATGAGAAGGAATTTTGACTGGGATACTACCTTGAACTTTAACTTCGTAATAGCCCCGTTCCATTGGAGGTGGTAGTCTACTAAAAGTAGATGTTTTGGTTAATCTAGTACTATCATCTACTCATGCTCTTCTTCCCGAGTAGATACGATTTGTATTGAATTCGTTGAAAGTGCGTTCCATTGAAAATCGCTAGTAAACTAGTAGTAGTACTTTGCCACCTCCCAAAGGAACAGCGTACAGGGCTAATAGATAAATTGCTAGATACATATTTTTTAGAACTACAAGTCGCATTTGGAAAGAGTTTTAGTACACCATTTATCCCGCATAAAGTTTAACGGTTACACTTAACCTTTTGAAGATTTCAACATATATACAAGGAAAAAAAAACACTCTAAAACATAATATTACTTGACTTAAATGATCCAACTTTTCTTCAACATTTTAACTTGTTTAGTATTCATATCAAATCGCCAAATTTTAATTTGGCAAAGGTTGCTGATTTGTTTTATTTTTCATTTTTTTTTTGTGCCTTAAGGACCAATTGCCCACATTGTTCTCTGTTTTGTAAGATTTTTTTTTTTGTAATTTAACCTGCTCCAGATATGAACGTTGAACGTACGTATGTATCTGTGTCTGTCTACCTGTGCAGCTTTATTTTCATTTCTTGCCACATGCATAATATTTTCTGGCCCATTTTAAAGCCTAACAAATCACCAGCGATAAATTATTTTAATCGCAATGCGATTTGCGATTTTTAAACGATAAGATTTTTAATCTTAAATCTTGATGGCGGGCATAGATAATCGTAATGGCCAGTCAGTCAATAAGTACCTATATCTATCGGCTGCCGGCTATGAAGTTATTTATTGAATCAATCTGATAACCAGCTCAAAAAAATTTTTCTTGATTGTCCTTTCTTATGAGCAACACTTTACTTCTATATAATCCTTTAAAACCATAGTTAAAAAAATGTTAAGAACATTTTTTCTTAAAATAAACTGTTAAATGTTTAAGTAAAATAAATTACTATTGTCTTTTTACAAAAAAAAATAAAATATAAAACGAAACGAAAAACCAACAAAAATCAAATGTCCAAAGGGGCTGATCTCACTTTTCACATAACCAAACAAATCGGCCCTCAAAAAAATATTATTATCCTTTGACTTTTGCCACCTACACATAAATATAATCCACTGATTTCAATCTTGCAGTTTCCAAATCCAATTTCGAGTACACATTGATGCACTTCTTAAAAAGATCGATCGTGATGTTCATGAGAAAATCAAATATTGGAATTATGGTAAGGATCAGGGCATGGTTTTTTTTTTCATCGAGGAAGCAAGCTCACACTGCCTCTGCATTTAAAGATCGCAAAGTGATAGTGGATTTCAATCTCCGCCCACTAATAAGATACAAATCTGTATTAACCCAGCCAGCGGCGGTAAAACAGCAAGAAGCTTATAATAAAAATCGATGTGTGGCGTCTTCTTGGATTTGTTTTGTTTTTTTAGGTGTTAAAGGTAACACTTCGGAATAATAAAGGTACTGCCAGTTCTTCAGAAATGCAGTCCAAAGAATCTTTTTTGGAATTAAAAAACGTATTTTTTTTTTTGTGATTTTTACTTTACACAGAGATCGGTATTGGGAAATAAATTAGTTTGCATGAGCCCAATAAAAATAAAATCGATAAGTTGAAAAAGAAATAATTTTTTTTATTTTTAGGAAGTAATGGATGATCCTTTATATTCGGGATATTCAATAAAAAAAATATTTCAAGTTTGTGAGCTTATCTGATGCAAATTGGTATTTAGGTCAAAAATTGTTTAAGGTTTCAGTTTTGTATTTGTACATAAATTTTCACATCATTTTCAGCGGATATGGAGAGGTCACCACTCTCAAAGTATGGGTCAGTTCAAGACGTTTTAAAAACATAAGCTTTTGAGTTTTTTTTTATAAATTTTGAAAAATAGGTAAAAAAAACGTCTGTATATTTATGTCGGTTAAAAACATAGTAAATAAGAAACTATCGTTCAATGGCATTACGATGATGGAGAATGCCAAAAAAGTGGGCCAGGCAATTCTGTGTGTCTGTCCGTCTGTCTGTCTGTCTGTCTGTATGTACCTCGAACTAGACCCTAAACTACTTTAGTGATTTTGTTCAAACTTGGTAGTTAACAGTCTTGGGTGATTCCCAAAACAAATTTAAATTTTTTTTAGGTATAACGGAAATTGAAAATTTAATTTAAAAAAAAGGGCTGTAACGATTTTGATTATAGTTTTTGTGTGTTATAGTACACATAAGAGCCAACTTTTGAAATAAAAAAATATTAACGGTACCTGCCATATAACGGTTTTTTTTATTTATGAATGTCTCGTACAAGACTTACCCGATTTCAACGAAAATTTGTATACAAAAGCGGTTAAGTAAAGGTAATCACAACAAAAACATTACTGTTAAAAAAAGAGAGTTGAAATTATGCTGGCACAAAAAGTACTGAGATGTAAAAGTGTACCAAGTTCTAAAGTTTGGGTTCAAATTCGTATCAATAAAATTTTGATTGTTCTCTTGACAATTTTTCTTAACCATCGATTTTTAAAGTTATTTCAAAAATTGCCAAGTAAACAATCAAAATTTTATTGATACGAATTTGAACCCAAACTTTCGAACTTGGTACACTTTTACATCTCAGTACTTTTTGTGCCAGCATAATTTCAACATAGGATAACTTGGCTCTTTTTTTAACAGTAATGTTTTTGTTGTGATTTCACTACTTTTTGCAAGGTATGGCTGTAGAATATAAAATCTCTTTATTTGATGAAAATTCAGTGAAAATGGGCGGTTGCCTCGCCCCCTGCCTGAAATTCTCAAACTTTAAATTTTTTCCTTTGTGTTAACTACCAGCACCACCATTCTACCAAATTTCAAGATTCTACGACAATCAGAAGTACTCTATAATAATTTATGAAAATTCAGCGGAAATGGGCGGTTGCCACGCCCCCTGGCTGAAATTCTCAAATTTTAAATTTTTTCCTTTGTATAAACTACCAGCTTTACTATTCTACCAAATTTCAAGATTCTACGACAATCAGAAGTACTCTATAATAATTTATGAAAATTCAGCGGAAATGGGCGGTTGCCACGCCCCCTGGCTGAAATTCTCAAATTTTAAATTTTTTCCTTTGTGTTAACTACCAGCACCACCATTCTACCAAATTTCAAGATTCTACGACAATCAGAAGTACTCTATAATAATTTATGAAAATTCAGCGGAAATGGGCGGTTGCCACGCCCCCTGGCTGAAATTCTCAAGTTTTAAATTTTTTCCTTTGTATAAACTACCAGCTTTACTATTCTACCAAATTTCAAGATTCTACGATAATCAGAAGTGCTCTATAATATATGATGAAAATTCAGCGGAAATGGGCGGATGCCACGCCCCCTGAATTGAAAATCTCAAATTTTCGATTTTTTCCTTTGTATACACCACAAGTCCTATCACCATGTAAAATTTCAAGTTTCTACGATATCGGGAAGTTCTCCATAATTTTGATGATCTGTCAGTGAGTCAGTGAGTCAGTGAGTCAGTTACGGTTTTTGCGATTTTTGAAGCCCTATATCTCAGAAACTACTCATCGTAGGAGGCTGAAATTTTGTGAGGTGTTTGTTTTTGACGAGCTCAACAAATGCAGTGAGTTTGAAATTTCTAGCATCTTTGGTGTGGAAGTTAGAGGGGGGTCGAAAATGGCCTGAGTTGTTTCCTGTAAATAAGGGTGTAGTGCCAAAGTTGCTAGAGAACTTGGCTGGGCACTACCGTGCCCCTTGATATTAAAATTTTAGAAAATTTTCAAAAAACACATTTTTGGATTAAAAAAAAAAATTTCAAAATTTTTTCTTGAAAAATCAATTTTTTGAAAACGGGTTTTGTGAAAAATTTTGAAATTTCGTTTTTATGTGTAAATTAATTGTTTCTTTAAAATGGCATCCCAACTTTTTTTTGAAAAATATTAGAAAATTTTTATATAGGTACCTATACAAAATTATTTTTTTTTAAAACGGCTCCAACGATTTTCAAAATTTTTTTCTAAAAATTCCTTTGTTATCAAAACTTTTTACGGAAAATTAAATTTCCCATCAGAATAATGTTTTTTAAAAAATAATTTCATATTAACGTCTCTCTGATAAGACCTCTAGTTAATCTCTTACAAATAAACTTATCTGATATAAATTCAAAAATATGTATTCGCATTATATATACATACTTTAAATTTCTTACTTTAAATTCAATAAACCTGTTGTTTTAATATTTTGGGGTTTTTATTCGACAAAAAAAAACTTTTTGACATTTCGTCCTGTTGTAAATTTTATTTTTTTTTTCCTTCTTTTCTCCATTTGATTGTTTCTCAATTCTTTTAATTTCCTAATAAACATCCTGTCTAAGAAATAAACTCGTATAAATCCATATATAGATCCAATTAATTCCCAATATACTCACTCTATGAAACAAAAGAAGCAAAAAAATTACCAACATTTGTACATATGTACATATACCTACAAGTTTGTACGAATTCTTTTTTTTCCAATTCTCTGTTTCATTCCTAATTTTATGGTAAATCGATTTTGTCTTTTGCTTTTATCAATTTAAAAGAAATAGACGTTTATAGCTCCTTAAAGGGATGAATCAAAAGATATCTGTGTATGTATGTATTAAGTATCTATATAAATTGAAGGTTTTTATGTTATATTGTCAAGTTGATTGTTTCCAATCAATTTACTTGGATGCTTGGATATGTTACTTCCATCAGCAAAGAGCTAATGGATATTTCGAAGTGTGGTCAACTCTGGGCAAGTTGGCAATTGTGCCAAAGTCACTTTTATAGTTGAGGGGATAGTAGCTCTTGACTGGAGGGTTAATGGATGAAGAATTGATTGCTTCAATTAGCTAAACGTCCAAATAAATTGTTGTCTATCAAAATGGGATTGAAAAAGATTTTTATTCTTAATTTTGAATGCGTTGAAAAGTTTGAGGTTTAAGAGTTTATTATACAACTTCCATGAAAATGTCAAAAAAAAAATCTTTAAAAAACACACAAAACAAGCATTTATTTAACTCTGACTACAGCCTGATTTTGGCGAGTGTTTATTGATCAATCTAGAAAAAAAAATAAAATAAATTTCAAAAAACATTTCTCATTTACTTTCACGGACAATTGGATAATTCAGCCTCTATCATCTACATCATTACAATAATTTTAAGATGGTATGTATTTCGATCTGCCATCTTTGTCACAAAATTTTATTCAAGATTTCTTAGGTCTCTCATCTCTGCCAAAAAATCTTTTCTGCTGATTGTTTGATGTCTCGGCTCTATCACAATCATTTTGTTGAAAGTTTTGTCTTCTATTACGACTCTTATGCTTGATGACGATAGACAAATCTGAATTGGGTTCTGGGTGATCACGCCAATTATCGACATTCATAGTTTTATTGGGCTTTTCAACACCTGAAATGCAATAGAAAAACCCCAATTTAGTCGAAAATTTAGTTTAATTTTAAAAGTTTGATCTAATAAAGATTTTCAACCCTTTAAAAGCCTTAAGAATGCTTGAATTAAATCCTAGTTGCATTTCTCAAAATAGGTGAAATAGAGTCACAATTTAATTTCCCTTTTGTTAACGAAGTGAAAGAATGATTTAAGGACGTGTTTCATTTAAATTTCAAAAAGTTTTATATTTTTGCTTCAAGATGAACCTACTTAACTCTAAGTTTACTCATAATTAAAAATAAAAAAAAACCTGTCTCTTAGATAATTTCAAGTTTCACTGTCACATTTTAATATTTTCCTAAATTTTCAAGTTCGCACATCAGCTCTTTTGTTTTATTAAAATAATAAGAACAATATTAGAAAAAGGAATGCAATATTAATATGGCTACCAGTTTTAGGAAGATTTTTGTGGTCCCTATTTCGGTTGTCAATTATTGATAAATTTTTCTCTATTGTGAACATTGATCGAAACACAATTGTGAATAGGCGGTATTTTTGTTTTGACGTTTCATTTCACATTAATTTATTTAATCATTATTGTTTAACTTTTATGGATTGTTTTTTTTTCTAATGTAAGTAATTTGTTTAGTTAGGTTTGATATACAGGGTGTCCCACAGTCACCGCCCCAAATGAAAACCATGGATTCCTGAGGTAATTTTAATTCGAAAAACTTAAGAGGTAATTTTCTCGTTTTCGTCCCGTTTTCGAGTTACCACGGTTTTTATGATATTTGCTCTCTTGTCCTTTAACTGGCCTTATCTTTGCCAAACTAAGTTTGATTTGAAAGATTTTTTTTACAATCAATCAAGAATTTATTACAGTTTAAGTTTGCCTCAAAACTTTTTTTTCTGCGGACAACCGTTTTTCCACAATTTTACATCAAACACAATTTTCTTCGTTTTTTAAGTTGTTTTTTACACTTTCATATCATTTAAGTAAAAAAAACACGTTAATGAGTATTAATTTTTTGTCCTTTTTATTAAAGCCCAGTTTATTTTAATAAAAAAAATAAGTTTTATTTCATAAAAAAGGCTACTGAAAGTAATTAAAAAAAATAAACAAACTGAGTGAAATAAAAAAAAAAATATTTTTTAAATAAAAAATTGATTTAAATGAACTAAAAACTTTTTCTGAGCTATTGTGGTTAAGAAAAGAACAAATATTTAAAGCTCAGAAAAAATTTTAATTCATTTAAATCAATTTTGTATTTAAAAATTTTTTTTTTTTTAATTCACTCAGTTTGTTTATTTTTTTAATTACTTTCAGTAGCCTTTTTTATGAAATAAAACTTATTTTTTTTATGAAAATAAACTGGGCTTTAAGAAAAAGGACAAAAAATTAATACTCATTAACGTGTTTTTTTGACTTAAATGATATGAAAGTGTAAAAAACAACTTAAAAAACGAAGAAAATTGTGTTTGATGCAAAATTGTGGAAAAACAGTTGTCCACAGAAAAAAAAGTTTTGAGACAAACTTAAACTGTAATAAATTCTTGATTGGTTGTAAAAAAAATTTTTCAAATGAAACTTAGTTTGGCAAAGCTAAGGCCAGTTAAAGCACAAGAGAGCAAAAATCATAAAAACCTTGGTAACTCGAAAACGGGACGAAAACGAGAAAATTACCTCTTAAGTTTTTCGACTTAAAATGACCTCAGGAATCCATGGTTTTCATTTGGGGCGGTGACTGTGGGACACCCTGTATACTTGTTAATAAATATTTTCTTGATTTAGGACTAGAATAGAATAGATTAACTAAACTGGTAGAGTAAATGGAAAAAAACTCTAAGGTTGCCAAAAGAATTTGCACAAAGGCGTCATTAAATAGGAAGTGGAAGGAGATTGCAGTGGAAATGAATAGCCTGGAATCACCAGTACTTGACTCAGCCAAGTGGAAAAGGGTTCTCACATAACTGCAATGGTTTTGAAACATCCCGTATTTTTCATCTTATAATGGCTTGCTCAAATCGCTTTTCTTCACCATTTTTACTCTCTCCAATTTTATCAACGACATTATTCACTGATTTCATTTGAAATTTTTTTGTTGACAAAACCTATTATATTTTACTGAAAAAATCCAACAACCACTTTTTATTAAAAATAAAAAAACAAATAATTCGAGATAACCTCAAAAAATTTCACGAAAAACTGTTTTTTTTTCTAATCTGGATTTGCGGTCATATGTTTTTGGGTCGCTGAAACCGAATCTATAGTCTATTTTGCCGTATCACGTCAGGTTTTTGAGATATTCTCAAAAAATGTGAAAACCAAAAGAAACAACAAGTTCTGACATTTTTTGATGATATCTCAAAAACCTGACGTGATAGGGCAAAATTGACTTCGAATCTGGTTTCAGCGACCCAAAAACCATATGATTAACATAGTCGCACCCCCAGGTCACAATATTTTTTTGTTTTGTTTTGTGTGGCTATATTATTAACGGTACCTGCCAAATTTATTTCTTAAATTCTGAATTTCTCGTAAAAGACCGAACCGATTTCAATTTTTATCCAAAAAAGATAGGTACAGTTACTGTAACAATTTTTTTTAGAAAATTTTCAAAAAACACTTCTTCTTCCTTTTTCTCGGCGCTGTTATGATCTCGATGTCGAGGGGATCATAACTATCCCACGTAACTGCTTCACACTAGTGATCCGCCTGTGGGGTTCGCCGGGTTGACCTCAGAAATCGGCGGCAAGCCTCCCGGTTTTGTATTGTTCCATTTCTAGGGCCAACTGAATGCTGGTGGTTTTGCATTTGCTTGTACCAGGAGTTTTTAGGCCTACCTTTCTTTCTATTTCGTGTTGGAACGTTGTATGATATTGCTTTTTTGACGGGGTTCTCAGGATCTCTCCTTTGAACATGGCAATACCAACTGAGTCGGTCGTGTTCAATTTTTTTTCAAAATTTTCAAAAAACACATTTTTGGATTTTCAAAAAAATATTCCTATTTTTTATTTTTTTTGAAAAGTCAATTTTTTAAAAACGGTTTGAAGATTTTTTTTAAAAATTTCGTTTTTTAGTGTTGATTATTATTATTCTAATTATTAAAAATTTGTTTACAACACAATTTTTTTTATACGGCTTCAATGATAAAAAATTTTATTATACAAGAAATAAAATAACATAACTACTTTGTTTCGTGGTCCAAATCTTTTAAAACGGTTTTAAAGTAATTATTAAACCAGATAATAGTATAGTTTCAGTAATGGCGTTCTTTATTCATGCTTTATTAACCATTAAAATGGTATATAATTTATGTTTTCTTAATTGAATCTTCATTTTATTTTCAATAGGTATTTTTTATTAATTTCTTCTATCATTTTCTTCTATTTTTTTCTACTTTATATGAACTTAAATCCTTCTTAAAAAAGAATATCAGAAATTCTTCAGATTTCTTAACTTCTTTAAGTAATTTTGTGCTTTGGCAAAAATTGTACTACTTTTGAAATAGAAAAAATATTTTTTGAACAATAATAACGAAGAAAAAAATAACAAAAATAATAAAAAATTATTAAAATTATTTTTTATATTGGATTATTTTTTGAACAGTTATTTAAGCTTTCTGCCATAGAACGGTTTTCTTGATTTTTGACTTTTTTATAAACGGCTAAGTAGATTTTAACGAAAATTTTTTACAAAAAACTGGGAAAGGAGGTGGGTGGGCGAAAAAGTGGGGTGGGTGTCAAAAATCGTGTTTTTTTACGATTTTTGGCAAAAGTAGACCTCCTTTCGAAAAAAGTTGAACACAAAAGTTGTAGATAGTAAAAATTTCTACAACTTTTACTCAAACCATTTTTTTATATAACCTCAAAAATATTGGAAAAAAATGCAAAAATACGTTTTTTTAAGTTTTTATTTTTATCTTTTACAAAAATGATTAGATTTTAACAAAACTTGGTTAAAAATTACTTTGTTATGTTTTCTATCTTTTTTAAATGTTTTTAGAGCAAAATGATTTTTGACGAATTTATTTTGAAAAAATAGCCTATTTTTCAATCAAAAAAGTTACCGAAAAAATTTTTGATTTTTGAAAAGTTTGGAATGCAGTTATTTAGATTAAAACATTTTATTTAAGATTGTGTGGAAAAACTATACTTTTGTTTTAGAACATATTGAGAAAAATTAAAAAAAAAAAAACGATTTTTAAGATAGATTTTTCCGTAAATGATAATAATATTGGCGAGAAATAATTTTCTATAGAAAACAAATTAAACTTTTCTAATGGCCTTTTACCTTCTTAATTTGAATTTAGCATTAGAATAGCTCTAACGTTCCAAGTTTTTTAGATATTGAATTTTGAACGTCCAATACACTATTTGTGTGATGTTTTGGCATGGTAAAATCTCAAAAACATGATGTGATAGAATTTTTCTGACTTTGGCTTCGGAATCAGCGCACAAAAAACCATTAGAAAAATATACTTTAATTTCTATAAAAAAAAAAAAACTTTTTGACTAGTGAAATCGACCATTCGTTATTCGATTTTGTCTGCCCTGTTCGATTCCTCAGACACCTGAGAAAATTATATTTGAAAAAGAAAAATCTTTAAAAAAAACACAAAGTAAAGATTAAACTCACACTAAAACCTGATTTTTGAAAATTGTTTATTGAAGACCTTAACAAAAAAAAAAATATTGCTTAAGATTAAAATTACTCGTGATTTCAAAATTCTCTCTCACGTCTTTCATAGGGTTTTCTCGACCGATTTGAATATTCCGATCGATGAAACGGTCTTCCCTCATCGCGATTGAAATTTCTCGATTTATAATTCGGCCTATCATCGTGACGGTTAAAATTATTATATTGACTATTCATTCTCCCACCTCTATCGTTGAAATTAACCCAAGGTCTTCTTGGTCCCTCATCTCTGCCAGAATGCTGATTGTAAGATCTCTCCGCTCTGTAATTATCATTTTGCTGATAGTTTTGTCTTCTATCTTCATGTCTTCTATCTTCATGTATTCTATCTTCATGTCTTCTATCACGTGGAAAACTGGCTTGTGATGAATGCGATTTAGTACGCCAATGATTGACTTCTGCAGTACTATCATCATTTGAAGTTGATATCCCCAAGAGGTGATTTTTATAATTTTGCCGATCTAAGGTATGTCCTCTAGCCTTTTCAACACCTGAAATTAAATTGAAAAACAAATTTAGGGCCAATTTTTCAATAGTCAGATAAACCTCAGATAGAGCTTATTCCTAGGAATAAAACTTTTTTTTATATTGACATTTATTCCTCTGATAGTCTAACTGACGATTGAAAAATCAGGGCTTAGTCGAATATTTTTTTTTTATTGTTTTAAAATTTTTAAATTAGTTTACAACATAAAGCAGAGAGAGAAATCGAAAGGTCTCTTTAAGCTCTGAAAACCAAAATTTAATTGGAGGTCTGGTTGCCGAGTTATATGCGCATCCAAATATTTACACTCGAAAGCAAACATCTGCGGACCAAAGTCTCGAAACAAGTTTTGGTTTACAAATATGGGTTGAGAGTGACTTGGCTAGGCATTTTGGTAAAAAAAATAAAAATTTTTTTTTTGGATTTTCGAGAAAAAATTCAAGGTTAACCCCTTGCCACAAAAAAATACATTTTCAAAAATTTCCTCCAAATCCATCGAGTGAGACATTATAAGAAGGGTCTCTTTATGCTCTATTCATAGCTGGAAACCAAAAGTTTATTGGAGGTCTGGTTGCTGAGTAATTTGCATCCAAATATTTATTTACGTGATAACGTCTGAAATTTTTAGCAGTGTCGCATAAATTGCAATCAAAAATAAACTATTAGAAATACAAAAATCTTCTATAGCTTATTTGAAAGGTAATAACCTAAAGGTGAATACTAATAAGGGATTTGAAAAAAAAAAAACAGTTAAACTTGTAGAAAGTTGAATTTTTTTTTATGCGTCTAAGACTCTGCGTTTCAAAATACGAATTTTCTAAAAAAAAAAAAACTAGTTTTTCTAGGGTATTTTTGGGATTTTGTTTTTTTTTTGTTTTAAGCAATTTTTTGGAGCTTTCAAAAAATCTAAACCTTATAGAGCTTGTGCATGCATGTGCAAAAAATTTGAATTTTAAAATGATTTTTGACTGAATACCGCGAAAAACAAGTTTGCCCCAATTTTGTGTCCATTTTTAACCGTTTTTTTATTTTTATCTTTTTTTCTTTAACAGATATGTATAAATAAATAAAATTTATACTGTAGATAGATAATAGGCAGGACTATATTTTATATATATATTATATATATTATAAACAAGAATTTGTTTTATAATTTAATTTTTTTTTAACACGTTATATCTTTTGATCTATAGCAGCTAAAAATTTGATTTAACTTTATTGAGCATGCTGATGATATTACTTTTCATTAAATATATCACACACAACGGTACATTCCCTACAAGTTAAACAATCTTAAATTGAAAAACTTCAAAAATACCACAAAACACCTGTGAAGATCTGTTGCCAATGACCAGCCAGTCAGTGTAGGAAGTACCGTAATCTCAGTTTGAAATTTCGACATGGTTGGCTTTAAAAAATTGTTACTTTTTTTGTAAGCATCATACAGATATGATTGAAACATCATATTAAAGCTGAAAGAATTAGCTTTCAGGTGATATCAAATCTATTATCGGTTGTTGTTTTAAAAAAAATTGACTTTGAGGTAATCATTCCATTATAATGGAAGAAAAAACCTTGAAGTTCTTGCTTTTTTATGGAAAAATTCTTTAGTAGATGTCACACAGACATGGTTGATGTAAATATTTTGAGCTGAAATAATAGGCTTACCGATTTTTTTGGGTGATTTTAAAAAAGATGGATTTTTTTCACTTTTTTCATAAAAAAAAAATGATTCTTTTTATTAATTATTTTTATACCTTTTGCGCATTGTAAAAATTTAAGTATGTATGTTTTTATTCTTTAGAAGAAAAATATGTTAAATGAGAAAAGAAAAAAGTAATTCTGTTTTTCTACAAAACATATACATAGATAAAATATGTGTAAATTCTTAATCTTTAGCTTAAGTACTTTACTATAAGATTTATTATCTTATAATTTTTTTAAGTTGACAAAAAAATAATTTTTAAATCATTTAAATGCACAACCTATTTTCTTATGAAGTTATCACGTAAAACTATGTTCCGTAAACTGACTTTATAGACAACCACTTTTTTTTTTCTTTAAATTTACAAGTTTGCACTTCAGCTTTTTTGTTTTACAATAATCATTTAAACCAAAACTTGTTCGGAGATTTTCTTTCGAGGATATCTGCTCCCAAATGTAAGTAAATAAACATTTTTTTATTAATAGAGCTTAAAGGGATCTTTTTTTAATGTTTCACTCGATGGATTTAGAAGAAATTTTTGAAAATGGATTTTTTGTGGCAAGATGTTAACGTTTTAGTTTTTTTCTCGTAAATCTAAAAAATGTGGTTTATGGTTCTGAACGTGGTTTATCCTCAAGCACTCGCTCATTGGCACATTGAACGAAACACTTTGATATCTTCAATTACGAAGCAACTTGACGCCGAAATTTACCTCTCTTATAATAAGATGGACAATTGTAGAACGTTTTTTTCAATTGTGATATTTTGTTATGTTTCCTCTTTACATAACTTTTTTCAAAGAAAAAAAAAAAAAAAACTCTCAATAAACTTCATACTCGTAACTGGCTTATTACGATTAAAAATTTATATTTTTGCATGATATTTAAAGTAGTAAAGATCAATCGCATCTTTACACTTGACGATTACTTTGTGTGTTAAAAAATACAAATTTTCCCACGAATTCCTCTTCGAGACTTTCAAAAATGATAAAAATCATTTATTGTATGTGATAGCGATCTTCAGTATGCAGACTAACTCGATTCTCAATAACAATTCAAAAATAAACACAATTGAATTTGTTGATTTTTTTTTTTTTTTTTCATAGAAAAAAACAAAATATTTACTTACGTTGTATAGCCTCTTCCGGATTTATTTTCAGCTCAGATATCATGTAATTCGAAATCAGATAGCCAGTTCTATTTACACCGTGCGTACAATGGACTCCAATCAGTTTGTCTGTAAAGAAGAGAGGAAGAATTCATAAAATAAAATTAAACGATTTCCATTCAAAAATGTGAAGTATTAAAAAAAAAAAAAAAGGAATTGAATAAAATTTAAGAAGAAACAAACTTTCTTTTGAACAAACGACGGGTGCACCACATTTCTCTTCCCAAAAAGATTGCAATCTTTTATAAAATGCCGCTGCCGCTTAAAAACACGACTAACTCTGCCATGTCTTGAAGATGCGACAACATCATCACGATCTGTTCAAGAGGGATGGTTTTGGTTTAGAAAAGACACATGGTAGAAGAAAGGCGCTCCAAACAAATTATAACAAACACTCATCTTCCCACACATAAACTACCAGCAGCGGGTGCCTCCCCTTCCCCCCTAAACAAAAAAAAACCCCTTCATCATCATAGAACTGATATAGAAAGGATATGCAAAAAGGCTTTTTTTAGAAAATTTTTATCAATGACAAGAATCTTAGCGCCTCTTGCTGCTGAGCTACTGGCTGCTGGTCGACTTTGGTTATGCTTATGATTTGGCTCTGAATTCGTGTGGCGCATTTGTTAACCTGCAACTAGATTTTTATCTAAGGTATGTTTACTAAGAGACTTGATTCCATTCCGCAGCTTCAAGAAGACGAAGTACAAATATTTTACCTCACTAATTGAATGAATGGTCTTTCTTGCTTTTGGTGGCGCAGGCTGCTTGAGAAAAGTCTGTAGGACATTTATGGGCGCACACAAAAGCAGAATCGTTTTAGTTTTGTTTGATATGATGGAACAAAAGGATTATCGTTGTTAACTCGGTCGTTGTACATCTGATTGCAAGAAAATAAGAATTGAGTGTAGACAACAGTGGGAGATTTGTTTTGAGAGAAAAAAAAAATGAAGAACACAATAACTACATGTTTAGAAAAGAGGAAGATGAAAGGAATAGCCGGTAAAGGTTTTACCAGAAGAATGATGATTTGTGGTTTTGATGGACAGAGGTACCTGTCTGAAGAAGCCAGTTTGATCGGAACAATTATTTTAAATGAATGCAAAAACAATTTTAATTTTTCTTCTAATTTGAAAATTCTTATTAATTTTCAATAAAAATAAACAAAATTTTGTTTACATTAAATTGTCTTTTATGCTCTTAAAAATTTTTTTTTGTTTATCAACTTACACAACAGCTTTTGTAAATTGAAATCTAGCAGGTAATAACTTTTCTATAGCTTGTATAGAGCTTGTATAGAGCTTGCTTCAGAATTAAATTGCTTATAGAACTTGTGTAACAAATTCTAATAAATTGTTGAAATACTGTTAGCGAAACTTAACTAAAGAAAAATTGTTCTTTTCAGATTAGCTTCGGTTTAAGAACTTAAAGAAGCTTTACAGAAATTAACAAGTTTTGGTTTTCCAATCTAGATCGGACATTTTTTTTCTATTTGAAGTGATAAAGTTTTTGATTTTGTTAATGAAGATTCTAAGATGGCCGAGTGGGTAGAGTGGTGGACTAAGAGCAATACTAAAGATACGAGGTTCGATTCCCGGATGAGGTAAATAAAATGATATACACACTTTTAAAATTACTTCAAGCTAATGGAATGTTGTTTGATAATTTCAGATTGAAAGATAAAATT
Organism: Episyrphus balteatus; assembly: GCF_945859705.1. Taxonomy (NCBI): domain Eukaryota; kingdom Metazoa; phylum Arthropoda; class Insecta; order Diptera; family Syrphidae; genus Episyrphus; species Episyrphus balteatus. Next base: position 48,954,685 of record NC_079137.1, read on the forward strand.
TTATAATATAAAATCAAATCAAAACCAATTAAAAAAGAAAATTCTTTTTTGTTTTTGTTGTTGTTTTATTATTTCGATATAAGACTTGTATTAAAGAGATAGACAAGCTCTTCCGAAGCTATTTGTTAAATCTCAAAGCTTGGGTAGATCTTCGGTAAAGCTTCGTTTCAGCTTCTTACAGTCATTATAAGGAAATTGTTATAAAGGGTCCATAATACATAAATAAAATTTCTTTTTTACGTTCGTACGGAAACAAAAACTTGGGAGCGGGTTAATATTCAATATTTAAAAAAAAAAATCTGAGTATGCAGGAATTTGATGCCCCTTGGATACCAATTTTGAAAATTCCGTTTTGTTGATGCTATCTTGACGGATCTTTTTTTTTATATAATGTACATTAGGGTGTCCCTTTTTTTTCAACAAAGCCGAATTTTAAAATGTATGCGGGCTCCAAAGTTTCTAAATAAATATGTATACAAAAAATATTCCCAAAGTGCCAAGTCTCTATCATTTCCCGTACAAAATATCGATATTTTTGATGTGTTTTAATTAAAAATTCGGTAAAACTGTCACCGTTGATAGAAAATTTTCAAAATTTGCAAATGTCTTAAGCACTAGAAGGAGTGCAGGAAAAAAACCGCCAACATCATGAAAACAAAGAAATTTACAATTGTTTTAAAATTAAAATTAATTTTTTCGTGCACTCAAGACAAATTTTGACAAATTTCTATCAATTTTCACAGTTTTAGCGAATTTTTAAATCATTTCAAAACAACCTTTAAGTTATCGATATTTTGAATGAAAACATTGAAAAGACGCAAAGACTTTAAAAAAATAGGGTATTTTGTTGTCATTTTTTTTTTTTTTTGTATTTTTGCTAATCGAATTTGATTGGTGTTCTTTCACAGAATCAACAAGGCTATTGGCTATTATAGTCGATTTGATATTTTGTGCTTCGAAATTTTTTTTTTAACATCATCACATTAATGGCAATCCTTCCTTCCAAATCGACATAGTTGATTGTCTTAAACAACAATAAAAGTCAGTTTAATTTTGACATAAATAAAATTCATCTGTCAGCATATTACCCAACCAACCAAACCAACCCACCATCGCGTCCATTCATTCGTAGTACACACTTTTCCCTATAAATAGTCGTGGGATTTTTATTTCTCCTTAAAATACATCTCATATTATAATATTTACGACTACATACATAAATAGAAACTCTTCCAATAGGAGATCCTCGCGATGATGTACAAATTGCAATTACAGATCAATAAATTTCCACTGGGATTACCACTAGTTGAACATAATGCGAACTTTCGTGTACCTTATAAATAGAAGGCTCAGGCTCAAGACTTCAAGTATAACTTCTTTGCTTTTCCTTCGCCTTAGGTGAAGTTCTACTTACTGATGGCAAGCCTGTATGTAGGAACTTCTGCCGCCAAAGTGGCAAGTTTCTCTAGGTTGATTTTGTATAGGGTATTATTTGTTTGTATCTGAGAATGTAACAAATAATTGCAAAAAATCTTCAGTGACAATTATTTAATATAACTCATCCTTTGGACTGATAAGGTTCCGACAGGCAATTTCGATTTCATGTAACTTTAAAATGCATTTCGGAAACGATTTAAACTATAAACATATCGATTAATGTAAAAATCGATTTTTTGTATCGATATATCACCATCGTTTTCGAAATCTGTCCACGTTTCACTTGCCTATTACGTTTACAAATCACAAGGATGGTGTTTAAAATATACATCGAAAATCGATTTTTTTTATGGATTTCGATAGTTATCGAAATAATTTTTCACTTGTCCATTTCGGCTACAAAATTATAACGATTTCGTGTAAATGTATGGAAGAATGGAAAAATAATTTTTTTGTCGATACACCACTATCGATTTCGAGTTTTTCGAATGATTTTGTTATATTTAAAAAAAAAACATCGAAAAATCAAAAAAATATCGGTATATCACTTTCACTACATATGTATATTTTTTTACATGTCCATTTGGCTACAAATGATAAAGAATGGTTTAAAATATCGATACATCAAAAAATCGATTTCTTTTTTATTGTCGATACATAACTATCGTTTCGATAATTATCCATACAATTTTTTCACTTATCCATTTTGTCTTTAAGTGACAACGATTTTGTTTGAAAATATTGAAATATTTGTGTCAGTATATATCACTATCGATATTATTATCGACATAATTTTTAAAATTTAATTTTTGGTTATTTCAGCTTAAAATGATAAAGATCTGGTTTCAAAATAAAAATCGATCTAATTTTCGATATGTTTATCAATAAGGACATCGATATTTATCGATATAAAATTTTCCCAAGCCCATTTCAGCTACAAATGGCAAGGATTTTGTTTTGTTCTGCAAAATCATTTTTTTTTTAATTTTTTTGTCAGTATCGATTTTTGCGTGGGTATGTCTTTATCAATTTCGATATTTATCGTTTTAATTTTGTACCTGCTCATTTTGGCCTATCAATATAACGAAAAATCATTTTTTTTGGGCAACTTATCGATTAATAGAAAAATCGATTTCGATATTTATCGACATAATTTTTTACCTACCGATTCCATTGTTTAAAAATATACATCGAAAGATCGATGTCGATATATCACTATCAATTTCGATATTTATCGATATATTTTTTTTCTTTTGACTAGGTACCTATTTCGGCAACAAATGATAACAATTTGTAAGCGTCTTGCCATTTTTTTTTTAAGATATAAAAGAAGAGTCTATGTTAGAATCGACATTTATCGATTTTCTCTAAAAAGGGTATCTCATAATTAAATTTTCCTGAAATAAAATATTCTTATGTGGGTTTCTTGTTCAAACCGTAGACATCGGTAGTATTTTTTTTGTTTTATTGGGCAAGGCTTTAAAGTTGTATTTTTTTTTTTCTTTATTTTGTACTTCTCATTCTGTTGGGCTGTTAATTTCTTTTTGCGGCCTAAAAACTATTGAGCCAATAAATTTTGATTGCACGCGCGCGCGCACCACTTTCGGAACAGGCAACACAGCGTTACAACAGCAACCACAACAACAAAAACTACAAGAACAAAAACAAGAAAATTGGTAAAGCGGTGATGATATGCGGTGCGGTGGTGGTGCCGTCGACGACGACGACAACGATTATTATGGCAGCAGTGGCGGCGTCGCGACGGCATATTGCCAGCGGCACAACAGCAGCCCAGACATCGCCTTCTGAGCTGGCTGATGGTTATGGGCCTATGTTTGGATGTACCCCTGCCGATTTTGTGCCATATGATGCCAAGGTAGATTCTGTGCGGTCTAAATACTAGAAGGATTGTCCGCAACATGACGGATTTCTCGGTTTGCCCTGGCAGTTGTCTAATTTATTGCTTGTTGTTTCGCATCTTATAAAACGACTTGACTTGTTATTGTATACTGGTTTGGTTATTGGTTTGGTTATAGGGTAGTGGAAGGTATAGGTTGTTATGTTCAAGAGCATACATATAAAGCCTCGGCTGATTCTATATGATGTGGTTTATGAAAACAGCAGCTCCGTCACTGCGAGACCAAGAACTTGAACACACTTTAAAGAGGTTAAACTGGTGCGGATTAAGTGTGTTTTTATTGCTGTAGGAGGTGGGACATAAAAATCTTTTTCCTTCTTTCTCTTCTCCAACTTCTTCAACACATTGTAGAGCAAAACTGATTTAGAAAGACTTTAATTAGTGATGGGAACTATCGAATGATTATAACTATCGATATTAAGTAACTAAATGATTTAAACTATCGAATAATTAATTTTTTCATTCATATGAATAAAAACCATCGAATAATACTATCGAATAAAAACTATCGAATAAACTATCGAATAAAAACTACCGAATAAAAAACTATCGAATGAAAAACTATTCGAATGAATGAAAAAACTAAGGAAATGAATGATTTGGGACTATCGAATAAATGAATATTTTACAATTATCGAGAGTTCGATAGTTTTTATTCGATAGTTCCCATCACTATCTTTAATATAGACCACAAAAATGAATATGTATGAGATTTTATAAGTTTTATGTGTGTGTAGATAGGATAAAGTACTTACCATTATCGGCATTTTCTTGTAGGAAGTTGTTTACCGCCATCGCGAACCTAAAATTTTAAACAGAAAGCAATTCGTTTAGTAAAAAGAAGGTAATGTTTGGTTTGAGTTTAATATGATGGTTCAAGTTTTTTAAGAAGAAAACAAAAAGACTACAACACTCTATGATGCTCAGACCATCAAATGGCAATTAAGTAAATCATAATGCTATACTGAAAAAGTGCATGCACGCTTCAAATCTTAAACGGAATAATTACTTAAAACAAAACAAAAAGCCAATGATACATTAGTTTTTTTGTTTCGATGACAAATTGAATGTTTTTACTTAAGTTTTTAGATGTTTTTACACGAATCATTGGCTTTTTGGGACCAATTACAGATTTTACTTTTCTTGGAAAAAAAAACCCTTCACCCAAAATTTATTTTTATCATTTAACATTTTTACCATTATTCATTTTTAACATTTGTATCCTTTCTTTCATTTTTATCATTTTTAACATTTTAAACATTTTAATCATTTTTATCATTTTTATTATTTTTATCCTTTTTTCATTTTTATCATTTTAATCATTTTTATCATTTTTTCTTTTTTATCATTTTTATCATTTTTATATTTTTATCATTTTAATAATTTTATCATTTTAATCATTTTTATCATTTTAAATCATTTTTATCATTTTTTACCATTTTTATCATTTTTAACCATTTTTATTATTTTTATCATTTATCATTACTCTTATAAACTCAAATCATTAATTACATTTATTTATTTTTAAAGATACTTACTGATCAGTGAATTTTTTTAGAGGTATTTCGTGTCCTGGAACCATAATTTTTGTATGGTCAACACCGGCTTCTTTGAGATTCTACAAAAAAAATAATACATATTTTTAAGTATTATTCAAGCAAAGTGATTGTGTTTAAAATATACTTACAATTGGATCATAGTAGCGATATGTGTTTGTCAGGTCAATAATCATTCCCAAGTTAGGTACTTTTTCCAAAAGTAATTTACAACTTAATTGGTTATCTATTGGTACATTAGAGAGAAAACTCTGAAAACATAAAGAAAACAATGAATTATTTAGTTTTTGTTTTTCAACGTTCTAGGCAAGTCTAAAATCATGCTCTTTAAAAATTATACAACCTTGACTAGGTTATATATCACTTATACATAAATTGTAAGAACCTTTTTTTGTAGGTTAAAAAATATTAAGTTATTTACTTTTTTTCTTCGAGAGGATGCCATTTATTTATCTTAATATGACATTAAATATACTATAACCAGCGGAAAAGCAAGACGCTTCTAACAATACCTCAATTGTCAAATTGCAATAAGTAGTTTAGAAGAATCGATGGAACAAACATACAAATACATACAAAAACCCGACTACAGCAAAGTCTAAAAGAGGGTTATGTTTTTGTATGTATGTTTGTTCCATCGTTACTTTTAAAGTACTTATTGTAATTTGACAATTGAGGTATTGTAAGAAGCGTCTTGCTTTTCTGCTGGTTATAGGATATGTAACGTCATAGGAAAAAGTCTAAAAATAAAAGTATAAACAAATAAAAAGGTCTATACAAAATTGCACGTGGAATTTAAAACTCAAAGAAGTTTAAGGGATGCTTGCCCTTAAGAGTAAAAGAATTTGGCACAAACAGTAGGTATTAACCACAATTTACACTAACTCAAAAGCAAAAAAATTATTTAACATTTTAAAGACTAAACCACAAAGCAACAATGATACAAAGTGAATCTGTTGCGTGGGTCTATATGGGCAGTTAAGAAGTAAGCTGCCTCTGCAAACTCCAGCAGTAAAAAGTATCTTTGACGACGACAAACCAAATCAATGAGTACTGCCTTTAGGTGTTAACACGACGCGATTGTCGCAGACATTTGTTAAACTTTATGGTTCTTGCTGAAGGCGGAATGGTGGTTACCAATTTTCAGAGATATATGAAAGGTTTGGTCGACTGCTTTGCGCTCCACCTGCTTTTTTTTACAGAAATTGTTATTATTATGCGCTATTTGTCCTCTGGTAAAAGGTGACAGTAAATAATTGTGGTGAATATGGTTTTTATTTTTTTATGGTTGGACAGTCTTTAAGTACCTGTGGGGGCGTATGAAATGAGATTTTATTTGGTGGTCTCGTAGATACTCGTTTACATTTGGTTAACAAAGAAAATAGAAGTATCGATAGAAATTTGAACACACAGTTAATTTGAATTTGAAACTGATCTCGTTTCTGTGTACGGAACAAGCCAACTTCAAGCGAAACATTACCTCATTTTGGATAAGGGAAATATATCCTTTAAGCCCTGTGTAAACATATGTTTTTTTTTTGCGCATGGTGTCACAACATTTATTGGTATAAACTGGTGCAACGCTTATTCTAAATTAGCTAAGTGCATTTGTCTGCCAAGTTATATTGTATTATTCAGTAGACACCAAAATATTTTACTCTCTTTTTCCTAATAAAAACTAAGTAGAATACATGAAAGATAACAGTATAAACTGGTCTAAAGCTCGTGGTTTACTATTTGATAAACTGGTCTTATTATTTTTATAAATAATAATTTGAAATAATATATTAATAGTTTATGTTTATCAACAGGTTTACACTAGTCTAATTAAAATAATGAGTGGAATAACTATTAAAAGGTTTATAATGTTTTTGGGAACTCACTTATAGGTGTAGGATATAAATATGTATATTTCATGGCATATGAATGGTATAAAAATTAATTACTTTTTCATAGTTTGTCTACAAGTTAAATATTATATAAGTTTTTAGAATAATCAATGAAATCATAACAACTTTCGTTGGTATAAAATATAGACCAGTGAATACCAATCGGCCAAATATCAATAACGATAGATAACTATATAATCTTTCGTTATTGATATTTGGTTGATTGGTATAAACTGGGTTTAGGTCATACCAAATAGATCAATGATCTTTTTTTTTAATATTCGATAAATTTAGACATTCGCTTATTGGTATAAAATTGTCTAGGACACCAAATTCTAACATTTTTACTCACTCCCCAATAAAGTAGGGTTATAAGTGGGTCCAAAGATTTCAAATGAGTTAAAAATCAGACTTGCTCGGTATATAATGGGTGCGTCCCACCAAGAGAGATCTCTGAGGGCTCAGATATTTTTTGAGTGAGACAAAAAATCTCAGCTGAGCGCTCACTTTTTTTTCTGAGATTTCTGAGACGAAAAGTTTTTGGATTAATTTCTCAGTTTTCTTTCTTTTTTGTTCTCTTATTGTTTTGACGTTTGTTTTTTTGGTGGTGTGCAGTCATAAAAGTAATAAAAACATGAAAAATTTAATGAAAATTTGAAAAAAAATGTTATTATTTTGTTTTGAAATAATTTTTATCATAATTTAATATTTGAAGAAAAGTTGCAGTTGTGTGAAGTTGCAGTTGAAGTGTTGGATTTGAAAATAAATGTGAGAAACTTTTCCCACACTATTATTTTGCTCTCTTTCAAAATGACATTGAGCCTAAAAAGATTTTTTTGTTGGTGGGACGCGCCTTATTTTACATCGAACACCTCAGAGCTTTATGATATGTACGTCTCCACCAAACCTTAATCTAGATTTAGGAAAGGAGATTTAAAATGGTATTTCCACCGAAATGAGATAATTTATATGAAGATTTATATTGACAATTCTACAAATTGGAATTTCAATACTTCTGGATGAAAAATCTTACTTATTGTGCATATTCAGCTATGTTAACTGATTCTTTCACTACCTTAAACCTTTATTTAACGCAAAAAGTTTCCAATTTTTTTCGATATCGCGAGAAAATTACAAAATAATTAAAATTTTCCATTCTGACATTTTTTTTTCACAAGTTGTCAAAAAATAAAATGAGTGCGTTCAGCAAAACAAAATCGGATTTCCTCATTTTCCAAGTAGATTTAGAGCGTGGTATAAGAAGAGAAGATAATAGGTATCATTAGAGTCGCCATTTTACAAAATGGAGTAATAAGTTTTTGACGTTTAATTTGGCAAAGTCAAAAGCAACAACAATTTCCAAAACAAATTTGTTTACAACAACTATTTCAATAGGGCAGCTGTCAAAAACTTAGGAAGCTATCCTTTTTTTCTTTAATCTGACAGTTGACAGTTCTCGATACAGACATTCTTCGCGTGATAGTACCTTCTTTTATATTTTCTTATACCATGGATTTAGAGGAGATTTATTCTAAATCTTGTTTTGAGGGGATTTATATTCGTATGGCAAATCACGTGATTTAGAGGAGATTTAGCTTAAATCAACCTAAATCTAGATTTAGGTGTCGGTGAAGATGGGGCATTATTCATAACTTAAAACTATCATAACCCATTCCCTGCAAAAGATACAAAATTCTTGCAACACAAAAAAAATTACTCTCATTCAGACCTTTCAAATGATATACCTAGTTCACCAAGTGTTACATTACATCACATTTTGGGCGCAACTTAAACAAAATTGCTAATTTTTTTTTAATAAACCGACAATTTTGCTTTACACAAAAGTTCGTTAACTCTTTTACTATATGATATACTCGTAATAGTTGTAATACAAAATTTCAAAACAACTCAATGTGGAATTCCTCAACTAAAAAACAATAAAATTGCTGCAAAATCGCATACCCATCACATTCCAATAAAATACTTCTTGTTGCACTTCTGACGCGTGACCGCGACTTGGTGACAGCTTTTCAAAGCCTGTGTTACTAGCTTGTCATATTGCCTACCAGAAGAACATAACATTTAGTAATTTATTGCGAATTTTTTTCACATCAAAATTTTTACGCAATGATGATGACATTAAAGAAAAAATGCGTCTTCATGTCCAATTTTCATGATGATGTTCAATTCAGGTTTTGTTGCGATTGCAACATAAGAATCTTTATGAAAATCCTTAACAAGCTTAGAATACTCTTAGTTTCCATCACTCGCTGTAACAAAAAAAAGAATACAGATTCAACGGAGCTTGAAAAAGGCTTCATTTCATTCTCTTTCTCTAATTAAGTTCCTTTGGTGCGCACACAATTTGATTGCATGTGTGAAATTTCCAATTCCCAGCAATTAATACAAAGTGCTGAGTTTTATTGGTGAGCGCTCGTGTCTTTGTGCAGTTATTGGCAGAGAGATAGAGCAGAGGATCCATCTGGTGTTTCCACCATCTATATAGAGGGAGCTCTTAATGTCACATTCGTATACACGGTGTACCGTTGTTTTGCGTTATACCGACAACGACGAAGACGACGCGACAGCATGTCTTCAGTCTTCCTATAGTGAAATAATTTGATTATGGCTGGAATACCAATAAAGTTAATACAGCTACAATTTTCGCTTTTAATTTGATTTGAATTGATTTGAAATGATGACAGTTCTGTTGGTTACCGTGCAACTTGCAATGTCGTCTGCTGGGGGACAGTTAGCTAGGTGGCAACATGAGATTCTGGTTAGTCGAAAAGGTAGTTTTTTTTTTTTTGTCTTAAAACTGGTTTTCAATGCGCTTGATTATGTAAAAATGATAACCCAGTTTGGTTACAACATCTTAGTGACCTCGTTAGTGAGAAGTTCATTTGCAAATTATATCATAAGGAAGGGTAGTAAATTTTTTAAGTTTGAGAACTGGATGATGATTAGAGAAATTATTGTTTAAAAAAGAATACTTTGTTTGATATTCATAGTTTCTTGGTAGGTACTTAATTCTTTAGAGGTTTTATTAAGTAGTAACGACACACTTCGGCAGTAAAATAAACAATTTTACCAATCTTAAAATATTATAAAAAATGTAGATTTAAAGAAACATACAAACTTGTGTGGTTGGCAATTTTTTCTTTTGAGTAAGGCTTGTGGTTGGTATTCTAAAATGATTTTTGACCGAATAATAGGAAAAACAAGTTTTTTTGTTCCAAGTTTTTTTGACCGTTTTTAACCGTTTAAAATACCTAAAGTTCTATTTTTCAACACGTTCTTTCAACTTTATTGAGCATGCTGATAAAATTACCTTTCATTTGGTATATCACAGTACAATTACTACCAGCTTAACAATGTTAAATTAAAAAAAATCAGAAATATGTACCAGCCACGTGGGAATTACCGTAGTATCAGTTTGAAATTTCGACATGGTTGGCTTTAAAAAATTCTAACTTTTTTTGTAGGCATTGTAGAAATATTGTTAAAGCGTCATATAAAAGGTGAAATAATAAGCTTTTACATGATATAAACTTTGATATAAGTTGTCAGAGAAAAAATCGATTTAATGTTTTGAGAAATAAAAAAAGATTGATTTATTTGCTTTTTTTATAAAAATTGATTGGGCTCAAAAACTTCTAGCATTTTTTGTAGATTTCCTAAGGAAAGATTTTAAGCTGAAACAATTAGCTTTCAGATGATACACTCCTGCTCAAATTTAACGCACATCATATTTATTTTACAGAAAATTCCTACTATTACTTTGTCTCACAGTATCGTGGTTATTTTCTCAAATAAGACAGGAGTGATCTTAAATTGAAGGTATGGAGTAAAATGTTTGTGGGGAAGATTTGGAGAGATATGCTGAAGTCTATCTGTCAACCCGCTAACCTTTTAGAGATGAGTCATACAGTTTCATGAAGTAAACTCTGCTTTACAACACCTACGGAGTTAGTGAGCTCTCCTAGACCTACTTTAAATACTCAAAAATACTTGACTGATATCCTCGAACACCATGCGGTTCCAATCACCAATAGATTTGGTCCACAGTTCAGTCTGATGCACGATAATGCATGCTAGAGTGGTTTGAAAATATCTTCAAGATTAAAATATGCCACCCTTGAATTGACCACACAGATATTCGGATTTGAATTCAATAGAACATGTCTAGGAAATGTTGAAAAAAGTGCATTTGCGGCCGAAATCCACCTCCAAGCATTCTTGATCCACAGAAAATTGGAGTGAAAGAAAAGTTACAATAAAACCTTCAAATGTTAATTCGTGGAATGAATAGATGACTCCAAGTTGTCATAAGCGCTAGAGGAGACAATGCCAAGTATTGAATAAAATTATTGGAAAGAACTGTCACGTGCTTCCATTTTTAAAAATTTTTTTTCTTAAAAAACAAAAATTATTTTAATACCAGTTTTCAGACCTTAAATTGCTAAATTTGGTTCATCTTTTTTTTGGTTGATAATACTGTTGCAGTTTAGCATTTTTCTGACTTGCTTAATAATAACCAAACACAAAAAAATACAACAAATAATTTAAAAGCCATTTTAAATAAGATGTAGGGGTATGACTAAAGAAGAAAAAAGTGTGCGTTAATTTTGAGCAGGAGTGTATAAATATTATTGTAGGTTTGAAATGGTTTGTGTATAGCTTTGTAATACTGGCAGGGCAACTGCTTGTGTAATCAATTTTGATTAAAGGTTTTTGAATGAACAACAAAATGTCATACAAAAAATGGATTAAATGGTGTTAGAAAATAAAAAAGATTCACTCTTTTCATGAAAAATGATTGTTCTTTAAATACGGTTTTATTTTTTTAGAAAAAATATTAAACTTTTCAATGGTGTAATTTTTTTTGTAAGCTTTTTATATACAAAAAAAAATTTTAGCTTTTTCTTGTAAATTATGATTGGATTCAAAAAGTTATTCTGTTTTTCTACAAAACATACATAAATATGTAAGGGGTTAATCTTTAACTTGAGTACATTATAACAAGATTTATTTATTATCTTATTAATTTTTTACAAGAAAGTTGACAATTAAATAACTTTTAGATCATTTTTTATAACAAGAGCACACAACCTGTTTTCTTATGACGTTATCACGTAAAATTATCGTTCGTAAACCGACTTTACAGACAGCCACTTTTTCTTCATGACAATGATATTTTTGGAGGCTTTGTCACTTCCTTTTGCTTTTTGTTTTTTTTTTTTTTAGGTTGACGTTGGGAATCGAACCTAGACCTCTAGCTTCATAGTCCATCGCACTAACTATCGGGTTTGATTTGCTTAGATGATTTAAAATGATTTGCAGTCTCAGATCTAAGTATCGATTTGTATTTTATTACGGTTATTTTTATTTCGTTACTAAACGTTTCAAAACTACATATTGAATTGCAAAATGCTTTATACTTCTATATAACTTCTTAGTGCATCAACTATTTGTAAATTAAGTCGATTTCCTAACAGCCTTTAAAATTTAAACAATCTTTAAGAAGAAGGTCCTACGTCCCTTGTCTTGTCGTACATCTATAATAATCAACAGTAGATAATCTTTCTTGCTTGCTTCTTGCTTCCTTTGCGAAATTGCACTCTTTGTGAACTTTGAAATCCAAACAAATATCACGTTATAGTTTTTTTTTGTCAATAATAGTTTATATTCAGGACAAAAAGAAATAAAATCAGTCAGTAACCATACACATTGAACTTACGATATAAGCTCTTAACACTTTATCTCATACAATACGTTGTGATAGAGTAATTTTCTTATAATTAATTCCATATTTTATTTTTGAAAGGAAGCAAAAACGATGAGAATTTGGTCTTCTTAGGTGGTCCAATGTAACAACAGGACCACCCTGATAGTAATTACTTTGCAATTTATTTAAAAAAACAAAATTTATTAATACATTTTGCATAAATTTACTTAATTGCTCGGTTAAAAATGTAAACACACAGAACACAGATTAAAATTGATTCGGCCGTGTGCAACCAAGTCATAAGACATCAGACATGATGTTCGGCATCACCTGAATTTTAAACATCAACAAAAAAATTTTTTTTGATTGATGTTCTACAAAAAAAGTTGGCAGGCAAAATTATTTAAAGTCGCTATACTTTCATCATCGAAAGGACCACCCTCGAAAATGAAATTGAATTATTGCATTTAATTGAAATATTGTTGTTATGGGTGGGCTGCAAAAAAAAAAGACATAAATATTCTTCAATCAACTTGTTAAACTGAACTTAACACAAAACAACAACAATAACAAAACCGTTTTAGGTTTTCTCTTTTAGGCTTGAAAGATGGGGAAATGTATTTTAAATGAACACATGAGTATTTATAAGGGAAGAAAAAAAGAAGTAGATACACACCACCCAAATAAAAATTTAAGGGCAATCCATTTCAATAAATCCCCATTTTGTATATAGTTACTACCAAAAATATGGAATCACCTATTAGCCCAGTCATTTTAGTCATTTTTAAGCCCAATCTGCGGAAAAATTCCTACTGGGCTGAATTTTGGTATACAGCTTAATGACGGCTTTGTTATGAAGATGTGAAAAATCGACATTGATATCGTGTCCGCGTTAAGAGTTATAGGGGTCAAAAGGTCACAAAAACTGGTTTTTCACGATTTTCAGCAAAACGGTAAGTCTTATCAAAAAATTTTCAATGCAAGAATTGTAGACCAGATTATTATATATAAAAAGTGTCATGACACTTTTTTTCCTAAGACCCACCGTTTCTTAGGTATAACGATTCAAAAAGTTGAAGTTTAGTTGTAATCGTCATAATCCTATTCCTGAAAAAAAAAAACTCCTAACTGAAAAGTTCCTGAAATTTCATTATTTTTATAGATTGAATTTCGTTCCTCAACTGTTAAGAATATGGGGAAACCAAAAAAAAATGGAAATTTTCGCCATTTTTCCGATTGGGGCCCTTCTCCCGAAACCATTTCCCTGGGAATTTTTGTTTAGAATGTGTCTGAAAATATACAGGGTGTGCAATAGAGAATGGACAACCCTTAAACGGCTTATAGCTACACTTATGATTGTTCTAAAAACAGATAGAAAAAAGTTCTATCGCAACCAGTTCATAAAATATGGACTTTTTTTCCTTCAGTGTATTTTAAATTTTATAATCTTATGTTTTCGTTCACTACAACCACGAATGAATGAATTTTATTTATTTCTTTTTTTTATAATTTTCTACAATAATTGGATGAGTACATAAACACTTTAAAAATTTCATAGCTATTGCACATTTTCGTAAAAAAAATTTTGAAATCTGTTTTTTGATGCAAAATGTAAAAAAAGTATTTTATGAAAAATTTTAAACACCTGTGGTATAAAATAAATCTATGGAAACCTAAGTGGCCAACTTTCTTAAAAATATTCTGGACTAAGGGAAAATCGTGAAAAACCAGTTTTTGTGACCTTTTGACCCCTATAACTCTTAACGCGGACACGATATCAATGTCGATTTTTCACATCTTCATAACAAAGCCGTCATTAAGCTGTATACCAAAATTCAGCCCAGTAGGAATTTTTCCGCAGATAAAACCTAAAATTACTGGACTATATATGCTTTTTAAAAGGACCAAGATCCATGGTCATTTATCTATTAACTCGAATCTTTAACTTAAAACACGCATTCCATTATTTTCGCGATAAATTTCGAAAAATCGAAGCCACTACAATATTTTCTCAAAAATATTTCCTTTTACATTGTGTTGTAAGATAAAACATAAAAAACAATTATGGTTAACACGAAGGCTTTAGGACCTTCACTGAGGGAAAAAATAAATTGAAGTTGAAACGTCGTTGTTTCAAAGATGAACTACTTTGATTTATGTGACTTTAAGACACGAAACCATCAAAAATTAAAATTTTTTCAACGTTGATTTTAAAATGTTCATCTTAAACGCAAAATCATTCCGAATAATAGTTAAATCAATGTGGTTTTCATTGATTTTACGTTGTTTTATGGTGGCTTTTCCCCCAGTGTTGAATAAATAATGAATGGGTTTTTGGTATGTTCAATCAGAATTCAGAACGCTGTTTTAGTATGGCTAGAATATAAACTTTAACAAGATATTAACAAAAAAAACATGTTTTTAATTGAGACTTGAATTTTTATCTGTAGGTTTTGTAGAAAAAGGTTATAATTTTTTGAAACCAATCGTATTTTATAAAAAAAAAGCTTAAACAATTACATTTTTTTTGTCTTTTCTAATTATATCAATTTTTGACATGAATTTCTTATAAAATATTATTAATATTTCTTTTTAAAAATAAATTTATATTTAAATCTTTACGTTGCAATGTAAATGTGCAAAATGTACAAAAATGATTTATTGAAAACAATAATTTTTCTTGAAATAAGCGAACAAATCTAATCTAATCTAATTCTTCTATCACCTTAAAGTTCATTTTTGTATATGATATGAATTTTTTATCATTGGAAAGCCCATATTTCGGCTTCAATTATTATTCATCTCAATCATACATCTGTAAGACGTTTACAAAAAAAAGTTACATGTCGAAATTTCAAATTGAATTACGGTACTTCCTACCGGATCATCGGCAATAGATCTCCACAAGTGTTTTGTGGTGATTTTGGAGTTTTTCAAACTTAGATTGTGATTGTTATGTGAGATACATATACCTACTGAATGAAAGGCTATATACGTATTACTTATTTGGGTAATAAAGTTAATTCAAATTTTAATGTGCTCTAGGTCAAGAGATATACATAATGTGTTAGAAAAAGAACATATTTTTACCGTTATCTCAGAATTGTGAATACGAAATTAAGTTTGATATTTTTTGCAAGCTACAACTTTTCGTTTAGCCACTTTTTTGCAATATCGTTTTCCCCCAATTTAGCCTATTTAATCTTTGAATTTCAAAAAACCCTTTCTTAGTGCTCACTTTCAATAATACACCTTTCAAATAAGATATCAAAGATTTTTCTATCTACTATAGTATACATAAGCTATAATTCAATTAATTTTGACTGTCAATTTTTGGTTTCATTGAGTTTCAAAACACAACGATACTAAAGGAGTTTTCACTTAAAAAACACTTATTGCCTAGGTGCAAAAACTTTGCAAAATTTATTGAATAGTCGAAATTGCATCGTGACAAAATAAGATCATGGAAAGTAAAAGCGAAAGTTTAATTGAAAAGATTGAGTTTATACCAGGACGAAGCGAAAAAAAAAATATGCTCATTTGAGAGTCTGTTTAATTTGCACAACCGAAACGCGAAGCTGAAAAAAAAAATGCCCACGGCAGAAGATGAGAAAAAGTATAGTCCACCTTGTTTGATTTAATAAAAAAAAAAAGAAATAGCATTCATTATTACTTGCTTTATAGCTTATACGGCAATCATTTTCGGCGTTTTTAATCAAAATAACAAAGGTTAATTTTTGCTACACCAGAATAAATAATTTAAAAAAAAAGTTACACATACACCACAGTGACCTTAGAAATAATAAATCCATTATACCATTGCCTAACACTGTAAAAATTATATTATTGTTGATCCGAAGTTCTCAAATCTTGGAAACCATACGTTTTGCCTTTTACAAATTTCCTCTTAACGTCCTGAATTGATTTCTATATCCATCATAAAATTTAGAAAGAATACGCCAATTTTTATTGTTATACCTTCAAGCAACACTAAAATGCATAGAAATTCCTTTTAATAATAATTTGTGTTATGTAAAAACTTACTAAGAGTAAAATTATTACAACTCTCTACTGGAGTCACTACTATTCTATTTCACAACCATGCTTCTTTAACTTCACTTAAATCAAAGCCACAAGAACAAAAAAAAAAGCCCTTGTTTCATGTAGGAGTCAAATAAATACGAATGGCGCCAGTGATAGAACGATCAAGACAATTAAATCACCTGGTCATGTATGTCATGTTCTCTGAACTGAATACAGCCCTGAAGAGTTTGTGGCATGTTTGTAGTGTTCTCTAAGATCACAATTCTGTATATAGGGACAACTTTGCAATTATGTCTTGATAAACAACACGTTGCCAAGATATCTGGCAATCGAATTCTCGTCTTTGGTGATAATTATTGCGTTGTGTGTTTTAAGTAGGGATTTCGTTTGGTTGCGTTGGTTGGTTGGAAGCAAAACGAAACAAAGCCACAGGCAACACCAACTTAATGACATTTCATGTTGCAGATCCATTAATTGATTCGCGTGCATAGAACATTCAAGAGTGTTTTATATGGGATTTCTTTTTTTTTTTATGCTGGAAGCTGGACTTATGGGTTTTCGAACGAACCAAATGTGTGTAAACAATGCACACAAAATGTCGAATTGGTCTCTGGTCGTGCGCTACCTACACAACTCATGTGTGGTCGATGAATGGTGTTTTTAAACTGATCGGCTTGTGACATGTTCTGTCCATGTTAGAAGATTCAACAATATACAAAAAAAAAAGTTTGTTGCAAGTGAATTCGCCTTTCAGTTTATAAATGGGTTCTAGAAATGTAGAATTATATGATATAGGCTAAGGGAAACAACATAATACTCTACTGGGTCCTTGTTCGACTTCAGGTAAATGAAGTAGCAGATTCCTTAGCAAAGACAAGCGCCACAGAACTCCTTATGGATATAGAACCATATTGCGGTATTGGAGATAACAGGATCGAACAACAATACCTACAACAACAATACCTACAAAATTCCGTATTCCAAAATTCTGTACTGCCTAAATAAATTCTGCTCCTGAATAAAAAATTCTTCTGCATTTGTATTATACTGTATTTAAAAATTCTGTTTTCTAAATAATACTGTTAAGCCATTATTTTGCTTTTCGAAATTCTGTAATTCCCAACCTTTACATTAAAATTCACAGTTATGAACAGGTTTTTTAATTGCCTTCTGAACAATTTACTAAGAGCCAATTTTTCATTAGCCAGATATATTGACATTTTTCCTTTGATAAAATAATAACTCTATCTTACAAATTTTCTGATCTTACTCTGCCTTCACAACCATCATTTTTTGGTCTCATTAGGTGTATGGTTTTTTTTTTTAACGAAACACTTAAGAGAGGTTTTTTCTTATGAAACACATGATTATGATTATTTTAATCGAATGAAATTGTATGTCAACTTTTGCATTGCGAAACAAAAATAAAAAAAGCACGACTAAAATTTGTAAGACTTTTTAATTTGGTAGGTTAATGTATATGAAAATTTAAAAAATTAATAAAAACATAAAGTTCGTTCTGCAAATGAAAAGAAAACAACGTCTTAAATCAAATTTAGCACCAAAAAAAAGTATACTGTTTAATTTATTTTATAAGGATGCATTTTTATAAAAAAAAATTCAAAATCCTTAGAGCCATTTTAAAACAAAATAGTACTTAATAATAATAGTACTGCATAATAAATAACGGATTGAACGGAAAATTATTGAATTTTTTCAGGTTGGTATCCTACATCGTCCTGCGGTTCTTTCGCATTTATTTCTGATACCAATCTATTCCATAAATTGTTGGATTTTCCTAGCGTCATGGACTTTCAAATTTCTCTGTATCAAATCCGTATGCAAACATGCGAATTCTATCAACATACCTATTATAATGTTTTTTTTTTTTTTGTTAAATTTTAGCTTAAGGGTAACGGGTGTGACAAAGTTACATCAGTTTTTGTTCCTAGACTGTGTACTATTCACCAAATAAAGTATTTAATAGCTTCAACATCAAATATACATACTTAGCTGTTAATATATTTTTAAAATAACATTTTTTTTAACCTGACTTTCAACGTCGAAAACTCTTAAGATTATATGCAACGGGTGTGACGTTAGAAAATCGATTCGGCCCAGGACGGCACTAAAGCTAGATCGGTCCCTGCGGCGAAGACGCAGTAAAGGAAGACCTCGTCTTAGGCTACCCAAAGGGAATGGGATCTTTATCAACTTGGGGTACGAAACTGAAAGCAGATCCTTAAACATAGAGCTGACTGCAGAAACGAATCGAAAGCTGAAAATATTCCAGCTGAGATGGCTGGGTCACGTAGAGCGTTTGTTTCCAACCCCAACCGACATCGTGGCAGATGAAGAAATCATCTTAGGTCGTGTGCTCAAGTGGAGAACAATCTCAACCAACTTGATGTGTATTGTATGCTACTGGCCAGGGGCCGAGATGATCGTAAAAGCTTGTTGATTGAGGCTCCAATCTATCCTGGGGCCCTACTATGTAACTTTTTGCTACTTTCGCATCTGTTCAAAAGTTAATTTCAAGTGTACTTCCTAGCCAAACTGCGTATCTTAAATGAATAATACTATTCTAAATCTTCCAAATAAAACCCAATAAAAGATTTGACATGACTGGAGCTGTATAATTTTCATTTTATGCAGAATAACAGAGATCCATTTTTTGCGAATTCGAACAAATTTTTTGTAGAATCGAATTACATAGTTGGGCCCCTGCATTGGGAGCGCCACCATAAGTAAGTAAGTAATTAGGTAGAAATGGCGGTCAAGCAACAGAGCTTGATGACCCAATTGGCTCAGAGTGCGCCGTTTTGATACCAAAACTCATGAAACCTATGATCGATAATTGGATTTATATAAAAATAAAATTTAAATTGATTCTAAAGGGACAAAAAAGGCAGTCCCAAATCCAGTTTGTTGCATTGAGGAATCAGATCAAATTTTTGATTCTGAGATATTATTTATGTCATAGAATGGAAGATCGTTTTTTGTTGTGTCTTGTGTCCCTGTAACCAAAAGGTTCTCCCTCCCAACAAGCAGTTTTTTTTAGCTTTAAAAGGATACAAGGTACCTCTTCTATTTAATATGAAGGTCTAGGGGTAAGAAGTGCAAGAGAACATTTAGTGCCTCAGTGGGACACGACCGGAGGGCTCCAGTCGTCCCTACGCTTGCTGTTCTCTGGACTTTTTCAAGTTTGTTGATGATATGCCTTACTTAGTGCAGGCCACCAAACAATGGCGCCGTAAGTAAAAATGGATCCTACAACCGCTGTGTAAGTCCATAGAATCATTTTTGATTTAAGACCTAATTTTTTTCCAAAGGTTTTGCTGCCGACATGGAAGGCAAAATAAAGTAAATAAGTAGCTAAGTAAGCAAACATTTGGATAACAATTTGTATTCTTGTCAACTAACTATTATATTCTAAATTTTTGGAAATTTCTGCTCATAAGAGTGTACCTTAAAATAAATCTAGTTTGTTTGAAATATAGGGACTAGCAACTCACCTCTTTCAATGGAACTTTAAACGCAATAAAACGTGTTCCTTTTATTATTTCCCCAACGGGTGTATAATCAAGCCATCTGAAAAACAAAAGCAAATGTTGGAGTGAGCTAGTTAAGTAAATAAATAGGACCAAATTCATAGTCACGTTTAAGAAGACTATTGTCTAACGATTGGCTCAAGATTGTTCTCAACTTGAAAGACTTCAGTAACGAGAATAATTTCTTAATAGAACAAGGTATTGTTTTCATTACATAAAATGTCACGTCACCGGCTAAGGTTAAACTTATGTTCCCTAATCTAAGCATAGATCTTGTAATTGATGACAAGCTCAGATAGGAAAGTAATTGAAGATGAATGTAAATACAATTTTTTTTGATTTCAACAAAGAAGTCATTGATTACAGTTTTTAATTTGGATACAAGAATTTACATTTCGAATTGTTTATTACAATGAATTTAACAAATTTGGCCAATGTTATGGCAAAAATAAGTGTTTAGCGCCAGAATGAAATTGTTTTGATAGCAAACTTTATAACATACTCAGACTCACCTATCTGGTATACGAGGCATTATAATAATTTACTAAAATATTAAAATAAATTCAAATAAATGTTCACTTAATATTTTCAATACCTAAATAATTTTATTAAATAAAGTTTTTAAATTTTAAAGAAAAAGAATGAAATATTGTGTATGAAGAAAACAACTCAAACAACACGTTTGCTTCACTTCACAACGCCTGTCAGCTGTCACTTTTGTTTTAGCGATGTTCAGATTTATGAGGTTTGTCTTATGTTGGTGACCACTTTTTTTTTGAAAATACGAAAATTATTTTTCTTATATCTAATTTTTTTTTCTATACGATTTGAAATGAGAAATAATATATGCGAAATTATCTCAATTGGGCTCTAGTGAAAACAGGCTGTTATATGAATTTCATTTAAAAAGTTTTACATAAGCATTGTAAAAAAAAAGGATAAAATTTCAGGTAAAAAATCATAATAAAAAACCATAAACATAAACTCGGCAGTCAACTGACGTTTGCCTACAAGCTGCGAGGTGTGATGAAAGTCGTGATCATAAACAAAAAATACCAAGACTGGAAACTTTCGTACGTCTTTCCCCCCAAAACCCTTTTGTGTACAGTGTTGTCTGTGAATATATGTGAAATCCACCACGTTGGTAAATGAGGTTAACACGCACACATTTATAGATTCACGACATTCACCACACATCGGACACGAACACAACGATAGGTTCACGACATTCGCCGCACCTCGCAGCTTGTAGGCAAAAAATACCAAGACAGTTGACCGCCGAGTTTCCAGTCTTGGTATTTTTTGTTTATGGTTTCCAGTCTTGGTATTTTTTGTTTATGGTCGTGATCCTATCGTTGGGTTCGTGTCCGATGTGTGGTGAATGTCGTGAATCTATACATGTGTGCGTGTTAACGTCATTTACCAAAGTGGTGGCTTTCACATATATTCACAGAAAACACTGTACACAAAAGGGTTTTGGGGGGAAAGACGTACGAAAGTTTCCAGTCTTGGTATTTTTTGTTTATGTAAAAAACCATCAACAATATATGCACATACCTTTTCTCGATGTGAAAGTGACATTTTTGACAGATGAAAATTCTAATAACCATCTAGTTACATGAGCAAATTTGGGGAGCAAGTAATAGCCTGTTTTCACTAGAGCCCAACTGAGATAATTAGGCAAATTATCTCATTTCGAATTTCAAATTGTATAGAAAAAAAAATTAAATTTGAACTGACCTAATTTGCGAAATTATCTTATTTGGGATATAACCTTCATCATTGCAGACGTAATAGCCTGTTTTGACAAAAGCCCAAAGAGTCTTCACTAGAGCCCAAATGAGATTATTAAATAAATTATTTCATTTCGAATGCCAAAGAGTATAGAAAAAAATTATATGTATTTGAAATTTGAACTGACCTAATTTGTGAAATTATCTCATTTGTGCTTTATCGAAAACAGACTATAAAGTTTTAAGCCAGAACTATAAAGGCTTGGCCACACCGGAGGGTACACGGTAGCGGTACGGGTAGCGGCAACGATATTTGTATTAAAAAAATTCCACACCCGAACGTTGATGTGTCAGTTTGGAATTTTTTCCATACAAATACCCGTACCGTTACCTGTACCTCTACCGCGTACCCTCCGGTGTGGCCAAGCCTTAATTGGATTAAGCAGTCGGAAGCTACTGTCAAATTCACGTTTAGTTGTTGTTTTTCTTTGACAATTGTAGTTCTGGCTTTATTTCATTTTTTTGTGCGACACGCCTTGTTGTTGATGGATTTTATAACATTTGACATTTGGAATTTTAACATCCCTGTGTTCATATTTTTGTTTACATCCATTTTTGTGAGAAAAAAGAAATGGATTATTGTACAAATTCCTTCAATATTCAAAACGAAACAACAAATGATAACAATTTTGTAAACAATTGCATATGCCGCTGTTGTCTTGCAACAAATATCGAACTTAAACCCATATTCAATCCAATTGGTAGTATTCCACAAGTAATTTTCTTATTTACAGCCGTAAAAGTGAGTAATAACTTCTTATCACTCTATTCCTTCAACTTATTCTATTTGATTCCAATGTTTATTTGTTTAAATTGAAAGTAAACTTTATTTATTAAAGATTGAAGACAATGACAACCTTCCAAAATCAATCTGCACAACTTGTTTAAACCATTTAAATAAGTGCATTGAATTCAAGCAAAGAGTAGAATCATCCGATTTTCTATTGCGAAAGTTTTTAATCAATCCTCGTCAGAGTGCATCAGGTAAGACACAGTCATGCTTTCCTTTTCTTTTTGTGTTATAGAACTTGATATAAATGAAATGTTTAAAGGTTTCCAAACATTTAATGATATCTCTAAAGATCATTATCAGGGAACGGATTTCCCTAACTTTGCCTTATTTTTTGCGTTATCGTAAGAAAGTGTAGACTTTACACAAGCAAAATTCATGTCCCCCTGATTACAAATAGCGTAACGGGTACAATGGTTGGCACCCCCGATTTTTGTACTAATTATTGGCACCCTTCATGCAATAATGCATTCCTCAAAAATACTATGCCCAGGCACAAAAATCATGTTTTTTTTTCATAATCTACTTGGAGTGATATAATTTCTAAACGGTGCGTGATACAAGAAAACTTTGTAGGACAATTTTTTGTAAAATAACCTCGGCTACAATTTTATACAGCATAATTTTTGTCTAAAACCTGCCGTTTTTAAAATAAAAAAATGTTGTGACCTTTGACCCCTTATAATGGGACTAGCAGACAGAGGAAACTTCAGGACTTTTCACAGATTGTTAACCACCCTAACACCAAGCTATATACCAAAAATCAGCCTGTTCCTTGAAAAAATCTATTTTTCCTTGGCTAAACCGTACACCTACGTTGGGTAGGGTTGCCATGCGTCCGCTTTTTCCCGGACATGTACTCTTTTTTGGCTGTGTGGGGGACGTCCGGGATAGTTTCTAAAAATTGTCCGGGATTGTACTCTTTTCAATCCTTTAAGTATCTCACTACTTGTATCTCACTACTTAATTCATTCCACATTCAAAAAACCGAATCGAGTTCATTAAAAGCGAGGCGTTTTTATTTTGGGTATTTATCTGCTCAATTCTTTTTTATATTCTGTTCCAAATTAATCAAAACTCAAACATTAGCGTATGAGCTACTGCTTAGTGAATTCTCTATTTAAAATTACAGTATTTCTGGGGGTCTTCCGATTTTGGTATGTAACTTTAAGCTTAGAGCTACAAAATTAACACTGAAAGAAAACTATTGTAATGGTTCTAATCTATAGACTATGTTAACTTTTTTTTGTGAGAAGATTTACTTTTAAAGTTTTATTAGTAATTTAATAAACCCTTATTGTAAGACACAAGGCCCAAAACTTTTAACGATTAACAAAAATCTAAAGACACTTTAGTAAGTTGCTAAGTCAAAAAAGACCATTTCTTAACTTAGTAACTTACTAAAAAGGCTATTAGCATTTCACTTATGGCCATATTATTCACCAGTTTAAAAAATACATCTGGATGTAAGATTGTCAAATGTCAAAAATAAATCCAAATCCAAAATAGTTATCCCGATTTTAACTATGAAAATAGTTAAAAAATAGTTAAAAATGACTATTTTTTTCTCTGTGTGATAGTGATATCATAGATTTGGATTTATTTTTGACTTTTCAATTTCTTTGCATCCAGATGTATTTTTTAAACTAGTGAATAATATGGCCGTTAATCGTTTAAAATTTTGTGCAATTGGTTTTTAATGGAAATTTTAAAATTTTTTTTAACTGGAATTGCATTGCAACTTTTGTAATATTAGCGCAAATGTTTACTATAGTAAACTATACCGGGAATGCCAAACTTTGTCTCAAGGTTTTTTTGTTTTATTTCTTTTTTTTTGAGAAAAAATAAGAAACAAAAATGCTACAGGAACAAGGGTTTAAAATGTGATTTTTACTTCAATCTTAATAAGGTTGTTCCGTTTTTTTAGTATAATTATGCATTCCTTTTGTCCTAGTTTTGTACTCTTTTTTTTGTCCTTATATGTCCGGGAAAGTCCAGGATTTTGCATCTCGATTACAAGTTTCGTCTAAATATATCTGGCAACCCTAACGTTGGGGTCGTTTTCGACGCAAGTACCTGTTGTAAGACTTCTTGCCTTTGGAATATCCATCGACTTTTAGGAAAAGCAATTCAGAACCCCGTCTAAATGAAGCGAAGATGAAAACGTGGTTCTGGATTTACTTGAAAATCTATAATTTAGCAAAATCCAAATTAAAGAAAATGTCACCAATTTTTTGCTAGAAAATGCATGTAAGACGCTTCTTAAAGACAATCTCAGGAGGCTGTTTCCTGCAAAAAAAAAAAAGCTTTTGGTAGTTCAATTAATTAAATATCAAGCTATTTTGTCTTTTTATTTAATAAATGCCTTTTTTGCCTTTAATTTGATTTTAATTTGCCTTTTTTCAATTTTGTAGGTCCTTTCCCTGATCATGATTATGCAAAGTCAAGTGAAAATGCCTTACAAATATGCATGGAATTGAATAAAGACAATATACTTGATAAATGTAATGATCAGAACCCGTCTTTGAGTAGAAAAGGAGATTTTTCTTGCAAAGAATATGGACAAAAGTTCGAAGACATAGCCAACTTGAACAATCATCAAATTTGTCATTTGCAGAGCCCCACTAAGCTCACATTTACTTGTTCAACATGTGATGAAACATTTTCCGTGAAGGAAGATCTCTTCGTTCACAGCTCATTACATGACGATTCCAATGGATTCATATGTAAATCTTGCAACAAAAATTTTCAGAGTAGGTTAAGATTCTCTCTTGCTTGTTATTTAATTCTACATCTTTGTCTTTTAACAGCTTTTTTCAAATTGAAGCGTCATATTCCTTCACATTTTCAAGAGAAACCATTTAAATGCGAATTATGTGATATGAGATTTGTCGAAAAGGCATCGCTAACTCGACATTTTAGAGTACACACCGGGATCAAGCCAAAATCGATGCATTTCTGTATGATTTGCAATAAAGACTTTCCCAATCGATATACTCTCAAAGTTCATAATCGCTCACATACTGGAGAACGTCCTTGGAAATGTGATGGTTGCGACAAACGATTTTCTGATTTTCGTCTCTTGAATTCTCACAAAAGACTTCACGATGAAACCAAACCCTTCGAATGTAAAGAGTGCAACAAAAGGTAGGTTGCCCAGATTCTATGAAAACACAAATTAACTTTCTTTTAAATTTTAGTTTCCGACATCGTTCGACTCTTGAGACTCATATAAAAGTCCACACTACCACCACCGATCGTCCTTATCGTTGTGACAAGTGTAAAAAATCCTTCAAACAATCCTGGCGTCTTCAGATACACAAACGAAAAACACACAATCGCATTCATAGTAGACGTTTTCTATGCGATCAATGTAGCCAAATGTTCACTTCTGCTTCTGCACTCGAAGATCATTTACAGTGGCATAATAAAAAAGTTGAAACTAATAATGATGATGAAGACGGTGCACCAAAAGAAGCACCATCTGAGTTCTTTCAATGCAATGAGTGTTCATTGCAATTTTCATCACGTTTAGATCTAATAACACATCAGAAACTTACTCATGCCCTTAGTCATGAATGTTTTACATGCTTTGGCAAATGGAAGACTCTGGAAGAGCTTGTGCGGCATAAATGTGGTGAAGGATTGAAAGATGATTTTGATGATGAACAACCTTCAGCTGATGAAATGATATTAATGCCCGATGGTCAAGTACAAGATTGTAATACAATTGTAAATGCTTTGTTGGCTTCTGTATCAGAGCAATCCACAACAAAACCGAATCAAAAAGAAGCCACTAGTAAAGTGGCATAATAAAATTAGATAAACAATAAATTATTATTATTGGAAATTTATTAATAGTAAAAAAAAAGTCTTGTCTATATCCATCTGTTCTCAAGTCAATCGAAACGTTTAGTCATGACGTCATGGCTCACATGTAATTACACAATTGTTTTCAGACTTTTGTCAAAGCACCTTTATCTATCTCACTCACATAAAATTTTGGATAGTAAATTAAGTGTTATCAAAACGGCGCATTCTGCGCTAATTGGGTCATCAAGCTCGTTTGCTTTGACCGCCATCTCTACCTAAATTAAGTGTACTTGGATTTAGTAAAAGTATTACTTGGATTGAATCTTATCTACTAAATAGATCCTACTCAGTGCTTTTTAACGGTTGCCTATCAAACTACTTCCTTATTAATTCTGGAATACCTTAAGGCAGCCACTTGGGACCTTTACTTTTTTTTTTGTTTATAAATGACTTGCCATTCGTATTAAAGTATTCAAACTGCATCATTTATGCGGATGATATTACAATCTTTAAAACTATTTTTAAGGTTCGTAATGTGAAATGTTGCAATGTGACCTTAATTCGTTTTTTGACCGGTGCGTCCGTATCTTATTGTCATTAAATGTAACTGAATTAACCTTTTATAGCTTTAAAGCCAATATTTTGTGAGTACCAAAAAAAAAAAAACGTTAATTTTTGTTTAATTAAATAAATTGATCTATGTATTTATGTAATTTTAACTACAGCCATCTATTTCGCGCATCTTCTTTGGTTCTTTTACTTCGCCAATTTTTAAACCGAATATCATAAACTATAATTTTTGATAAAATTTAGGTTGAGCTTGAAAATTGCAAAACACCAAATTCTCCTGTTACCATCCAATCGGGTTTGATTTTATCTAAATTATCGGCAGTTCCTTCTTTTAGTCCGCAAATTAAATCAGCTTTGACAGTACGTAGAGTACAAACGTTGGTTGGTTGAAAACCTAGATAAAAAATTTAATTAATAAAGAAAAAAAAAAATATTCCTTCAAATTTCATAACAAACCTCTTAAACAAGTTTTGAAATTTTCTGTAAAGTCCCACGTAAAATCACCAATTAATTTACGATAATTCAAATCACCTTTGAATATAACTATATGAGATTCGGCAAGTTTATTATAAAGCTTCTCGTTTATTTCTTTCATTCTTTAATTAAACAAACAAAAATGTTTAAATTTTTTTATTATATAAGAAAAAAAAAGTAATTACCTATAAAATTCATACGGACTTGTCCAAAACCATTCTTGTGGTGCTATTTCAAATTTACCATCTTGCAATAGTTTATACCATTTTTCACCAACCGACCTTAATACCGTCGATGTCGGATGATTTCTCAAATAATCCAATGTCCACAGAAAATCATTTGGTGTAACATCTGATATAAACCATGGAATAGCTTTTACATGAAAACGAATTTTCGTTGCTAGATTTTTATCGATTAAATATTCAGCTACTAAAAGGTCTGTAAACATTTCAAAGCCTGAATTGTCTTGAACAAAATCAATTATACGAGAGTTTCCTTCTATTGGTTCTGATATGCAATTCCATATTTGTTTTGTATCATCGACTAAGATATTTGAATTTAAAGAATCAACGGAATCGAAGAGATTTCCAGTTTGTTTGATTTCTTTTCCCTCGGATATGGATAAATCGCAACGGTTGCCCCACAAATTGAGCTGTAATTTATTTAAAAAAAAAGTGTTTTTATTCAATTTTGTGTGTTTTAAAAAGAGGAAAGATGTGTTTATTGATTTTAGAAATAGAGAGACTCCTAGCAACGTACTGCTCAATATAAACTCAACCGTAGGAAGTATCTCTACAAATGAAAAGTTTTAAAAGATGATTCAATTTTTTAATAATATAAACTCTCCACGATTCAGGAAATATGCCTTGCAAATACGACATAAATAAATGAACGCATTTTTTAGGACAATAACTGGCACTCCACCAGTTGCGATAGAGTAATCGAATTTTTTCTTTTACCATAGTTTTTTTAATAATGCAAATATTGAGTATTGGGTTCAATAAGTTCAATATCGCAGTTAGCAAATGATTGTTTATTAATCTTTTGTACCACATTAATGTTAAATTGACAATAATTTAAGAAATTATGGTAACCATCAAGTCGCTAATGAAGAAGAATATTGGTTTTATAATACAAATTCTATATGCTACTGAAATAAATCAGTAAAGAAGAAGAATAAGGACTATATTTAATTGGACTTGTTAAATTATTGATTTCATATATCTTTAGTCCATACAAACATTTTGGTATTTCATTTTGAAATCAAGGATAAAATGGACACTATTAGATAGAGGTATCATTCTGGAAATGGGTTTAAACTGGCCATAGTTGGTACGGTGAAGAGGAAGATGAAAAAGTGAGACATAACGGAGATTACATGGGTTAGCGTTAATTTGTATCATTTCTAGCAAAGATGGACAATCAATACTGCCGGTTATCAGTTGGTGGATCAAAATTATATCCGCAATAGCGCGGCGTTGAGCGAGTGTCTGAAGGCCGATAAGCCTTTGACATTTATTGATATTCAGCTCCAAAAAGTTTTTAGTTCACCAAGTATGAAATAAATTTAAGTCAATTTGGAGAGAATGGGAATCAGAAAGAGAGGTATTGATTTTGAAAATCTTCATTATTCATATTTTGAGCACAAATGGAAAGGTCAGAACTATTTATTAATTTCACAACATCATTGATAGACAAGACGAATAGCAAAGGGCCCAGATGGCTACCCTGTGGTACGCCTGAAGTGGCAAAAATAGGTTTAGATAAGGAGAATCTTAAGACTAGCGGATTTCTAAATAATCATAATCGTGCGCTCTGAACCGCACGGAATGAGTAAATTTCTCAGAAAAGAATCAAAAGAACATGGAAGAATTAAATAAATTTACAATTAATAAAAATGTGATAAACAAATTATTAAATAAAAACTGTTTTAAAAATATTTTTGTGTAATTCAACGTGTTTTTTTTTTACGAAAATTATGCAAAACAAAAATGTAAATTGTGGCTGCTCCTCATGTTTTCAGAAACAGGACGAAGCAGTTCGTTCGATTTTGACATACGCCTATGCGAGCTCATGCCTATTATAGTTGGGCTATAAGTTTAAGGTTGATAATTTTATTGGAGATTTTATCGAACGCTTTACTAAAGTCAGTAGATAGCGTCAACATAATACCCTTTCTGTATGGCACGAAGGGAACTAGAGACAAAATGAGTTAAGTTGGTTCTTGTAGTAGACCTGCTCTTAAGAAAACCATGCTGTAGGAGGAGAAATGATAGATTTACAGTGGAAGTATATAGAGTCGTAGACAATGCTTTTATCAGTTGACTTATCGTAAGACACCTTGTCAATATACGCAAATTTTGTGTATTATATATAAGTCGTTATTCGTCCTTAAAAATCGTCTCCTTTAAACTAATTCAAACTAAAAAAAAAAGCAGAAAATTCAAATCGGTTAGTTATATACTAATTACCTTTAATATGCGAATGAAAAACTCCTCACTTAGCACACTATCTCGTGTGCTATTAACTACATTTTCCAAAGCATCGGTGCAACATTTCAGCGCATTTTCTTTTTGCTTCAAAAAATAATCATAATCCTTCATTTTGATCATTGATTGAAAATATGAACTTAAACGACGATACATATAACATTCGCCATGTAGCCAACAAATGCGAAAGAATGTATCATTGTCAGCATTTAGTCCGGCAATAAATGCATTCCACATTTCCTTATCAGGTTCTATTAAGTTTAAAGATACAAAAAAAAAAGTAAATTCAAAATAGTGTAAAGTTTTAATAATAACTAGTGATGGGAACTATGGAATAATTTGATGATTTGAACTATCGATAGTTAGTAACTGAATGATTTGAACTATCGAATAGTTCATTCATTTATTCATTCATTCGAATAAAAACTATGAAATAAACTATCGAATAAGAACTATATACGATAGTTTACTCTAAAAAACTATCGTATAAAAAAATCTATTTGAATGGAAAAACTATCGAATAAATTACTATTTGAATGAAAAAACTATCGTATAAGAAAACTATTTGAATTAAAAACTATCGAATAAAAAAAAACATTCGAATGAAAAAACTATCGAATAAAAAAACTACATATTTGAATGAAAAAACTATAGTAAAAAATCTATTTGAATGAAAAAACTATCGTGTAAAAAAATCTATTTGAATGAAAAAACTTTCGTATAAAAAAACTATTCGCATGAAAAAAACTATCGAACAAAATACTATTTGAATGAAAAAAACTATAGTATAAGAAAAAATATTCGAATGAAAAACTATCGAATAAAAAAAAACATTCGAATGAAAAAACTGTCGAATAAAAAACTACCGAATGAAAAAACTATCGAATGAAAAAACTATCGAATAAAAAAACTAGTAACAACAAAATACTATTTGAATGAAAAAAACTATAGTATAAGAAAACTATTCGAATGAAAAACTATCGAATAAAAAAAAACATTCGAATGAAAAAACTATCGAATAGAAAACTATCGAATGAAAAAACTATCGAATAAAAAACTATTTGAATGAAAAAACTATCGAATAAAAAAAAAAAACATTCGAATGAAAAACTATCGAATAAAAAAAATATTCGAATGAAAAAACTATCGTATAAAAAACTATTCGAATGAAAAAACTATCGAATAAATTACTATTTGAATGAAAAAACTATCGTATAAGAAAACTATTTGAATGAAAAACTATCGAATAAAAAAAAAACATGAGAATGAAAAAACTATCGAATAAAAAACTACATATACTATTTGAATGAAAAAACTATCGTATAAAAAAATCTATTGGAATGAAAAAACTATCGTGTAAAGAAATCTATTTGAATGAAAAAACTTTCGTGTAAAAAAACTATTCGAATGAAAAAACTATCGAACAAAATACTATTTGAATGAAAAAACTATAGTATAGAAAACTATTCAAATGAAAAACTATCGAATTAAAAAAAAACATTCGAATGAAAAAACTATCGAATAAAAAATTATCGAATGAAAAAACTATCGAATAAAAAAAACTATTTGAATGAAAAAACTATCGAATAAGAAAAAAACATTGGAATGAAAAACTATCGAATAAAAATAATATTCGAATGAAAAAACTATCGTATAAAAAAAAATTAATTGAATGAAAAAACTATCGAATAAATTACTATTTGAATGAAAAAACTATCGTATTAGAAAACTATTTGAATGAAAAACTATCCAATAAAAAAAAAACATGAGAATGAAAAAACTATCGAATAAAAAACTACATATACTATTTGAATGAAAAAACTATCGTATAAAAAAATCTATTTGAATGAAAAAACTATCGTGAAAAAAATCTATTTTAATGAAAAAACTTTCATGTAAAAAAACTATTCGAATGAAAAAACTATCGAACAAAATACTATTTGAATGAAAAAAACTATAGTATAAGAAAACTATTCAAATGAAAAACTATCGAATTATAAAAAAAACATTCGAATGAAAAAACTATCGAATACAAAATTATCGAATGAAAAAACTATCGAAAAAAAACTATTTGAATGAAAAAACTATAGTAAAAACACTAATTGAATGAAAAAACTATCGTATAAAAAAATGAAAACACTATCGAATGAAAAATTATCGAATGAAAAAAACTATTGAATAAAAATACTGTTTGAATGAAAAAACTATCGAATAAATTACTATTTGAATAAAAAAACTATCGAATAAATTTACTATTTGAATGAAAAAACTATCGTATAAAAAAATCTATTTGAATGAAAAAACTATCGTGAAAAAAATCTATTTTAATGAAAAAACTTTCATGTAAAAAAACTATTCGAATGAAAAAACTATCGAACAAAATACTATTTGAATGAAAAAAACTATAGTATAAGAAAACTATTCAAATGAAAAACTATCGAATTATAAAAAAAACATTCGAATGAAAAAACTATCGAATAAAAAATTATCGAATGAAAAAACTATCGAAAAAAAACTATTTGAATGAAAAAACTATAGTAAAAACACTAATTGAATGAAAAAACTATCGTATAAAAAAATGAAAACACTATCGAATGAAAAATTATCGAATGAAAAAAACTATTGAATAAAAATACTGTTTGAATGAAAAAACTATCGAATAAATTACTATTTGAATAAAAAAACTATCGAATAAATTTACTATTTGAATGAAAAAACTATCGTATAAGAAAACTATTCCAATGAAAAACTATCGAATAAAAAAAAACATTCGAATGAAAAAACTATCGAATGAAAAAACTATCGAATAAGAAATTATCGAATGAAAAAACTATCGTATACTAAAATCTATTTGAATGAAAAAACTATCGTATAAAAACTATTCGAATGAAAAACTATCATCCATCAACCATCGAATAAAAAAAAACATTCGAATGAAAAAACTATCGAATAAAAAATATCGAATGAAAAAACTATCGAAAAAAAACTATTTGATGAAAAAACTATCGTATAAAAAAATATCGAATGAAAAAACTATTTGAATGAAAAAACTATCGTGTAAAAAACTCTATTTCAATGAAAAAATTATCGAATAAATTTACTATTTGAATGAAAAAACTATAATATAAGAAAACTATTCCAATGAAAAACTATCGAATAAAAAAACATTAGAATGAAAAAACTATCGAATGAAAAAACTATCGTATAAAAAAATATTCGAATGAAAAACTATCGAATAAAAAAAAACATTCGAAGGAAAAAACTATCGAATAAAAAAACTATCGAATGAAAAAACTATTCGAATGAAAATAGTAATATTAATGATAGAAAGATACACTTCTTATACTCATACAACATACATACGTATTTTGTAAGTATAATTAATTTGAAAATAGTAACTAAATGAATGAATGAATGAATGATTTAAACTATCGAATGAATGATAATTTTACAACTATCGATAGTCTGAGTTTTTATTCTACAGTCCCCATCACTAAAAATAACAAACCATTTCCAGTAAAAGGTTCAAGTGCCTTATCAGTTTGCAATTGATACTTGAGTTTTGAGATGTTTCCAACAATTTCTTTTATCTCCTCACGAACTTCCTGACATATAAGTAAACCATAGAAGATATTAAGATTTAAAAATAAGAAGATTCACAAAAATAAATACCTCGCCATATTGTTCGGCAATATCATCTTTATCGCGCGAAAGATTATCAAGAACTTGAGTTAAGATTACAGGTAAACGTTCACGTAATGTGTAATAAGCGAAACTTCTATAAATGGAAATGCAAATTATTTAAATAGGTACACAAATATATACTAACTCTTTGAATATTGTTTTTGTTGTTGTTTTTTTTTTTTAATAATAAATTAATACAAAAAAAAGAAACTATAAATTCGAACCTCTTGAAGCGCCCACGCAACAAACTATGCCGCGGCGGTTTTTCATCGACGATATTATATTTTTTATCAAAATCAGCAGCCGTCGTCATTGCGAAAAGTTGTTTCTTCTCTGAACTCTGATAAGCAGACACTGAAATTTTGAATCTGATGTTGATTTATCTGAGTGATATACTAAAAATCAAGGGCAAACTGAGAAAATAGAAGATATATACACGAGCACGAGTAGCAGACAAATGTTCTAATTCTATTCTAATAATCTAAATGGGATAGTTTCCAGCTAAGCTAGCGTGATGTAAAAACTAATAATATTCTTCTTCAGTTATACACTTGCCTTGCAAAAAAAATAGAAAGGTACAAAAAATTCAACAAACTGACATTTGAATCAGCTGTTTTTGTATTGATAAGTGATGCCATTCACTAAAAGTTTCCTCTTTTCGCCGTCTAAGGTTATACCGCTAGTAGAGCTAGAAAGATGTGGAATCATTTTTTTTTTCAATTTTTGTATGGAAAAGTCAAACGACTAGCAGTCCATATATTTATATAGTAGGTCAATGTATTTTATTTTTTTTATAAATGGGTGCGTTCACGTACCGATCCAAGGGTATCCGGATACCTTTGTGTTGTTGTAATCCCATATAAAATCTCAGCTGATCGATCAGCTGTGTTGACAAGCAAAAAAATCCAAAGGTATCCTAAAAATTTCTGGATTCTCGTGTATCTTATGGGAGATTTGATAAACAGCTGATTCGTGTTCACAAACGTATCGGATACTAAGGTATCTTGGATAGGGTATCTGTGCGTACGTGAACGCACCCAATTATGTTTGGTAATTGTGAATTGGTCTTGTTTTAAAATTACATCCGTTACAAAAAGTTTTCCAACTCAGTATAGAGTTCTTCCAGAAAAAAAACCAATGCATTGCTTATGGGAGAGATTTTTTTAGATTTTTCCGAAAAAAAAAAAAAATATTTTTTAACTCACCACAGCCGTAAACAAAAATCGAAAAAAAAATTATACTCACCGCGATTTTTTTTCTCGCAAAACAATGTGCATCCCACTTTTGTGCGAAAAAAACTGACAATTTACTGTCATCTGTTCACCACAGACATTTTTTTTTTCAAGAAAAAAAATTTGTTTCACCACCACCAAAGAACTGCTGTATACTCAGCTTGACGACAATATTAGGTGTTTTTTTGTTTATCTATATAGATTTTGTGCAAAAAAACGACATCGAGATTTTTGAAATCAAAACAATTTACGTGTTAAAAACAACAAAAACTTTATCTGTTTTTGAAAAATCCAGATAATTATCCAGATTTTACTTTCTCTCGATAAAAACAGTAGTGCAAGGTAGTTTAATTGTTGTGTTCATACAGAAATATCTGAAAATATTAACAAAAAAAAAAAAGCGGAGAAAACGAGGTTTGAAAAAAACTCTCATAGAAAAAATAATCAAAAATTTGTTTGACATGGTTGCATTGAAATGTTAATATCTCGAGATATACGCAATGCAATTTTCAGATAAAAGTCTTAAATGGATCCTGATAAGATTGTTGAACAGATATGTATATAAAATTACCCAAGTTTTTACGAAAAATTAGAAATAAAAATAAAAAAGTTTTAATAACGAAGAAAAAAATAACAAAAATAATAAAAATTATTTAAATTATTTCTATTTTAAGTGGAGCGATTGAATATAATTCAATTTTGGAGTTGAGGTCACTTGAACTTTAAAATTAAAAAAGTTTTCACATTTGATTTTTAAAAAATCGAAAAAAAAATATAATATGGCTACCTTCAAACGCTTATAACACAAGAACGACGCAACTAATGTTAATGGTCATGGTCTTAAAATGTAGCTAAGAATATACAGATAATTTTTGGTTTTTTGTGAAAAAAAAAATTTTTGAATCTAACATGGATGCCATGGCCATATGAAAATTTTTGTTTGCATCCAACATGGATGTAATGGCCTTCCCATTTCGGAGTTAAAATTAAAAAAAAAAACAAAAGCAACATTTTTGACAGACAGCTGCCAAAGTATATGTACAGTGGTGCCAAATGTTTGCATGGATTTCAAAAATCTCGATGTCGTTATTTTGCACAAAATCTATATAGATAAACAAAAAAACGCAGCTATTATTTTATTTTGTATGAATTATGTTTGGTAATTGTGAATTCGTCTTGTTTTAAGTGACATTAATTACACTCGTTACAAAAAGTTTTTCAACTTTATGGTATAACTACAAAAGAGCACTTTTTGCAAAAAATTAAAATTTTCAAACTCATTTTGTGACAGTTTTTCCGACTTTTTGTTAGTTCCACTTCTCTTGAATGTTTTTTTATTTGTACATATTTATATTATTTTGAATCCATTAGAGGTGGTAGTCTACTAATTGTAGATGTTTTGGTTAATCTAGTACAATAATCTACTCATGCTCTTCTTCCCGAGTACCTAGATAAGATTTGTATTGAATTCGTTGAAAGTGCGTTCCATTGGAAATCGCTAGTAAACTACTAGTAGTACTTAGGTGCGTTCTTTTTCTAACAATAGTCAACGATCGTTGTTATGTCAAAAATTATTGTTGAAGTGCCATTGTTAGAAATCGTTGGATTTTTTACAAATCATTTAGGAACGATTTATTGTAAGAGATTGTTAGACTGTCAAACCACCAGCTAAATTTCTTTTGAGAATACTTTTATTTAAATTATTATAACAAAAAAAAATTGTTTTTTATTCACAATAAATTATCTTTCATCAAAAAATTACAAAACTCTCTTTTTATTTTCATTTTTTCCGCTTATTTCCAAAAGAAAAAAAATCTTTGAGTTTGTTTTGTAAACAAAACATACACTTTGACACATCAACAGTCTCATGAATGTTCAACTCATATCATGGAGGTGAGTTGGAAATAGTTACGATTTGTAACTATTTGACACTTCAAAACGAGTTTAGGAACGATGTTCATCTGTCAAATAGTTACAAATCGTAACTATTTTGTAGTTTAGGAACGACAAAAGTTAACGATAGTTAACAATAGTTAACTATTGTTAGAAAAAGAACGCACCTCTTTGCCACCTCCCAAAGGAACAGGGCTAGTACTCGATCAACATCTTGGTGCTAACACCAAGTATTTATGGCTAGAGCTCGATTATTTTATTATTGCATTTCGAGATTTTTATTTTAACTTCGAGGATTTTGTCGTTCTAGATTGAATCATGATCCCGTTCTCAGGATCTTTCCTTTGCACAAGACAACACCAACTGAGTCGGTCGTGATCTATTTTCTGAGGGCCAGTTGTACAAATATTTAATTCGTGGTTTTAAGTACTAATCAGTAGATACATTTCCTTAAAGGAACGCAGCTTATATACTTATAAAGTATAAATTTCAAACGAGGTGCTGTAGCTGGTCACCATAAATAAGAGACTTGATTTTGTTTTCAAATAATTTTGGACCTTAAAGGAATGACGACATCAAGGCTTGGCCACACCGGAGGGTATGCGGTAGCGGTACGGGTAGCGGTAACGATATTTGTATGAAAAAAATTCAACATCTGAACGTTGATATGTCAGTTTGGAATTTTTTCATACAAGTACCGTTACCTCTACCCGTACCGCTACCGCATACCCTCCGGTGTGGCCAAGCCTTCAAAAACGTATGCGGTAGCGGTACGGGTAATTGTATGGAAAAGTCCCAAAGTTGAACGGTGACCTTCCGATTTTTTTTTTTGCAATATGTTGTATAATAACTCGTACCGCAATACCACATACCTTTCCAGTGTGGTCATTCCTTAGATTTTGAGTTCCAAATCCTTTTCTTATTTTCTTTGTTGTTTAAAAACCAGTTGATTGGTTGTTTTATTTCTTAGAAAATTTATTTACAGTTCTAGTTGTCAACACTTTTTTTTTTAAGTTTCCTAAAAACAATACAATGATTACCCTGATCATAAAAACTCCTCTCGATTACAATATTGGGAACTTTTTTACAAAGATTTTCCAATTCGTTTTCTTCGAAAACATGATAGAATCTCAGAAAAGTAGATGATGATTTATCGTTATTTTCTTCTTGTTGTTTTTTTTGCGACTTCAATTTCCACGGCACAAGAACATCTTGTTCTAGAAATTCAGTGCGATTTGTATGAACCGGAAGTTGTATATCAATTTCCAAATTGATTTCTTGACTCTCAGCTTGGGTCTTTTGTCTTTGTTCAGCTTCGGAAATTTTTCCCTTATTAACAGCTTTATTTTGTCGTAGGTATGATGATTTCTTAGAATTGGCTTTTTGATTTTTAGCCCAAACGTAAATAAGTCCAGTTCCGTCGGTACGAAGAACTCTTGCCATTTCATTAATTGATTGCAGTCGACGTGCCTGAAAAGAATTTGATTTGGATTCTAGAAGAAAAAAAGAAAAAGTTTTGATAATGTGTAAATACCTCACTTGCTAAATGGTGTATAACTGCAATGCTTATGACACCATCAGCTGTCGAAGACCGTATTGGAACCGATAGACAATCACACTTGAATACATGCTGTTTGTTGGAAGAACAAACATTAAGCAAGCCAGAACTTCGATCGCAACCAATCTGTTAATGAATTTATTTAAATTTTCAACTGAATTTTGTTAAAAAATCATTAATAGTAGAGTGCCGTAAGGTTTATACCTCGGAATCATAGTCAATGAATCTTTATATAAACTTTGGAAATGTGTTTTTAATAGTATATAAAGAAAAATGTTTTTTAATAGCATATAAAGAAGTATTTTTAATAGTATATAAAGAAAAACGTTAAAACAAATTTTTTGTTCGCTCTTATTTTTGTCTTTATTTTTATATTAGTTTAAAATTATATTTTAGAAAGTAGAACTGTTACAAACTTGGGTCTGAAAAGACTGCAGAACTAATTATGAAGGCTTGTGAAGGACAAAAAGGGACAACAGCAGCTGTTGGGTGTTATTAACGCAGTCCTAAAGGCAGAACACGAATTTTCAAAATTCTATTTTTGTTTTTTGTCTAGACTAAAGCTTTTCGGTGTTTTGAACCTGAATCCGAGGTCAAAAAAATACAATCAGCTCCTGATTTTGAAATATTACCGTTAGAGAGATAAACACATTTTTCTTTGACAGCTTTGAGGTTGTGCTATTTGAAGAAATTTTGTTGTATATTTTTAAAGAAGCGTTAGACAAAGAAGATAACCTGAATAACAAAACGAAATTTTCAGGATTAGAGCTAAGTATAATATAAATTTCTTGTTTTTATCTAAAGTCTAAAATTTAAATAGGGGTTTATTTTGCCTTCTTAACGTTTTTCGTGTTTTTAAACAATTGGTAAATTAAGAAGATATGAAAATAACACAACTTTTATTCTCAGGACTTTGAGTTGACAATTAGGACTAAATACACTGAAAATTTCAAATTTCTCTCATTAGTCAAACTGTGAGAAATCATAGTTATAAATTTTTTTTTTTTAAAACTCTAAACCTTGAGCATAAAACTTTAGCATAGTGAGTTAATCGTGTTAATTTAAATTTTATTTTATTAAATTATATGTATATTTCAATTTTTTTTTTTTAAATCAATTTTTTGAAAACGGGTTCGTGTGAAAATTTTAAGATTTCGTTTTTATGTGTAAATTAATTTTTTCATAAAAATGGCATATCAACTCTTTGAAAAATGTAAGAAAATTTGTATATATTAAAAAAATTATTTAAAAAAAAACGGCTCAAACGATTTTCGAAAAAAATTCAAAAAATTCTTTCTTATACAAGAAATCAAATGGAGAATACTTGGTTTTGTATAAACGAACATTTAAAATGGTGTTTAGTCAATTATAAAAACAGTTTTTATTTTGTTTGTTTTTAGTACTTATAAAATTCTTTAAAAATAAATATCAAATTTTAAATTTTCCCTAATTTTGTTCAGTAAAAAGCTTTAACATTAGAGTAACTTTTACCATAAGAGCAAGTACGTGCGACCCCAGTCGTGCATTTTATTTTTGTTTTAACCTTGTTATTATGAGCTTTTAGTATTTGAGCTTATAGTATTGACTTTCCATTGGATTCCTAGATTTTTTTCAAATTTTATGCTTTACGACACTCCACTAAAAATCATTAAGATTCTTACTTGAAGAGTTTCTTTGTTGCTTGACAAATATTTACCATTGCCACAACCAATATCAATAATAACTGAGCCAATTGGAAATGAGCTCAAAAATTCAGCAACATTTGGCCATGGCGAATGTCTTGTCTCACTAAAATGATTAGCAATTTTTTCATAAATACTATGAACATTCATTTCTTCCACTTTTTTAGCCAGATTTTCCACAAGTTCTTTCGATTTGAATGATGTTTTTTCTTCTCGACTATTACACAAAGTCGGATATATACAATTGCATGGTGTAGTTCGAATTTTTCGAAATGTAAAAGAAGTTCGTTTATTACGAAGCTGAGTTGTCAAATTATTACTTGGCGTTTTAATAACATCCATAATTCGTGGTGTAATGCCATGTGTCCAGTCGTAACGACATTCACCAGACATTATTAATAATGAACGTTGTGGCAGTAGAACCGAAACACGTTGGCCATTTTTTCGAAAATCCATAACAACGTCACTCTCTAGAGACAATGACAATATTGGATCATCAAATGCACTGTGGGTATCGACATGGGGCGGAATCCCATGACCAGGCATATATTGATTCACTGTCAATTGATCAGGTTTAAAAGATTTGAGAGAGGGTTGTTTTTGTCCGAGTCTTTCCCAGAGAATATCGCATTCTTTTGGAATTTTAGTTTCGAGAGGTTTCGAGGGATCAACTAAATTTGATCCGTAAAGAAACTCATAGCCAAAATGTTTGACTGATCTGTTTTTAAGTGAACCAACAACAACAATTGGCGAATCATTGTTGATGGATGCTAAAAGAACAGATTCTTCGTCAGGGGTAACAAAATTTTCAATTAAAATTGTTCCAGGAGGCAATTCTTTATCCAATGGATTTTCAGCCTTAGGAATGTCTTTGAAATATGACATGTATATTACGGTTGAATTTTGGCCAAGTTCAGCTTGGCCATGCATACTTTGAAAGACGTTTATAGCCTCCTGAACTTCATTGAACTGAAGAAAACAATATGATTTGTTTGGTATCATAATTAGTTTTGAAACTTTACCATGTTTTTGTGTTTGTTGAATAATAGAGTCTTCGGTGAGGCCAGTGCTAAGTCCAGCATTACAAATGCCAATGAACTAAAAGAGTAGACGATTCTTTTGAAGGATGTTTTAATAAAAAAAAAAAATGTAGAAGAACTTACAAGAGTTGGATCATCGGAAATGGGAATTTGTGTTTCATTTGAAACAATTGCACGACAACGGATTTGTTTTCTTCTTATTTTTTTATCCAAATTAATAGTTGTCATGTTGAAATGTTTGAATTAAATTAAAAATAAAACAAATTTATGAAAAAATGCACATGTTTGTTGAAACTTTCAAAAGGTAAATATTAAAAAAACGCAACGTAATAGAATTGACAATACTAAACGTTACGTTACGTACGTAATGTAATGAATAAAAGGTAGCATTCAGCAAGGAAAGTTGACATTTTGAGTTATTAAGTTACGTTTGCATTGACTCCTTTATCTAGATTGGAAATTAAATCCCCTGTTCTGTAACTTTATCACTGGCGATAAGCGTTTTTCAACGTCTCTAAAATACATTTTCTCCCATATAAAAAGCAAAATTTCTTTCAAATTCAGAGTTTTCGAATTAAGAAATTACGATTTTGAACGAAATTTCTTTTATTTCGATGAAATAAAATGGATTTTCAAGTCATTCAAATATTTTATCGCCAGTGATAAAAGTTACAGAACATGGGCACAGAACCATAATTGGCGGATAAAGTCGGAAGCTACTGTCAATTGTTGTTGTTTTCTTTGTATTTTCGATAAGTTTTCATCCGTCGAGTGCGGTTGCGAGCGCTGTTCTCCTCCGTTTCATCCGACGCACAGTGGGCCCATATGGCCTTAGGCGTCTCAAAAATCTGTAACTTCGTTGTCTTTTGTGATAATTGCTTCAAATTTGGAATATAATGCCTTTGATATATAACGAATCATTCAACTTACTTTTTTTTTGAATTAAAATTGTTTTTAAGCTTTTAAAAATTAGTCAAAGTTCAAAAAGTACGATTTTCGCTTGATTTGGGTATTTAAAAATATCTGTAACTTTTTGTCTCCTGAAATAATTAAACCAAATTTGGAACATACAATCTAATGTATCAGAAATCATTGAGCGTAGTTTTTTTTTAAATGCAAATTATTTTTGAGCTTTGAAAAGCTAGGCAAAGTTCAAAAAGTACAATTTTGGCTCGACTATTGCGTCCCAAAAATCTGTCATTTCTTCGAGTCTGAAAATAATTAACTTAAATTAAGAATATATTACCTGAAATGTTTAATAAATTATTTGACACACTGTTTTTTTTTTTAGCTTATATTTTTATTTAAGTATTAAACGTTTATTCAAAGCTAAAAAAATGCGATTTTGACTAGGCTAGAACGTCTCAAAAATCTGTAACTTTTGTATCTTAAAAGATTATTTTCTCAAATTTTGCAAAATAAGATAGGTAAAACTGGTTTCTTAATTTTATAAAGGCCTTCCTTTCGTGTCTTAAAATTACTTAATTATTTTTATGAGTATAAAATAAAGAAAAAAAACATTTCAATGAAGTTTGTTTGTGTTACGTTATTTGACATTAAAGCTATTTTATTGAAAAATTATAAGAAAAAAAAATATTGAATATACTCATTTTAAATAAATTCGTTTGTAAGGCAAATTGAAATAGTCGAAAAACTACTCTTTTGAGAAAAGAGCAAACAAAGAAATCACAAAAAAAACTGGTTGTCAATTTTCACGAAAATCCTTCTTAATTAAATACTTTAAACGGCTCTTTTGAAAATCTTCGAGTAAAATCAAAATCAGTAAATAAAATCTCTATGTAACTTTTTCCATAGATGAAATTTTTTTCAAAAATTACAATATTAAATTCTAACAT
The DNA here is from genome assembly GCF_945859705.1 of Episyrphus balteatus. Taxonomy (NCBI): domain Eukaryota; kingdom Metazoa; phylum Arthropoda; class Insecta; order Diptera; family Syrphidae; genus Episyrphus; species Episyrphus balteatus. The sequence continues at coordinate 48,997,682 of NC_079137.1, forward strand.
TTTTCTGCTACCTTAGACTTTTTCTAATAGTACAAATATCTTCGATTTCGGGTGCATATACTAAGTCTAAGAGCCCACAGCAATTTTGGGAGAGAAGGTATAACCAAAATGTGAGTATGCAGTTTTATAGCCTTATGCGTTTTAATAACGAATTCAAAAGTGTGACAGCTTTAAATCGCGGCTTTATATGGTTTCCGAGGGGTTAAATATCGCGAGTTTTCCAATAATTGTGAGTAGGCTAAATTAACACAAAATCACATTCTGAATATAAGGACTGATGCTCTGTCATCTCCCCAAAGCCTGAAGACATCAATCTTGACAGTGCGATCAATAGAACTGAAGATATGTATTAAAACAGGTCAGGATGCACTAAAATACGACGAAAATTAAAAAGTAGTTATTAAAAACAACGGCAACACTTTCAGTTATTTTTTCACAAGCCAGAATTGGGCTTTTAAATGCCAGTTGTACAATCGTGGATCAGCCTTGGTTCAGGAATTTAACCCACCGATTTCGGCGGATTAGCTGCGGGTCAACGTCGGTTTAAGCATGAATGTGGCTATTTCTACATTTATGAACCTTGAACCAGAGCTAAACTTCAGCCTTGCTACCGATTTTAGAAGATAAAAGTTGCTGATCCACGGATTAAATATTTGTACAACTGGCCCTAAGCAATCTATCTTTGTCTTTTTCCTTTCTCTCATAACTGTTTATTAAAGAAGAAAAAACCAACCAATCAAATCAAATCAATTATGAGGAAAACAAAAGCATACATGCAACTTTTCCTCAAAATTGAAATGTCAAAATGTTTGGCTTAAAAGCCCAATTGTACACTTAGGTCTTTGACGATGATTTTGCTTTCGTCGGGTTCCAATAAAATGCACAGACCAAAGCCAGAGAGCATTGAATTTTTTAATTTGTGTTAACCATATTAATTTTTTTTTAACATTCTATAGGTCTGTTTGGGTATATTGTCTAAAACAGAATTTTTGTCAAAAATAATGTACAATACTACACAGTTCCAGAGTACCCAAACAGGAATTGGGTTATAAATGTTGAAAAAAGTAGAAATATTCCTGTTTTAGGCAGTACCCAAACAGACCTTATAATTTTAATTTAAAATTCAAGTTGCTTTTAGGGAGCTTGAATTTGGCGACGTCAAAATTACGTCTTCACCCCACACCCTAGATAAATAAATACCATGATACTGTGCTCACGATCTTAGTAATAATTCAAATGTAGTCAAATCAAACTTTAAGGCTTGTCCACACCGGAAGGTACGCGGTAGCGGTACGGGTAGCGGTAACGGTATTTGTATTAAAAAAGTTCTACATCTGAACGTTGATGTGTCAGTTTGGAATTTTTTTCATACAAGTACCCGTACCGCTACCGCATGTACCCTTCGGTGTGGCCAAGCCTTTAAGCAAGCTCTAAGCGCGGCGGTGAATGGCGTTGAGGTTAATCAATCGTTAAGCAACGTTGCTTAAATGTGTAAATTCTTAATAAACACACATTTTGTACTTAAAAGCTATTTAGAGGTTGTTGAACGTTAAACAATCTTTAAGTTTCTTTTATAAATATGGCTGTTAATTCTTATTTTTAAATTAAATTATTTGAATCAATTGTTTTTGAAATAATCAATTTCAAAGTCAAAATTTGTGAAAAAAATTTTGAAAAAACACATTGAATACTATTTTGATCAAGATTGGGACTTTAAATATGAAATTAATCGATGAAATAAACTGCCTCAATTATTTAATATCAAATTCTGAAAACCATATGCTTCTATGCCTTCTAGTTTTTGAGAAAATTGAAAATTAAAAAACTACCCTTTTTTTTAGATTTGTATATCTTAGCTGTTTTCGTGTTTTCATAAACATAATGCTTGCAAAGTATTATGCCCCCTTGCAACTTGGGCTCACTATTATAGGATTTGGGATGAGTGTGAGTCTGGCTGTAAACAAATTTTCTTCAAAATTAAAAAGTTATGTCGAATACAAATTTTGTACATACCTAACCTTGCCCATACCTCAAATCCTATATAGTGTGCCCAAGTAGGGGGGTTGCATCTCACTTGGATACGCCTTGAACTTCATACCTATACCATTTTTATTTGTTTTTAAGAATTCGTTTTCTTTTGAAATTTAAAAGTTTCTTCGAATCCAATAGAAAATTTGTACATACCCAAACTTGCCCCCACCTGAAATCCTATAGTGTGCCCAAGCAGGTGGGTTTTGTTTTTTGATAAAATTCATTATTCATTGAATTTTTATATAAATTAATGCTTTGAAGCAGTGAGGTGGATAAGTAAAAGTATGGCCCAATGTCTTTAATAAAGGGTTATAATATTGTACTAACAATCTTATTAATTTCATTCTTTTATCAAAAATTTCACAATTATTTTTCATAGGTATTATTACTTTGCATCTCACTCCTATAAGTAATTACTTATGAGTCTAGAAAAAAGATGTATACCTGATACTTTATTTATATAAATCTTTAAGTAAGTTTAGGTAAAAATCATTTGAATTAGTTATTACTAAATCCCGAAGTTATAAAAAATTTTTTGCTTTGAAAATTCCATTCTGGTTCTGGTTTTTGGATAAATCTAAAATTTGTCTTTGCTTTGCATATGTCTTCGACGTCTAGTGTTGCCATTTCCATGATTGAGATAATATCTTGATTTTTATATTCGCTTTCAAGTCTTGAACAAAGAGAATGTATAAAATAAGATCCATATTCTGTGCGATAAGCGTGCATGCCTGTGAAATTTTAAAGTTTTTATTATTATAAAATCTTTTAAAGTTTTATAAAAAAAAAAAAAAAAAAAATTTGGTAACCCACCTTCAGATGTAGCAAAAAATTTCGCATAATAATTAGGATATTTTATTAATTGAACTGCTCCTTCAGCTTTTTGTTTCAAAAAATCATATGACCCTCTACAGGTTTGCATAATTAACCATTTGAGTTTTCCATCCAGGGATGGAATATTGCAAAGTGGAATTAATATTGACTTTTGTGCTTTAATAATTTCAAGATCTGTTTTAACAAGATCGTCTTCAGATCCATGAGATAAGTAAGCAACTGCCACATATGAGTAGTCAGAAAAATCCATTTTTTTAACTAGAAAAAAATAAATAGTTTTATTTTTGTAATAACATATTTTTTTTAACACAAAGCAATGAAAATTAGCTTAAAATAGGATAAATATGACAATATTTTCAGACATGAGGGTCAAACAAAACTTCATATGACCATTCAAGGTCAACTTCCATTAACCGTTAAGATATTTCAATAAATGCAAAAAATGTTCCACATACTCCACAGTGGCTCTCTAGGGGCCGGTTTGTTCACACTCAATTATCTTTTAATCAAGGGTTTTTATATGGAATAATCCTTGATTAAAAGATAATCGACTGTGAACAAACTGGCCCTAAGTTGCACAAAACAAAACAAATTTAATAACTGACAAAATTAAATTCACACCTTTTTAATTTTGATTGTTTACTTGGCAATTTTTCAAATAACCTTAAAAATCGATCTTCTTCTTCCTTTTTCTCGGCGCTGTTATGATCTCGATGTCGAGGGGATCATAACTATCCCACGTAACTGCTTCATACTAGTGATCCGCCTGTGGGGTTCGCCGCGTTTACCTCAAAAATCGGCGGCAAATCTCCCGGTTTTGTATTGTTCCATTACTAAGGTCAACTGAATGCTGGTGTTTTTGCATTTGCTTGTACCAGGAGTTTTTAGGCCTATCTTTCTTTTTATTTCCTTTATTTATTTTTATTACCTTAAAAATCGATAATTAAAAGAACAATTGTCAAGTAAAAATCAAAATTTCATTGATACAAATTTAAAACCAAATTTTAAAACTTGGTACAATTTGAAATCCCAGTACTTTTTGTGCCAGCATAATTTTAGCATAGGATAGGAGAACTTGGCTCTTTTTTAACAGTTATGTTTTTGTTATGATCTATCTTACTTTTAAATTTATATATCTATCAAACTAAAAAAGATATTAATAAATAAAATGATAGACTGGGTCGCACGAACTTGCTCTTAGAGTTCAAGTTGCTAAAATGTTTAAGACTTTTTATATAGAAATTTGTTAAATAATGTAAGTATGTATATGAATAAAAAAAATTTTTAAAACATAAAATTCGTTTTCAAAGGAATAAAACATTATCTAAGATTAAATTGAGCTCCAAAGCAAGTAGATATGCAATTTGATTTTTCTTAAGAAGCATTTTTAGAAAAAATATTTTCAAAAAACTAATTTTTTGAAAAACTAATTTTAAATAAATTAATTTTTTGAAAAAAATTTGTAAAATAAAATTGGTATGGCATTTTGTAGAAATTCGCTCTCCCGTTTTCGAAAATTTGATTTTTCAAACTTTTTTAAAATTTTTTTTAAAAAGTCCAAAAATTATTTTTTTCAAAATTTTATTTCTTATTCATATTGAAATTATGTGAATGCTTCTGTATTAACAAATTCGTTGATATTGAATTAGTAGTTTGGCAGAAAACAGATTGAAAAAAAAACGGTTGTATGGCATGTACCGTTAATAATGATTTTCGAAAAAAAAAATTCTCATCAAAAGAAAGATCTTGCCTAAAAACTAATAGTGGAGTAACTAAAGCTCAAAAAATGGCAATATTAGGGAACCCGGCAGAAAAGCTTAGATTTTGATGATCTTTTTTTTCAAACGTAGGTAATTAAAAATACTTAAAAGTCTATAGATTAAAAATTGCCGGTGTTGCCGTTTTGATTTTTTAAATTAAATTTAAGATTTTTGCGAACAAAAAAAATTTTTTTCAAAAATTTTGCTCAAATTTCATAAATTAATTGATGCCAAGAGATTGTCTAGTAAATTCAAGGAACAAAAATATATGGGAGTGAGGAACAATCTTCCATCGTTCAAGCGATAGATGCAATTTTCTTATTAATTGACTTCAAACACAAAAAAAAATATTTGAGCACAACGGCAACACCTACAATATTTAAATATACATTTTTAAAAAGCCAGAAGCTTAGTCATATTTGTAAAATTAAAATTAAGTTAATTGAATGAAGGGCTTTTGAAAGAATGGCAATTGAACTCAGATTAAAAAAAAAAAATAAAAATTATTGACAAAATTTTAACATGTCGTTTTTAAAACTTTTTTCGTATTATAAAATGCATTTATTTTCAAATTTTTTTGGCCACATTTCTTATGATTTGAAATTATAAAAGGAAATGTCAAAATGTATTACTAGACCAGTGCCGATGCCTTCAAAAACATTAAAAAGTACAATAAAATCATAGTAGGATGAAACCCATTGGAAAAGGAGGTGAATATGATGAAAATTAAAGGAAAAATAAATTACGGGCGAGCCGAGTTCGGGAAGTGGGTGGGTTGAGTTTTTAATGGTAAAAAATGGTATATCTCGATTTCCGGCAAAACTACAAGTCCTATAGAAAAAAGTTGTATAACAAAGCTGTAGGTATAAAAAAGATCTACAACTTTTGTATCAACAATTTTTTCACATAACCTCAAAATTTATGTGAAAAATTCAAAAAACCGAGTTTTTGGTTTTTTATTATTATCTTTTTCAAAAACAAAAATTTTTCTACGAAATTTGGTGAAAACTTACCTTATTATGTCCCAAATACACTGTAATTTATTTGATTTAAAATATTAATTTGTTCACCTTATTTTGACTTAATACCAACAAAACACCCTAATTTTCAATCGAAAATTCACGTGTCAAAATATCAGCTTTTTTCAAAAAGTCGGTGGGCATTTCGTTTGTTAAAATGTCTATTTTCTGGTGGTGTAAAAAAAATTTACATTAGTGTACTATATAACATGTTTTAGTAAAATGCAAAAAATGAAAAAAACTAGAATTCGAAAAAATTTTTTTATCATTGTTTACAATTTTGGCCTATTTATTCAAATTTACACTCAAAAAACATAGGATTTCATGTAATATTGATTAATGTTACGGTTTTTGAGTAATTTAAGTGTAAATTTTAATAAATAGTCCAAAATCTTAAATAATGATAAAAAAAATTTAGAATTCAAGCTTTTTGCTTTTACCGAGAACATGTACTATGGTATAGTAATGGAAATTTTGTTTACACTATTGGAAAGTAGAGATTTTAACGAACAAAATATCCACCGATTTTTTGAAAAAAGCTGATATTTTGACACGTGAATTTTCGATTGAAAATAAGGGTGTTTTTTTGGTATTAAGTCAAAAAAAATTTAAAAAATAAATATTTTAAATCAAGTAAATTACAGTGTATTTGGGATATAATAAGGTAAGTTTTCACCAAGTTTCGTAGAAAAATTTTTGTTTTTGAAAAAGATAAAAATAAAAAACCAAAAACTCGGTTTTTTGAATTTTTCACATAAATTTTGAGGTTATGTGAAAAAATTGTTGATACAAAAGTTGTAGATCTTTTTATTACCTACAACTTTATCATACAACTTTTTTCTATAGGACTTGTAGTTTTGCCGGAAATCGAGATATACCATTTTGTACCATTAAAAACTCAACCCACCCACTTCCCGAATTCGGCTCGCCCGTTATTTATTTTTCCTTTAATTTTCATCATATTCACCTAATTTTCCAATGGGTTTCATTCTACTATGATTTGTTTTGGTTTCAAAAATTATCGACCCTGGTCTATACGGTTTATGAAAAAATTAAAAAGTATTTCATTTTCGAAGAAATTTTTTTTAATAGAAGTTTTGAAAAAATTTAAAATTTTTAAATAAATTTAAATTTAAATTTTTTTTTAAATCAATTCCTATTTGACTACGAAAAAGTTAAGATTGTCCCTGACTCCCTCATATTTTTTTCCTTAAATTACCTAGAGAATCTTTTGCTATCATTTGTTTTATGAAATTTAAGCAAAAAAAAAATGGTTTTGTTCAAAAAAAATTTAATTTTAATTTTAAAGAACAATACAGCAACATAGGCAATTTTTAATCTATAGACTTTAAAGTATTTTTAATTACCTACGTTTGAATTTTATACAAGAACATGATTAAATCTACCCTTTTTGATGAACCATTAAAAAGTTATAAAATCCCAAACTCAAAAACACAATCTTTTCATGTAAATCCTATGGGAAATAGAAATTTGCGATGCGGCGGTATACTTAATGTTAATATTAAGGGCTGAAACTTTTACAGTATTTTTTTTTCGTCATTACTAACAATATTTTCGGTAATGCTTTGAACAAAAAAAAAAAATTTTTTGAATCAGTCTAATACATATGTATGTATATACGATTTTTATTTTAAATTTGAAATCAAGTACATGCGACCCATTGGTGTTCTTTGTTGTTTCTCTACTTGTAAAAAAAAAAAAAACGAAAACAAAAGTATTTTGATACACATACTGAAAAAAGCTCAAAATTAATAAAGGCATACATACAAACATACGTGTATTTGTTTGTTTACCATATGACAACATATGCAAATTGTTCTTTGTTCTCTTTCTCTGATTTATTAGCACTCTATCAAACTGAAAAATGTTTAGGTACATGCGGTTTTTCAATGAGAGCTCTCAAACATTAAAAAATGTAAACAAAATTAGTTGAGCTACGAGCGAAATAATTGCCGGCACTTACATTTACATTTTATTGCAAGTAAAATGTTATGAATTTTTTTTTTTTTTTTTAATCTTCATACAAAAACAAAAATAACTAGGAATTGGTTTTAGTTTAAAGTTTGAGGACAGTCATAATAACAGTCAATGTATTCAAAGCACTTGAAAAAAAAATCGATAGTGACTTACTCTGTCCCATTACTTTTCTAATATCATTTTCAGAAGGATCATCTATGCGAGCATGAACTTCTGCTCCCATTAATGTAAAAACCCTTGTTAAATTGTCCGCATCCACATTGGATCCTTCTCGACCGTCTTGCATATTAAAAATTATCAAATAACCGCGCCCCGAATTTGCCATTTTATTTTTAATTCACTTTATTATTTCGAAGAGTTTGTTTTGATTTCAACACTTACACTTTAAGTACTGATGGAAATTTTAAAACATGTAGAAGAAAATAGCTGGCTGAATGTCATTAACGCAAACTTTGCCTTATCTTTGAAAGCTTTTTTTTTTTTCAAAATTCGCAAACAAATGGAGTGAATATTAATAAATTCTCATTTCGCATTAATTTCTTCTATACCTAATCGAGTGTGTATATGTTAGATCACTTTGGATATTCGCTTTAAAAATATCACAATAACATTTTTTATTGATCGTTTTATTATAGGTATGTCTTTTGTATGCAGTTTTTTTTGTTGTTGTTGTGATTGTTAAAACAGATAACTTTTTTTTGGAATTGTTGAAATGATAACGATAAACGATGTTTGTTTATGTAAAATGAAAACAATACAATGGTACTTTCCCAGTTAATTCTTATCATTATCAATCAACTAAGGGCTTTTCTAAATAAACCAGAGCTCTTAGCGGTAAGAAGAATTATGACTCAGCTCAGAATTACTTAAAGATGTATTAAAGAATTCTTAAAAATTTAACTTTCATTCTTTATTAAGAAGGATTTAAAGTAAATATTAAATAAATGACGACGCCAAAGATACGGTAGAAGGAATTCAAAAAATTAAGTGATTGTTAAAAAAAAAATAATAAATTTCGTTCCTCAAATGAAAAAAAAACAACTCTTTAAATGAAATTGAGCTATGCAGTTTAATTTTTTATAAAGATACATTTTTATATAAAAAAATGATTTTTATCAAAAAGAGAATACAGGTTGTGTTTATTTATTTCAAACAATCATTATTTACAAGAAAAAGCTAAAAAAAAATTATCTTTTTTATTTTCTCAATATATTAATTTTTTTATTTTAAAAGCTTACAAAAAAAATTATGCCATTCGAAAGCCAATATTGTAAAGAATAAAACCATTTTTAAATTTTTACAATGAGCAAAAAGTATTAAAATAATGTATTAAAACAATCATTTCTTATGGAAAAAGTGAAAAAATCACTTCGTCGGCACATTTACCTTGTTATCGGTCACTTTATTTCCTGCGTCGACTCTGATCCTCCATTTGATGCCTAAAAGCCTAAATTATCAATTTCCTTTGCACGAGTTTCCATAAGACTACATGAGTTTGTCAAAACTTTAAAGCCGTTTTTCTCAAACCTACAATTTTGCAGATTCGTGGGTTTGGCGTTGTGCCCACGACTTCCATCACCCGAAAATTCATTTTTTTGATATAACAACCTATAATAAATTTTATTCCTCCTGAAAGCTTATTCAGCTCAAAATATATATATAGATCATGTCTACAAAAAAAAACTAGAATTTTTTGAACTCGATCAATTTTCAACAAAAAAGGCAAAAAAACATATAATTTTATCTTCTCACGCTATTGAATCAATTTTTTTCAATGACAACCTATAAATTTTTTTATTTTATATCATGTGAAAGCTCATTATTTCACCTTTCATTTGACGTTTCAATCTTATTTCTGTGATCCCTAGAAAAAAAGTTAGAATTTTTTAAAGCCAACCATGTCGAAACTCCAAACTGAGAATACGGTACTTCCCACACTGGTGGCTGTTCATGATCAACAGATCTCCACAGGTGTTTTGAGGTATTTCGCAAGTTTTTAAATTTAACACTGTGTAGCTTTTAGTGAATGTACAGTTATGTGTGATATATAAAATGAAAGGTAATATCATCAGAATGCTCAATAAAGTTAAATCAAATTTGTATTTGCTTTAGATCAAAAGATGTAACCTTTTGTAAAATATTTTTTTACGGTTATCTCAAAATTGTGACTACAAAATTGATTGAAATTTTGCACAGATATAGTCCTGTTTATTATCTATTTAAAATATAAATTTCATACATTTATCTGTTGAAGAAAAAATAAAAAATCGTTAAAAACGGTCAAAAGACTTGGGACAAAAAAACTTGTTTTTCCCGTTATTCGGTCAAAAATCATTTACAAACACCAATTTTTTCTACGGTTATACACTACATGTTCTTTAAGGTTGACATTTTTTGAATACTACGAAAAATTAAAAAAAAATAAAAACTCACCCGAAAATACCCCAAAATAAGTAGGTGTTTGTTAAAAATTCATATTTCGAAACGCTGAGACTTTAAAAAAAATCCGTACTAGACCGTTAACTTTTTTTTTTATTATCTTTTGAATGACGTTTTTCAAATTGTCAAAAATAATTTCCTCTATCTATAATAATCACTACTTTGTCAAAGGTCTATCTCATGTTTTAGTTTTAGAAAATCATTTATTACTTAGTTTTGAAATTTTTTTAAATTTTTTCAATACCATTGTCAGTCTTGCAATGAATTTATCTTTCGATTAAAATAAAGTCAACTCTTTACATTGTCGCGTTTAGAAAATAGCCAATTTTTTGCAATTTTGTTTTACCCCTTTTTACCCTATTAAATGACGGAATTTTCAAAAATCCTTCATTTGGATTAAGCTTTAGGTTATTTTAGTCATTTTAGGACCCCTATAATTTATAACCGTTTAATGGAATTCAATACTGAAAAATGAAGTGTTCTATACAAAATCTATAAACATACTTCATATGGCAACTTGTCAAAATAAATGGGTTTTTAAAAGTTATTTACCGTTTTATACCATTTTTACGTTTTTTTAAAACATTTTTTACACATTATTTTTACACATATTTACACAAAAAATGTAAAGTCAGGTTTTTACACGAAATGACCCATCAGTGGATAGGTACTATACAAACAGACTTGGAGAAGCTCAATTTTTAAAGTAATTTATTATTAATATTAAATATTAATATTTAAACACTTGAAGTTGGATATAATTTAATTAGTTTTATATTTCACCGCTTGGAGTAGTTGTTAGTTGGCTGGAAAATATCTTAAAAAAGCAAACAATTTCGTCATGATTTAAGCTTTCAAAAGCACACAAAATTCGATTCTGATCTATCACTCGATGGGGTTTATTCATAAACATTAATTCATTCATTCATATATAGTAAAGTAACACAAAGAAAGATTGTAAACATTCGTCGTTGCTTTTACAATCTCTTAATAGTTTCATAGTTTATCAATTCATTAATCAACTAAATTATTAGAATATTTATAAAATGGGATATGTATTAATATTGAATAACGAACAATTTGATATTCAAAATAAATCAGAACGTAAAAACAGCAAAAAAGATGTATTGGCTTTGAAAAATGTTTTTTATAAATTTAATTGTAGCGTAAAAATTGTAATGAATCCAACATTAAAAGATATACATGACAATTTAAATGAATGTAAGTTAAATGTTTTTTTTTTCTTTTTTCTTTAAAGTGAGTGCTTTATTAGATATTTTAAAAGAATTTAATATTTTTTCTTGCAAACTGCAAATAGAATAGATATTCGATTGTAGTTGGCTTTGTTTATAAAACCACAATGAATATATCATAAGCTTTTGGAAACTTTCTGCTTTGAGATAAGCGAGTAGTAGGTGGTTAAGGCCAGATAATGTATTCTTAAAATAAATATTTTATACAGGGTTGTAAAAAAGAATTTTTTTCTTATTGCATTTGTTTTCCAATACAAATTTAAAAAACAAATTTTTATTGCAAATAAAAAATCTTTGCATTAAAAAAAAAATATTTATTGCAAGTGAAAAAAAAAATTAGCATTAAAAGAAAAAATGTTATTGCAACTAAAAAATATATAAATATTGAAAATAAAATATTTATTGCAAATAAAAATATTTTGCATTAAAAAAAATTTTTAATGCAAATTAAAAATGTATGTTCAAATAGCCAAAATTGTAAGACATTCGATATTTTGCGTTGAATTTTTTTTTTCAATGCAGAAAATTTTTTATTGGCAATACAATTTTTTTTTTAATGCAAAATATTTTTATTTGCGATAAATATTTTTTTTAATTTCAAATGCATTTTTTAAGTACAAATGAGACTTTTCTTATTTCTTCTAGCTCTTATATAGATTTTTTTTTATAATTTTATATTGCTTTTAAGTAACTTTTTGCAACTGTTTACAAAAGTGCTTATAGAAAACCTTAAACAAGCATCTTGTCTAGTTGTTGTACTAATGACACATGGATTGGAAAACGATCATGCCTATGCCAAAGACAAAATTTACAATATTGGAGATGAGATATTAAAATCCAAATCTTTTCAAGATTTTAAAGATTTACCCAAAATATTAATTATACAAGCCTGTAAAAATGAAGATAAAGATTTTAAGGCAAGTTGCGAACATACAAAACCTAAAGTCTACAATACTTTTCGTTACAACAGTTGCTTTGAAGGTAAGCGCTCTGAACTTTACATGCATAATGAATTTTATTAATTTTAAAAATAAAATTAATAAATATAATACAAATTGCTTAATATTATGCACTTTATTTTAAAGGTGGGAAATCACTTCGAGCCGATGGAGGAACATTATTTATACAAACACTTTACAACAATTTAAACAATTACGGTCTTGATGAAGACATTGAGAGTATAGCTAAACGAGTTAATAGAGAGTTTGAAAACGAATACAAGGATTATAAACAAAATCCAACAATTCTTAAGTATAATGGAGGATTTGATAAATTTTGTTTTGGTAACAATGTTAAGAAGACGTTTTGTTTAAAAGAAAACGTCAGTAAAAGTTTCGTTGTAGGATAAAAATAAAAGTTAAACTTGATCATGTTTTTTTATTAATGATGAATATTTTTATAATTACAAATAAAATGAAGATGTTTTCAATTTGAATTTTTTTGATTTTTTTTAACCCTTTCGGACCCAGCGTTACTCTCATGTAACATTTTTTTTTAAATTCGTAAAAAATATTAAATTAAACAATTTTTTAGGTTACGATGGCTTAATTGAAAGATAATAATGCCTAGTTACTGAATTATTACAAAAAGTTAGTCAAATATCATACCTTTAATTTTTTTTTTATAGAGAAAGGGACTGAAATTCACATTTTTTTTTTGCAAAAAAAAAATTTTTATATATGGTCATAATTAAAAAAAAAAAGATATAAAAAATGTTAATGCAGAAAGTGTTTTGTTTTTTTGCTTAGAAGAAGTAGCATACATTATAGTTTCATAAAAAGTTATTTTCTCAGTTCTCCGACTTTTTTTGGTGGTCATAGGCAGTGCATGTTACTTGCTACATGCATGAAAAAAACACATTAGTTTTGCTATTTATTATTTTGGAAAATAACTTTTTGTTATTCATATTTCTTAGTTGTGATGTTTTTGACCTGATAATACCGAAAAAACCATTTTTAAATATTGATTTTCATAGCTTGGGTTCCAAAGGGTTAAATTAAACATAATGTTTATGGTTAATATAAGGTTAATAATTTATTTATGAAAACTAAAATTAAATTCATGACAGGGTCGCATGTATTTGCTCATGAACATCTCTACTCTTTGTCAACTTCAAACAAGAGGCAGTACCGCTGCCTTTTTGGGTGGTAGAGGCTGGGATTTGAACCCAGACCTCTAGTCTAATAGACAATCGCACTAACCATTTAAAATAGTAACGGAGTTATGAATACCAAAGTTATGCGCTTTAAAGTAATGCAGAACCGAAGTTACGAAAAACCAGAGTTATGAACACCAAAGCTATGCAACGTGGTTTTATTTTGGTTGACAACCATTGAGAGGAACGATATACGGGAGGTAAGTACCAAAAAGCTAGAGCTTTAATATAAATCAAAAATATAATTTTGAAAAAAATTTTTTTTTTTTAATTCGAGAAAAAATATGTATTAGGGTCAGCTTAAAAAAACATACAATCCATTTAACGCTCAATACTTCACCTGTATATATACAATTGTAGTTGTCATAATACCCTTCTTTAACCTTAAAAATAAGTAAAATAAAAAAACTTTTAAATCTAATTTTTAATTCTTTTATTTATTCATATTTTTAATAATAATTTTGTTTAAATTTTTTTTTTTGTTAACTTAAAGTTATTTGAAGCTTATAATTAATATTATTCAATAGGTATCAACAAATAAATTGCAATTGCAAGATACTTAACAATATTAGTTTGAGTTGTTTCCTTAAATTAAGAAATTATTATTTTTTTTTTATTAAATTTTATTCATATTTTATTTATATATATGAGTATGTATATATTTTTACATATTTATACATAAAAATTTTTTTTTTTTGTTAAACTCAGTTCTTTCTGCAATGGCAACAGTTTGATGAATAATGGTGTTATATAGTAGTTATTTTTGTTAATTTTTTTTTTTTTTACATAATTTCAAGCTTAGTAAAATTAATTTTGAATTTTATTTTTCTGTGATTTTGTTTTTGTTATTCCTATTTTATTTTTTTTTCTTCTTGTGATAATTCTTTTTGTGTTTCTACGGACCATCAACAAAGGCTAATAATTTTTTTGTTTTGTTTTTATGTTAAATAAATTCTTTAAGAACACAAACAGTTACTGAATGCATATTTTTAAATATATTTTATTAATGAGTATTTCTTTTTTTTTGTCTAAAAAATGATTTTTTTTATCTATATGTAAAGTATAGATGGTTTGATTTATAATTTTTGTTTTGTATTTTTTATTTTTAAAATTTTTATTCAGTCATATTGGATTTATTTTTTTTTTTTTGTTAGACAAATTAATTTTTTTCGGATATGACCAATTTTCTACTTTTTTTTTAAAGTTCTTGTTATTGTTGTTGTTGTTTTTTTTAGAACTAATTGTAACTTTTTTGTTAACTATCGGTGGTTGGTATTACCGAATTATATAGTTTTTATTAAGGATTTTTTTTTTTAACTTTTTTTTATATGTGTGGTAAATCTATTGAAAATGCTGGTATTAATGTAATTCAAATTTAACGTTTGTATTATCCCCATCTAAAGGATAAGGGTTTATAGATATTCATAGGAAAATGTTTGCCTAAATAAAATTTTGTGTGTTTTAACCGAGTAAACCAATTATATAAATATAATGCCTATAAATTTATAACTGGGGCTCAATTACAGAATACGAAAGTGATCAAAAGTTTAAAATTTTCGACGAAATTTGTCTCTTACTTCTACTGGAATTTGGGTTGATGATTTTTTGTTTGGTATTGTATTGTGAATATCTCAAATAGTGATCACACTGGTTTACACCCAAAATGGACACTCAATAACACTATTTTTTTCTAACGTATTTTGATCTCGGGGTTCGGGGACTTGGGAATCTTATTAAAAAATATGTACGTTTTCGTGATAAGATTTTTCAAAGACTTTTTTGTCGTTGTTTTTCCAAGAATAATTAGTCTTCTGGCTTTATCTTGATCTATCTGGTAGCTGAGATGTGTTTGTAACGGGTGTGATATATTTTTTTTAACGGGCGACACTGAATGAAAAAAACTTATTTATACAATATTTAAACATTAAAGACAAAATCAGTAACTACAAAATTCAAAAAAATATTGTATTTATGTTGAGATATTTTAAAAATGTTTTAATTTATTTCAACTAAAACATCTAAGATCACCCAGTTGCGTTATTTTGCTTATTTAATCAGCTTTCAGATAAAAATACTTCTGTTCAGATTGGTCATTCATTACTCAGGATATAGCCCGAATACTAAGTATGCTTGGAAAAACAACGACAAAGAGCTTTTAAGAAATTATATCTCGAAAAATCATACATATGTATATCATTGGCAATATTTTTCTTAGGTATGATTTTTGAGTAAAAATCTTTACGAAAATTATAACGGGACTTGGTGTTTTTTTTTGTAAACAAGTGTTATAAGAAAATTCTTGAAAAAATTAATTTAACCTAAAGCAATTTTAGTGTATTTTTTTCAAAACATAAAATATATTTCGTACTACAATATTTTTCTTGTTGACATGATAATTTTGTATTTTTTGCATGTTTTAATATTTATTCATTTTGCTTTTGTTAAAAAATAAAGATTTGTTTGCAAATTTTTTAGTAATTAATAAAATTAACATCAAATCTTTGATTTTTCAAAAAATAAAATGTCAAATTATTTATATTAATGGCGTTTTCGATTGGCAGTCCGGAAGCGTCCGGAATCATTCTGAAAGCGTTTTATTCGTACAAAACTGACAGTTTTGTGTGAATAAAATTTTTTCAGAATGATTCCGGACGCTTCCGGACTGCCAATCGAAAACGCCATAAGGCTACTTAAGACTTTTTATAGAAGAAAATTTTACTCAAATCGGAATAGTGGTTACTTACTTTTATTAAATTTGTGAGAAAATTTTAATTATGGAAAACTTATTTAATGACAGGGATCATTATTTTTGGCCCTAAAAAAATCATTTTTTTCTGAGAAGTAAAGGGGAAGATATAAATTCATAATTTTTGTTTGTTTTAAGGTAAATTAAAAAAAAAAAAAAATATAAAACAATTGAAAGTATTCATGCCCCAGGTACAATATATGAAATACATTTGGAATAAAGGTCCTAAATACTTTTACATTGAATTAAGTTCACATAATCCATTAAAAACAAACAAAACTGAATTTGTTGTCTTTTTATTTTTTTTTTTTGGATTCTCCATCTTAATAACTTCAGCCAGGCCATAGGCAATAGTTTTTTATGTACACGAATTTATACAAATTTCCCTAAAATGTACAGTGTAGGTAGAGTTTGTTTTTTTTTTGAATAAAATGTTTTCACATAAAAATAAGATGATTTTCCATTTAAATAAAGTGTTTTTTTTTTTTAAATGTGCGCATTCAACAAATAAAGAAGGTTTTTCTGCTCAATTTAAGACAGACTTCATATTGGCAAAAAAAAAAAACATGCCGATATCCGCTTAATTTAATGTGGTATCCGTTTGTCTTTTAAGTGGTCTTTTTTCTCAGTGTACAACTTGTTTCACTAAGCTCACATCTATGGATATGTTGCATATTATTTAACTATGTATACAGTTCCACGTTGAACCACATGCTAGGTTTTAGCAAAATTAAACTGAAAATAAAACATAATATTACCTAGTAAAAAAGTACGTATACACCATAGTGAACACAAGTGTTTTCTATTACAGACACTATTTTAGAAAATTTTTCAAATTTCCATTATCAAAAATATGCGTGCATATAGGTGAAATAATAATTTGTAACTAACAACTAAAGAGATTAATTTATAAATTAAATGCACGACTGGGTTGGAAATAATTTTGAAACTTTTAACTACCTACATATTATGTGAAATTAGGGCATAAAAATAGCAAAAATGTCTAACAAGGTTCAGATCGCTTCACTATATCCTTAGACTATTACCAATATTTTTTAAGTACTGTCGACCCCCTTTAAATCGAATTTCCCTCTATCTCGAACTAAATTTTCTTGTCTCGTGAAAGTTCGACTTAGAGGCAGTCGACTGTAGTTTCAAATTTTGCAATTATTCCAATTTTGTTTATTGAACATGTTGTGTTAAAGTAAACGAGGTTAAACAAGAGAATATTTCGGTAATATGGCCCCCTATGCCTTAGGGTTATATGGCACATCTAAATAATTCCTAGATTAAATTACAATTTCTATTTTAATGAGTTTTCCTTCCAGAACTATCTTTTTTCCGAATATCTCCTAAGACCACTGACTTCAAATCATTAACGGTGACATATACATATAGCCTGCTGTTATCCTTATGGTTTCTTGCATGTTTCTAAGATATTGTAGGTCTTGAATCTTGTTAATTATTATTTTCCAGATACATGGACAATAAAGAGAAAATGAAGGCATATATCTTGAACTATGAATATATTTAATTTTCTATCAAAAAACGACTTACTGAACGCTTCTATTTAATTTTCATCAAATCAATAAAAAATCTTTTTGGATCTACAAAACAATAATTTTACTTCTTTTTTTTGAAAATCTCTCTTTGATCGATTTGATCTTTTTTTATGACACAGTAAAATTATCTTCGCTATCGTCATTTTTAATTGAAATTAATCTTTTACTTTGTTGACAATCGAGCACAGCCCAAACTAGCAATGGAACACATCCCATTATCATACACGCACCCATGCAATAAAAACAAATATCATAACTGCCTGATAAATCACGTAAAAATCCAGCCAATGGAGGCACCGATATTGCTCCAATACTCTGGAACATTCTTACCAAACCGTAACTAGAACTTATACGATCCGTGCCAAATATATCAGCTAATAGTACGGGCATTAAGACATACCAACAGCCAAGACACAAACCATAAACAGCTGCCGATGATCCAAGTAGATAGAATGAATGTACCGATGGAATGGTTAGAACGGCTATGCCTGCACCTAGAATACTGTAGAATGAAAATAAACAATTAAAATTTTTTGTTGGGATTAATAAAAAAAAATCCTAAAAATTACAAGGATAAAAAACCAAATAAAATTAAGCGGATTTCAGCATGGTTTTTTTTTAGCGAAGATGACTTCCGTCTTGAATTAAAATGAAAATCTTAATTCTGTGGCAATAAGGAAAAACAACATAAGTCAGTTTTTACAACTTTTCAGGAGAGCGTTTTGAAAGTTTGGCTTCCCATAAGAAGTCAATGCTAATGTCATTTTTCTTTTACCTGTAATTCATAAGCCGCTTAAGATAAAAATATGAAAAAAATATGGTAGATAGAATCGCTTATTGTGCATCAGATTTTGTGAAAATCTCAATTTCGACATAAGTTGACTTATGTTGTTATTCCTTGTTGCCACAGAATTTAAGATGAAAATCTTCTTATTATCCACAAAAATAAGAAGATTTTCATCTTAAATTAAGTGGATTTCCGCTTAATTTAAGACGGAAGTCCTCTTGGCTTAAAACCATGCAGAAGTCCCCTTGATTTAAGACTTCCGTCTTAAATTTCTACATGATTTTTAGACTTTCGTCTTTAATTAAGCTGAAATCCACTTAATTTAAGATGACAATATTCTTATTATCATAAAAATAAGAAGATTTTCATCTTAAATTAAGTGGATTTTCGCTAAGTTTAAGACGGAAGTCATCTTGTCTAAAAACCATGTAGAAATCCGCTTAATTTAAGGTGTTGTTTTTTCTTTGTACTTACCAAACAATGTAGGTTTTTTTACGATCAAATAGTTGCAAGTCAGATAACCAGCCTAAGCCTAAACGACCAATAAGATCTAAGGCTGCACTCATGGCCACCAAATATCCAGCTTCACTTTTACTATAACCTGGTGGATTTTGGAAAAATATAAAAGAACTTTAAAAACTTTATCTACTTGAAAATCAATCAAATCTAAAACATACCAATTGAGATAACATGTGCTGGCAAATAATACAACATATAAGGACAACCGACCGACATCAATGTTACAGATAGACACATTAAAATAAATGTCGGATCCCGAAGGAGACTTATGTCCAAATAAGTTTGAATACGATCACAGCAAGTTCGTGGTGGATCATCATCTTCATAATCGTCTTCTACTTCGATTTTTTGATTTTTCAATTCAGCCAAATTACTAACAGGTGTTGGAATTTCCATGCTTTTGCTGAGACCACGATTAGCTGAAGTCGGTGGTGGTGAGATGGGTTTTTCTAAATGCGCTTGAATTTTTGATATAATTTCATCGTTTGCAAAGACATTGCGACGACGACGACTGCCGCGATTCGAATCGCTACCGGAATGTTTGCGATATACCCAAGTTGAGTCGGTACTCAAATCTTCAACAGAGTGTAGAATTCCTGAGCTGCGCACACTTTTCATGGGTTTCATGAATGTTGTCTCACCAATTGTATCCTTGTATTCGTCATCACTGTCATTGTGGCTTTTGTCGTTATTATTAACTGAAAAAGTTATGAAATGTTTGGGTTTACTTTTAAACGATAAGCTTAAATGATGCAAGTATAGTTTAGATTTTTATTGTTTAGTGTTTCCTATTTTTCTTAAGTAGGTATGAAAATTCTAAAGTTCAAATTGTCACCGCTTTTTGTATGGGCAATATTTTTTTTAATCTTGTGTAGGTTCACCCGAATCTTACAAAACACCTTAAAATATGGTGGGTGATGCCCATCTTAAATCCCACCCTCTTAAAAACAATATGGTTTCCGCTTAAAATAAGTGGAGTCCCCTTGAATTCTGTTTATTTTAAGGTGAATTTTCATCGTAAAAAACCGACAAAAAATAATATTTTACACATTTTAGTCAGACTTCAGCTTTAGTTGCAGTCTATTATACTTATTTTTAACAGTGAGATAAGCCGATGGTAAAGCACTCAAAAAAGTTACCCAACAAATCCCCAAAGGCTGATGCCATTTTTTTTTTTTTTCTTTTTATAATTAAAGATTCCACATCTAACTAAGCGGATTTCCGCATGGTTTTTTGCCAAGATGGCTTCCTTCTTAAATTGAGCGGCAACTTAGTTTTAGCGGAAAATCATCTTATTTTTATGGGGAAAAAACATAAAAATAAGATGATTTTCCGATAAATAAAATGTGCGTATTCAATAAAGAAGAGTTATCCGCTTGATTTAAAACGGAAGTAATCTTGTATTTTTAGAGATTTGTAAATTAAGAAGGGTTAACAGATGTGAATTAAGAAAAAAGCTATTTTCTTAAAGCAAAAGTGATTGAAATTGATATTGATGAAATCGAAAGATATTTTAAATATATGAAAGTCACACATGCAAACAAAAAATGTAAAACATCTGCAACTCGAGATATAAACGTTTAAAAGTCAAAACCGTAAAATTCGATGTTTGAAAAATGAATTCACCAAAAATCAACATGAAAGGAATTTGAAATAATTTTTATATTTTTATATATACATGTCTGCCAAATTTTTTAATTAACTTAGTTTTTGGAGTGTTTTTTAGAAAAATTGCAGATTTACACTGTTTAACAAAAAAACTAAATTTAAAAATATTTTTCTCGTTCCCTAATACGCTTTGTAGGATATATTAAATTAATCAAAACTGCATACTTTTTATTATACATATATCCCCAAAATCTCGATTTAGGGACAAAAAGGCGCAGGGACATAAGTCCCCGGGACATAAGTCCCCGGGACATAAGTCCCCGGGACATAAGTCCCGAATTTTTTTTTTCGGGACTAATGTCCCACTTTAATGGGTCATAAGTCCCGAATCCAATTCAGGAATTATGTCCCACCTAACTGAGACATTAGTCCCGAAAAAAATTTTCGGGACTTATGTCCCACGTATTTTTTTTTTGCATAAATATATCTATAGAGACTATTAGAGACTACAGCTGACGAAATAATAGAACCGATATTGTTCTCACGATTTTTTTTTCGTAGTACCAACTCCGATGTAAGGTACGGTTACAAGCTGTTAGAAAACAAAAGCAAAGTTTGCAAATTTATTGGTTAGTCGAAATTGCATCGTGACAAAATATAAACAAATGTATTAAGTGAAAGTTTAATAATTGAAATTTGTGATAACCGATATAAGTACTTACCAGGGTGAAGCGGAAAAAATTTTTTCAGAATCGAATCTCTTTAATTTGCACAACCCAAACGCGAAGCGGAAAAAAATTTTGCCCACGGGAGAATCCATTTTGAGGTGTGGAAATAAAAATTCGAGCGAATTTTTATTTCCACACCTCAAAATGGATTCTCCCGTGGGCAAAATTTGTTTCCGCTTCGCGTTTCGAGCGAGCTTTTATTTCCACACCTCAAAATGGATTCTCCCGTGGGCAAAATTTTATTTCGCTTCGCGTTTGGGTTGTGCAAATTTCGATTCTGAAAAATTTGTTTCCGCTTCGCGTTTATTGAGTTATAACTCAAGAATCCATTTTGAGGTGTGGAAATAAAAATTCGAGCGAATTTTTATTTCCACACCTCAAAATGGATTCTCCCGTGGGCAAAATTTGTTTCCGCTTCGCGTTTCGAGCGAGCTTTTATTTCCACACCTCAAAATGGATTCTCCCGTGGGCAAAATTTTATTTCGCTTCGCGTTTGGGTTGTGCAAATTTCGATTCTGAAAAATTTGTTTTCGCTTCGCGTTTATTGAGTTATAACACTAGCATATTTTTGGAACAAACATTAAACTGGCAAAATATTCTCTTTGAAGTTTGAGTTCTATTTTTTTTTTCCTTGACAAACTGAAGTAAGACAAATTTTATATAAAACTTATTCTTTGAAAAGTTGGAATGCTATAAAAATCATAATGGTATTATTTCGCTTTAATAAACCGAAACGAGGCACCTTTTTTTATTTTTTTTTCTAAAAATAAATTGACGTGAAAGAGAAATTAAGCCAAATGTTGAAAAAAGCTTTATTTCTCTTTTGAAAATTAAAATTATGCCAATTCTCGAAAGACTTCCTTATTTCACTTGGGCGTATTTCATGGCACCAAAAAATAATCTTATGGATTACTTAGTACCTATGTTTATGAACATTTATAGTAAAAATATGTATATAAAATTGTTTTTACTTTATTCGGGACTTATGTCCCATTTTCGACTAAAAAATTCAGGACTTCTGTCTCAGTAGGGTGGGACACAATTCCCGAATTGGATTTGGGACTTATGACCCAGTAAAGTGGGACATTAGTCCCGAAAAAAATTCGGGATAGAACTAATAGCTAGAACGGCCATAAATATTATCAGTTGAATTACGAAGAGGAAAACGCACCCTTACAAATTTGCTTATAATGAATCACCGCAGTCAATTCACCACACCGACTCACAATGGGACCAAACGACCAAAACCATCTCAAAATTGGTTTTAACAAATGTGATCATTTCAAAAGAGTAATGATTGTTTAACATAATAGAAATGTGCGCCATTATAATAGCATACATCGTTTTTAATATATTTTGGATAAAAGTACTTAAAATGAGTCTCGAACCTTACATTTCAATTTTTATTGTTTTTCGTCCAATTTTATATAACAGTTTAAACTTAGTTTTCTCAGAAGTTTGTGAAGAAACCTTATAAGTGTTGTATATCAATAAAAAGGTTAGAATCTCTACTTTATAAATCCGTTATTTGTTTTCGAATGTACTTTAAATTCATTGCTTAGAAAAAATAACAATTAATGGGAAGTAATTTGGACAACTTTAATTTTCAATTGTAGATTTCTCCTTTGCCGACGACTGCCGATGTCGAGTTATGAATGAATTTAGAATCTCATTTTACTCAAAATTAAGGAATAAAAATAAAATTTTGCGCATATTTGCGCCATTTTGATTTACGGTCAAAAATGTATCAAATAAAAATTTTCCAAAAATGATTGCAAATCTTTTTTTTACTGTCATCTACAGGGTGTCTCAAAATTAATGATTCAAATGAAATATTCTGATAGGCTATTTAAAGGGCTCTTAAAATTTGGTAACTTGTCTATCCCAAATATTTACGGTTTTCGATTAAATGCACTTTTTGTGAAATTTCGAAAAAATCCTACTTTAAAACAGTATTTTGCTTCCGTTGTTCATAATTTATTTTTGTTTTTTTACAAATATGTCCCTAAAACAATAATTGACAATTAAGAACAATTGGCAAATAAAAAAAAATTATTTCGCTACAAATTAGTTTAAACAAAAGCCTATGTTTTTTATTGTTTTTTTTTTTTTACTCTGAAAAACCTTGTTTTGTTGAATTCAAATTATAGTATCTTTCATCCTAGCTTCAATTTCCGAATTTTGTATACTTTTTTTGAAAACTTTGATAACTAGGCAAGTTATAAAAATGATAAACCAGTTTCAAAATGTACAATTTATTTTTTAGGGTGTTGCTCTAAATTAAAAGTAAGAAATTGAGTTTCGTTAAAACTGCTAACTAATTTGTAGGGATATGGCGAACAAAATAAATAATGTTTTGATTAAATAATTGGTTCTTATATACCAATGTTTCAGTGAACATTTGTTAAAACAAAAATCAATTATGAACAGGGGAAGTAAAATACTGTTTCAAAGTAGGAATTTTTCGAAATTTCACAAGAAGTGCATTTAATCGAAAATGGTAAGAATTTGAGATATGTATTTTAAATTATTACTTTTGGGATCCCCTATAAAGGGAATTCCCAACAAGCTTGACCATCTGAACGGATTTCAAGTCCCATTTTCTGCCGCAAATCAAAATCTGCAGATTTGATTTTATTTAATTTCATCCCATTTTTTCAAACTATTATTTTTTTACGCTATTTAAATTCTTATCTCAAGCTTTTGTTTTATTTTAAAAGCCTTCTCTATATAAATATAAATTATTTTCATATTCTATTTCGTTTTAATACTTTTTTCCTCTGCATCCCTTTTTTTTTTGTTTGAGTTTTATAAAATACACAATAATTTTTATTTTATTAAGAAAGTGGTTAATTTAGTCTCTACGCTTTTGGATACTTATCCCTTTCACATTTTTTCTTTCTTTTCTTACTTATAAAATAAATTCTACCTACAATGAATTTTATATTATCTTTCATTCGTATGCTTTTTTTTTAATTAATAATCTTTTAATTTTTGCTTTCTTATCAATATATTATATATAGGATAACTTCACTTATATTAAACACAAATTACAACGACTTAAAATATAATTTTGTGTAGGAATTAAGCCATTAATTGATGAATTTGAGCTTTTTTCATAATTTCTGTTTTTGAAAATGTTATAATAAATACATACATAATTTTTTTAGTTCTGATTTTTATTCCATGTTGAAGCATATACATTGTAGTATATTTGTGCCAAATTTCAAACAAAAATATTAAGAAACAAAAAAGTTATGGAATTTTGAGATGATTTACATCGTTTGGTCCCATAGTGCGACTCAATGAATCACGACCCAAATAAATCGAAATTATGAGTCGATTTTATTTTCGAGCAAGGCGGTCTTGAGTTGATATAGAATAGTAGATAGTAGATTTCACATTATTGTGATGAATTGTCAAGAGATGAGTTGACCTAAATTCGAACTGTGTTGTGTTTGATATGTATACAGTTTTCTTACTTACCACATTTATCTGTATTATAATAATCGTTTCTACGATTCTTTGACTCTTCCAAAAATAAATGTTCAATAAATTTCTTATTCGATGCTGTTTCATCGCATGAATCCAAATATGTAGAATTTGTTAGGAGGCCAGTATTGCTAGGATTAATATCGGTTAATGGCTGAGAACATTCGATATTTTTCGAATCCAGATGTGAACTTTCCTCAAGAGGTTTATAGAGTGTAGCCGAAACACAAACGTGAAGCATACAACCACCCAAAATAAGTATAGTTCCATGGAAGCCAAATTTATCGGCCAAATGTTTAATTAATACAGGAAGTATGAAACTTCCAGCTGCTGTTCCCGATACACAAATACCATTAGCAAGTGCCCGATGTTTATCAAAATACTGTGAAACTATAACTATGCCAGGTGTAGTGGAGAGACCTCCTCCGATACCTGAAAAAAGGAAATAGAAATTTTGCAAATTTTGGAGACATGCTAAGAGTATAGGTATTCTAACCTGTTAGGATGCCAAACGTAAATAACAAATGAACAAGACTAGTGGCAAAATAGCTAAGCGTCATGCCCAATGCACAAAATACTCCACCAGCAAATACAACTGATCGGCAAGAGAATTTCTGACACAGTGCACTGGAAAGTGGTGCCAAAGCTAAGCATAATGCAGACAAGATGGCCGGTATCCACGAGGCAACCGTTGCCGTGGTACTGGGAAAGGTTTCCATTATTTCAACATAAAGCACTCCATATGACTTGACCAATCCAGCTACCCAAAATTGAACCGAAAAAGCTCCAAAAACAATAAACCAACCATAGCCACCATCTGGCGGATCGGCAGATATTGATGACCTAGACGATGTGCCGCCATCTTTGGTGTCCTTATGATGAGTTGTTGCTATACGAACAACTTTATTATTGCCACCACCGCCATTGGTCGTCTTATTGCTGCTGCCGTTATACTTGTGCCTTTTGCCAGCTAGTCGATTTGATCGCAACTCATGCGATTTAGCTATCAATGGCCTAGCCGTGATGGATGAAACAGTCAACAAGTTTTCGTTGTCGTCTTCTTCAATTTCAGAAATTTGGTGTTCCAACAAGCTGGAATGTAATGTTCGTGCGGGATAACATGTTGCCTCAATGGCAAGTGTTGCGGGTCGGCGAGGTGTTGTTTCAAGTGTTGCTGCTGCTGAATTACATGTTGCTTGTGATCCATGCAAGGCCTGATGGCTATTGTTGTTGCTACGGAATTCTTCGCCATTTGCGCCGCCAGCATTGAGACCGATGTTGGATAAGGTTGAGATTCCATTGCAAGCAAATGATTGGAAACTACTGTCTGGTTGTGTGGTGAATTCAGTGTTGGGCACCGGTGGTGCTGAATGAATGGAAAATAGTGAACCGGATTGTTGGCATTCGGTGAGGATGGATGGGGCGGCAGGTTGGGAGCTGGCCACTTCCGGTATTGAAGTGGGTGTGCGAACGAACCCTCCCGACTGGTACTGGACTCCACTAGTTGGGTCCGGTTCACTCGGGCAGTATAGTGATCCCCGTGAATCCTATAAAAAAAAAAAAAAAAAACAAAGAAGAAAACAAAATTATGTTATAATATTAATTGAAAATACATAACATTAGGGTGGTTTTTAGGATTTTTTTTCTGTGAGATTATTTAAAAATAACATCTTCAAAAAAAGGAAGAGAGAAAATGATGAACATATACAAAGCAAAAAGTAACGAAATTGGTAGGTTCTTTATAAAAGTTGGTTGGACCATTAAATGGGTTACGATATTTGTAGGCTATTTAGGCTTTTGTTCGGCATTTCAAAAAATTTCTTACTCTACCAAACTACAAAGATTTGACAGTAATAGTTATGTGACTTTTTTTCCTATAAAATAGGAAAGTTATCATTTTACAAGTGGCAACCTTAGTTTTTCATTATCTATATCGAGTTATCATTTGACACCAATTATAGCCTCTAACCTTATGAGCTAAGTTACTCAACGGTCGCCGCTTGGACTACAATAAACAAAACCAAAATTAAATTTACCGGTCACTAGGGTGTATGTGTAACAAACGTAGGTATAACAAATTTTTATTGCTTAAGAAAATTAAAGAAAATATTTGACCTTTGCTAACCACTTTTAAAGATCGTCTATTCAGGAATAAAAAGAAAAAGAAGTCCAAAATTTTCAGATAGATGGTTAACCCCAGGGGCGTCAACAAAAATGTGCCTGGTCTGGCGAGAGTCTTCCCTTTAAGTAATATTTTTCTTCATAATTATATAATCAAATTATAAACTATTTTATTTTATCAACAAAAAAACAGACTGAAAAGTGTGTTTATACCATCATCATGGTTGTCTGTAACATTGGCGGTCAATGAATGCATCGCCTTGTCATCAAAATTAAAAGTGAGTTCCCTTCTGGAAAACTAGCTCGAAAATTGACAGATAAGGTAAAAACTTTGACAGATGATCTAAAATTTTTTTTTTTTTTTTAATTTTTTAGGGCCTCACTCGCCATCAACAACTCTATAGGTGTGATAAACATCCCCGTCCTGTACTTCTTCTTCAATGACACTGAGTTCTAGAGAATGACCGACATTTCAATACACACAATTTGTCTAGGGCTGAAATTGGCACCATGTAAAAAAAAAAGTCTTAATCAAAACCAATAATACAGCCGTCGTGCGAGTATACGCCATTGCTAAGATTGGTAGTACAAATAAATTGCACGACTGGGGTCGCACTTACTTGCTTTTATGCTTAAAGTAACTATAATGTTAAAGCTTTTTATTCAAGAAATTTAAAATTCGATATTTTGAAGAAATTTCATAAGTAGTATAAAAAAATTAAATCTGTTTTTATAATTAATAAAACTCCGTTTTAAAATATCTTAAAAAAAAAAAAACAAATATGCCATTTTATTTCTCGTATAAAAAGGTATTTTTAGAAAAAAAAATTTGAAAATTGTAGGAGCCGTTTTTTAAAAAAATAATTTTTTATATATAAAATTTTTTTAACATTTTTCAAAAAAAAAGTTGGTATGCCATTTTGAAGAAATAATTAATTTACATATTAAAACTAAATTTCAAAATTTGTCATTGATCCGTTTTCAAAAAATTGATTTTTCAAAAAAAAATTTTGAAATATTTTTTAAAAAACCAAAAATGCGTTTTTTGAAAATTTTCTAAAATTTTAATATTATCTTTACTTACACACTTTTGTATAAAAATTTTCATTTAAATCGGGTTAATTTTGTACGAGATATTCAGAAAACGAAAAAAAACCGTTCTATGACAGGTACCGTTAATAACGGTACAAAAAATATTTTTTTTATTTAAAAAGTTGGCCCTTATGTGTAGTATTACACACAAAAATTTTAATCAAAATCGTTAGAGCCGTTTTTGAAAAAAATTAACTTTTCTATTTCCGTTATATGGCAGGTACCGTTAGTTTTGGTCATAAAAAAAAAATTTCAATTTGCCCTCTAGGGAATCACCAAAAACTGCTAACTACCAAGTTTGAAGAAAATCACTTCACTTGTTTAGGCTGCAGCTCCAGATAGAGACAGACGGACAGACAGACAGACAGACAGACAGAATTGCCGGACCCACTTTTTTGGCATTCTCCATCATCGTAATGTCATGTAAAATTGTTATCTCGAGTTCGATTTTTTTTACGAATCCTAAACTTGCCCTATAGTACCTATATCGCAAGTAAAAATCAGAAAACAAAAAAAAAATTGTTACCCTCATAAAACTTTAAAAAAATGTTGGTTTTGGAATAAGAACCAAGAATCAAAAGAGTCTATAAAAAAAAACTTTGTGGAAGGGTGCTTTTCGAAAAGATTTTGAAATTTTCGGAATAAGAATTTTTTTTTGTCAAAAATTTCCTATAAAAAATCAATTTTTTAACAAAGTTTTGATTAATTCGTATTTAACATCTGAAGTGGCCAAAGAAAAGTGTTCTAGTGTTTCGTGTTTATTTATTCAGCTATTAGGTGCCGTTTCTTCTTTTCAGATTGGCAATTTATTGCCCAAATAGCTTTAGCCCAAAAACTACATAAGTATGCTTGGTCGCTTGGAAAAACAAAGACAAAAAAGTTTGAAAAAATCATAACTCGAAAACTTAACCATAAACATTTTTTTAGATATGATTTTCGAGATTTCTGGGTTGAAATCTATATGAAAAGTATATTGACCAATTTTTGTATAATTTTTTTATGTAAACTAGCGTAACTCTCAGGAAATTTGATTTTTACTCTCAAAAGGATAGGTACCTTAACTCCCTGTTTTAGAATGATCCAGATTTGTTTTGTTTTTTTTTTTTATGTTTTGGTGGTATGGTGATTATTCTTACATCCTACATCTAAAATACATCAAATAGTGTGGGACCTCACTAAAACCACTTGGAAGGTAGTCCAGAAATTTTGCTGACGTCACAGTGTTTTATGAAGTCCTTCCTAACTGCCTGTACTATTAACGTTAGATATAAGACATTAAGAGGAAAATCTTCATCTTTAATCAAAATTATTTTAAGAGATGAGAAGGTACTACACTCCTAACGTTTTCTGTAGCCTTTTGAACTCTTCATAACATAAAACTTTCATATACAAATATAAAATCACACACATGTGTGTGTGTGGTGAATATGCGTAGTTTGTAATTTTTTCAATTAATTTTAAGAGAAAAACATCTGATTTTGTTTTTGAAATTTCCGATTTTTATATTGCTGATAAAAAATATTTATTTGAAAGTTTATTAAATTAATTTAAAAAAAAAAATGCATTTTTAATTGAAATAATTTTCTAAGATAACTTTAAAAAAATTAGATTGAAGTTAAATGATAAAATAAAAATTGCCTTAAATGCTGGTTTTTATTTTATGTAGGTATTCTATGTACGTAATGACGAATGTAGTAGATACATATCGCCCACACAGCTGAGTTATGTTTTTTTTTTTTGCTTGATTTTATTTTATTGATTAAACAGTTGCTAGAAGAATTGATGATGTAAGACTACAAATAATAATAATAACTTCTGTTGATGCAGCCAACTCACTCTCTAACACCATAAAAGTATACAATCTCATTTCCGATTCCTTAGACATTGTGTATAATTGTATGTATATAGGAGAGGAATTTTTTTTTATGATAGATTTCTATAGATTTCTTGAATAGATATTAATTATATTTAAGTTCAAGTCTATGTTATTTCCGTAAGATAGATCAAAATTTTAACGTGTTTTTAAGAACAAAATTGTGATAAAAAATTATCCTGGCAACAAATAATATAGTTTACTGATACTTGATATCAAGAACATCTCTCAAACGTTATGTAATGATATTATTTTACTTTAGTTTACAGTATGCCATATTATTAGACATAAAAGTACCTACATCTTTTTGGTTTATATCGCTCAATTTTTTAAGTTTTTTTTTTCGACGCAGCATACAATTCAATTCAATTTAAGTTTATTGAGACTTTCTTTTTTTTAACATTTGATTTATAAAAGTAGTAAAACTTATACTAGGTTTTGTTGCTGACTTGGAATTGGTCTAGCTCATACATACAAATTTTATAAAAAGATTTACATTATCTTTTGACGCAGCATACATTTACATAAACTTATCATTGAGATACGGATTGACTCAAAAAACATAAAAAAAAGTCAAAGTTTAATTTGCAATAAATTGATTTTTTAAGTTAGATTGACTCAACGTTTTATGAATAAAAATATAATAATCATTTTTAGCAAAAAAACAAAACCGACTTCCATGGATCAAAACTAGGTTTTATGTTTTTTTAAAAAAGTTCCTATGGCAAAAAGTGAACGAAATGGACCACACTGCAGCCACCAGCTATCCAATACAAAAAGAATTATCAAAATTGGTTCACTCAGTCCAAAGTTATGCGGTAACAAACATAAAAAAAAAAAATACAGACGAATTGAATACCTCCTCCTTTTTGGAAGTCGGTAAAAATTAAAGACACTCTCTTGGCAAACTATTTTCCGATTGAAATTGTAAAGACATAAATTGGACAACAGAATAATTCTCCAACTGTTATATCAAGGTTATTTAAATCATCAAAATTTCATTATTATCCAAAATGTTTATTTAAATAAATTTTTAAACATTTTTCAAATAAAAATTTGAAACATCCTTTTGAAGAAAAGAACTTTCCACATAATTAAACGAAATTTCAAAAATCTGTCTGTAAATACGATAATTGATCAGGATTTAATTGACATAAAGAATAAAAAATCCGAAATTGACGTTTTGATTTTTTTCTTAATTTTTAAATTAAGACTACTAAAACGTGTTTGCACAAAAATGTTCGGCCAAGAGGCTTACAAGAAGTTCAAAAATCAAGAAAACGGTTCTATGGTAGGTACCGTCAATAATTGTAACAAAAAAAATTATTTATATCAAAGATAGGATCTTACATGTTACAGTGCATATGTATAATTTCTAAAAAAAAAATGAGAATCTGTAGAGGCATTTTTGAAAAAAAGAACCCTTTTTTATTTTTATTTTGCCTCTAGGGAATCACTAATGGCGTATTCGATTGGCAGTCCGGAAGCGTCCGGAATCATTCTGAAAGCGTTTTATTCGTACAAAACTGACAGTTTTGTGTGAATAAAATTTTTTCAGAATGATTCCGGACGCTTCCGGACTGCCAATCGAAAACGCCATAAAAACATAACTACCATAAGTTTGAAAAAAATTGCTCGCATTGTCAAGATTGATTTCTTCAGACTTAGGAGAAATGACAGAGCATTCAGAACATTAATTCACCGACAAACAAAAAAAAAAAGTGTCATTTACCAGGAACCAGACCGGGTGACCGGGCAAAACGGACTTGAAATTCGCATTTAGCAGGTTCAAAAACATATAGAAAGATAGGTCTGGTTCCTGGTACATGAAACTTTTTTTTTGTGTGCCGGGGATGACACATGACAACGTCAGTGACAGCACTAAAAAAAAAAAAAGTTGTATGTACCAGAAGCCAGACCTATCTTTCTATATGTTTTTGGACCCGCTAAATCCGAATTCCAAGTCCGTTTTGCCCGGTCACCAGTTTTGAGAAAAATGCAAAAAAGACTCCAAAAAAGGCAAAAAAAACTTCCTTTTTTTGAGTTTTTTGCATTTTATTCAAAACTGGAGGATGACAGGGCCGAATGAACTTGAAATTCCGATTCAGCGGGTCCAAAAACATATAGAAAAATAGGTCTAGTTCCTGGAACATTACACTTTTTTTTTATGTGCCGGTGTATTTTCCATTTAGCTGACTCATATTAATTGGAAAACTCGCGATTTTAACCTCCCGAAAACCATATAAGGCTGCAATTTAAAGCTGCCAGATTTTGGAACCCCTGACCCAATGATAAAAGAATGAGGGTTACGCCATAACTACTACCAAATACCTCAATTAAAATATTGATTGTAAATTGGTATCCTGTATCCTCTATTTGTAAAGCCAAGATGTGTTATCATGGTCTACTACCAAAGTTAAGACTCTATAGTGATTGATTTGAATAATTCTGTTTTATATTTAAAGATAATCATTTTGATATTGAAGTCATTTTAAAAGTAAAGTACCTATCACAAAATTATGTACATACATATCATATCAGTACAATACAAAAACTTCATCTTAAAAATCAGGTACCTCTCAATTATGAAAAAAAAAATTATATCTGCCAATTTTTAGAGTACCTAAATTGAGATTGATTTTTCTCATTCTTTCACTTTCTATCAAATAGTTTACATGTGCATTGAACTTTGATATTGAATTGTTCTAAAAACTATTTTATATCAATTTCGATGTAAGTAATATAAAACAATAGTACTCCTTTTTTAATAAATCAACAAAGAATGCGCCCTTTGCATGTCTTTCAATAAATTAAATATACAACTTTGATTCCGTGAATATGGCGACATCAAATGAAACTTAGGTAATTTGTTTAATCGATTGAAATCATAACATAAAAAGTAAAATAACAAAAAAAAAAATGAAAACAAAATAAAAACCAGTCAAGGTTATTTTGAGAAATTCATCCTTTTCTTCGTTGTCGTACCAAACCAAAACCAAAGTATTTCTGCACGACATCATCCTCAAAAAAAAAAAAAACCCTTTCAATACGTAGTTTATGTTGTGATATAGTTTTATCGATTAGAAAATCCGGAACTATATTCAGTTACATATACACAATCAACAAAATAGCCATAAAATCATGGATACAATACAATTATATTCCATGGAAAACTTACAGGATAATCCACTTATTTCCAATTTATTATTCATTCATTGATCTACGAATGTTTGGCTGTAGGTTTCTACGTTTTATTCTTCTTTTGATTTGTTTTCATAATAAAACAAAAATTGATTGTACACAACCAGGTACAAGTTATTTAAGTTGAAAGACATTTAAACAATCGCATGTCGAAGTTAATTAAGTAGGTACCCATAACCTACGTAAATCTTTGTTTATTTTGAGTTTTCAAGTTATTTAATTTGGGAAAGGGTAGGTTAGGTACTCGGAATTAGGTATCTTTAATTTAAATGTCTTAACCATTAAACATTTTTTGTATAGGTATACTATTTCACTCCGTTGGAAAAATCAAAGATTTTTGCAAAAATGGAAGGGACCTACAATTTACCTACCGTAGAATCTGAACAGCTAAGCAGAGATGCAGTTTATCAAGACAATGATACTTTCGTAGGCTTTGTCAATTCCTCACAAAGAGGTAATACCCCTGAAAAAAAAAACTTTTTTTTTAAGTGGTGGAGGCTGGGAATCGAAACCAGACCTCTGGCGCCATAGTCCATCGTACGAACCACTACTTATTTTTTCCGTTTTTGTTCTAAAGTTTTTCCTTAACCCTAGAAATATAACCTTATTAAAATTAAGTAAAATATAACCTAAGTCAATAAATTGAATTGAAATTATTTCTGTCTGCAATTTGTCATTTATAACTCAATTTGTTACATGCTAATAGTCCAATTAAAGAAAACGTCGATTCGACGTAGGTTATTCTAGGGTTAAAGGCAATTAAATTGATTTTAAAGAGCTTTTAGCTTTGGACCAATATAAAAATTCTGCTGTAGGAAGCAGAATTTGGACTATTTTTTATAGAATAACATTGAAAATTGGTGTTTAAGGGGTAATAACAGTGAAATACGTAGGATTTTTTTTTTAATTTATTGATTTTTAAAGAAATGGCATTAGTTTGAAAAATTAATTTATTCGAAAAACAAAATTCTGTGAAAAAGACCATAAAATCGTAAGATTTTAATATTTCAAAAAAATCCTACGTACTTCACTGGAGAATAGTATTGTTAAGATCCACAAAATTTCAGCCCGATCTGTTAAAAAGTGTAGGAGTAAGTTGGTCGCCCGATAGGAGCACAAGAGTTTGCGATCATACACATTAGCATATTCTGTTACAGTATTTATATACCTACTTAATCAAACTAAACAAACTCCAAAAGAAAATAATGTTTCTCCTTTGTATTATACGCTGATTAAAATAGTAAAACGATTTCGTGTCTACAAAGTGTTATTACCCCTTAATTTATAATATATGAGCCCTTAATAAAATATACAGGGTGTTCCACAGTTATAAAAAAAATTTACGAATCGGACGTAGTTTGGCAAAGTTAAGGCTAGTTAAGGGAAAAGTGAGCGAAAATCATAAAAACCGTTAGATATAACTCGAAAACGAGAAAATTCATGGTTTTCATTTGGGGCTGTGACTGTGGGACGTCCTGTTTTTAGAGGTGATGGTTTTGAATTTCTTCATCTAAACAATTTACAGTGGACAAAATTGAATTATTTCTTCAAATTTTTCTAATTCGCCAATAAAAAAAAAAAAATAAAATGCACGAACTAAAACTAAAAACTTTGTATATACAAATTTGTTAAATGTATAAAAGAAACTTAAAATTCGTTTTTCAAATGTAAAAAACAACTCTTTAAATGAATGAGCTCCAAGAAAATGAAGCAGTTTAATTTCTTTTATAAAGATGCATTTTTAGAAAAAAAAAATTTCAAAATCGTTAGAGCCGTTTTCTAAAAAAAAATTTTATAGGTAGGTATAAATAATTTTTTGAAAAAAAAAATTTAAACAAATTTGTTATTACATTTTGTAGAATTTTTTAACCAACACGTAGGTAATACCAAAATTTAAAAAAAAATTTCAATATCATGTTTTCGAAAATTTGATTTTTCAAGCGAAATTTTTCAAATTTTTTTTTTAATCTAAAAATTTTTTTTCAAAATTTTATTTTTTTTTTTATATTAAGGCAATAGAAATGCTTTCGCATAAGCTAAAAGCTCAAATAACAAAGTAAAAAAAAAAATTACCGAGATAAACTGTAAACAATCGTCAATATGTTCTCTTTGTTATTTTAGAATGGCCGAATAAATATTTCACAATGTACAAAATTAAAAAAAAAAATCATGCGGTGCAATTAACACGTGGTAAAAGTGAAACCTTAAAAATTCATTTTTCTTAAAAAAAAAATTACACCATTAAAAAGCCTACAAATTTTCCTAAAGAACAAAACCATATACTTATAAAAACAATTCATTTGAAACAATCATTTTTCATCTGAAAGCTTATTATTTCAACTCTTATATGACGATTCAATCATATCTGTACCATGCCCGCAAAAAAAGTAAGAATTTTTTAAAGCCAACCATGCAAAAAAAGTAAGAACTTTTTAAAGCCAACCATGTATAAATTTCATTCATATTATCTATTAAAACAAAAAAGTTATAATCAAATGATTTTTCCTGTCGTTTTTTCGTTTCATCGTGTTTCAAATCACTACGATACTAAAGAAGTTTTCACTTCAAAAATATAAAAAATGTTAACACTTCAAGGCAGTCAAATGAAACACAGCTACTACAGAATCCTTATAATCGCCTTCATCAGAACAGTAGATACTGTATAAGAACTCTTGTCAGTGTTACCATGTTTTATTGGTACTCAGTATTTTACTGAGTAAACATTTTATGCTGTTAACAACAACAATTGAATACTTTTTTAATTTATTAATAATCCTCATTGTTTAAGGGTCAAAAATGTATAAGTTTAGAAAAAAATTTCCTGTGTAAGACAACAAATAAAAAACTTTAATTTATCCTTAGCAATCATTTGTAGTTGTTTCCCGTTTCAGAAAAACATCTCGAATCAACTATAAAGTTTTCAATCAACCGCACTGACTAAATTAAATAAATCGTCTTTTTGTATTCACTCACAGTAGTCACATGAAAAATTAGAGATAAAAAAACATATGGTATCTAGATATATAGACAATTTTTATGATGAGTCAAAGGAAATTCATTTATATATTTCCCGATGATTATTTTTTGAATAGGTCATAGTTGAGTTTAAATATATGTATTTCCATTTCACGAAAAATAAATACCAAACATTTTCATATAAAAAAAAACTCACCTGTAGATTCCATTCTCGGGGTAAAGACATTTTTTACTGTGCGAGAATTTTCTTATTTTTTGTCGTTTAAAACCTAAATGCATTGGTTTAACTCTTCGTTTAGTTTTTATCTTAAATAGTGACACTTTAAAATTTTTAAAAATTACAACTACTGCCACCACAACACACCACCACCCTTTTTGTTCGGTTTTTAAGCGAACAAAAGTATAAAACGCACTTTTTGTTAGCAAAACGCGCTTTTAAACAAATTTTACTTCTTTTTACTATTTTTTATATATATTATTTTTTTTTTTATATACAATAAAAAAATCTACTATACAAAAAGAAAATCAAAAAAACAAAAAAGTTTAACCGATTTTATTTTTGTATTTTTTGAATTTTATTAATATTCTTATTGTCGTTCCTGATTTGCAACAGCAGCAGCAAAAATATTTGAAAAGGAGTGGTTTGCGAACAATATTCCTGTTACAGCTGATTCATGTGTAGCTGATTTGACCGCAATGACCGTGACACCGTGTCTTCTTGTTGTTAATATATTTTTTTTTCTTTATGGTTTTTTTTTTTAATCCTTGCTCCTAAAATTTTTGTGAATATTTGTGAGAATTATCTTCAAGCTTTTCAGTCTTTGGTTTTAATACAAAATCTCTCTCATGAAATTGAATAGAACTCAATTGAGAGAGAGAGAGAGAGAGAGAGTGTGTTAGAGAGAAAGAAACTTCTTTCTTTCTATCCGTCAAATAATATTGTAGTTTGTGTTGTTTTTTTTTTTTGGTTGCAGGATGCACTAAATCGCTAAAGGACTTGCTTTTTTTCTCTTATATATATTTAAAATTTCAACACTAGCTCTTGTGTATATGCGCAGTCCTTGGTGAGTTGAAAAATCAATTCGAGAACGAATTTTTTCTTCTATGCAAAATTTTGCGTTATTACAAAACGCCTTTTTTTCAAAGGTTCAGAATTCCTTTTTTTTTATTTTCTGAAGGATTTTATATAAAATTGTATTTTTAATATTAATTTGGCACAATTTCTTCTTCTTGCTTTTATGTTTTGTTTAAATAAAAGTCCCTATGAGCCTTTGCAAGAGCCAAGACTATCGAGCGACGAGATAGCTCGAAGCGATTCTTGCTTTTTTTTCGCTGCGACTTTTCTTTTTTTTTTAACTTTTGATGAATTCTTATCAATTTGTTAGAAAATTCGGAAAAACCTTCAAATTATTGTGCGATAAGTTGGCTTTTTTTCTGTGTAAGAATCCTTTGATTTTATTTTATGTTTTATTTGCAGTAAATAGGTATGAAATATTTTCTTTTTTTAATTATAATTTTCTCGTTTTAACGAAACGTGCGACTTATGCAAAACTTGGAACTCAACTGAGAAAATGAAAATTCTTTTCAATTTCATCATAGAGAGATATATATTTGGTAAAATGTGTATGTGCAAAAAGTGAGGTGGATTTTTTCAATGGGAAAATACCTCATCAACAAATCGATATTGCGACTCAGCTGGCGCCCGAGAGAAAACACACCACAACACTAATACAATTTTGTAACTTCCGCAGTGTCGGTGTAAATATATCTTTTTGTTTTTGTTTTTTTGGTTAAAAACAATAGTGCGTGCAACCAGGACAAAGAATAATAATAATGCGTTAGGTAAGGATGGGAAACATAGAGGAACCTTTTTTGGGGTAGGCTTTAAGGGAGTTTTTATTTTTTTTTTTTGTTTTTATTACAAAGCGGTTCATGAGTTTATTTGTGAAAACAAAATCTTTCACCACCCTTTTCATTGTGGGGCAAGGGAAGAGAATTTTGCTTAATCTTGACCTTCGATGCAACAACACTGTGTGGTAGACGAAAGTGAATGGAATGTGGGTCACAATGGAGGCCGGCCTGGTTTTATAAAAATATATATGTACCCCTTTTTGTGACGAGTTGTGTTTCTTTTCTTTGGTTGCAATATGCAATATAATGCACAACATGATGAACATTCTAAAACATAATTTATGAAACCATGCCAATTTTTCAATGTCTATACCTAATGTTGATTTAAGATAAGTCTTTATCAAGTTGTTATAGCTTTTTATTATATTTTGCCAAAATGGGCTGATTTTCTATATAGGAAAAAGCATAACCCTTAACATTAGAGCTTATTTTTCGAATTAAAAGTTTAGAGAGGAAATATCTTTTTTTTACATGACCCTACATCCCCACACCACCCCACTGAATATACATAGTTTTATTTGATAGATTCATAAAAGTTTAATTATCATTTAGGGCCGGTTTGTTGACACTCGATTATCTTTAATCAAGGATTATTCCAGTTGATAATCGTAGAATTCGTTTGTTCACAAAAATTGTAATCACAGAATCTATGATTTGAGCAGTTAATTTGAGATTTCGTTAATCATCCAATTTTGCTCGATTAGCACCATTTAATCAAGGATTTACTGGAATTCAGTTTGTTCATACTTGATTTTGACCAAAATGAAAACTGTCATTAGCACGAATTGCCAAAAAAAAAAAAACAATAAATATTCTTTAGCTGCCGTCTGTTTTAAACAAAAAAATAAAAATTTGTGCATAACTCCCGCTGAATACCAAAATAAAATGAAGTAAGTTTGTTAAAATTATTACATTATGCACCTATACGTTTCTAAATATAAACTGCATTATTATTTTAGTGCATCTGGAAATTGTATTTGGGATTCTTGGAGTGAAAGTGAAGATGAAGAAGATATAGAAATTTTGATTATTGAAAGGCGACAATATAAAA
Organism: Episyrphus balteatus; assembly: GCF_945859705.1. Classification (NCBI taxonomy): domain Eukaryota; kingdom Metazoa; phylum Arthropoda; class Insecta; order Diptera; family Syrphidae; genus Episyrphus; species Episyrphus balteatus. The sequence continues at coordinate 49,036,838 of NC_079137.1, forward strand.
TGCACGAAAGATTGGATCATTTCAATAAGTGGGACGACATTGACTTTTTTCGACGATTTCGGTTCCGGAAGGAAACTGTGGCAAACATTTTAGAATTAATAAGACCAAAATTGGTAGATAGAAGTGAAAGGTTTTCGTTACTAATTTGCTTTAAACTAAAATTGTATTAAATTTTTTTTAGAAGTCGAAACATAACTCCAATGGCAAAACTCCTTATCACGCTACGGTTTTATGCGTTAGGAACAATGTTGATTTCCGTCGGAGATTTTTTTGGAGTTTGTAAAACAACAGTTTGCCTCGTTGTAAGAAGAGTCTCCTCTGCCATTGCGTCCTTGAGAAAAGACATTATAAAAATGCCAGATTCTGATGAAGAGATGGCCGAAGCAAGCTACGCGTTTTACAATCTTGCCAAATTTCCGAGAACAATAGGAGCAATAGATTGTACTCACGTGAAAATACAATCTCCTGGTAAGTTAATATAATTATATGAAATAGTTAACTTGGTTCAAAAATATAAAATATTTTTTCTTTAAGGTGGGGATAATGCAGAACATTTTCGAAACAGAAAAGGATATTTTTCTCTAAATGTACAGAGTGTAAGTTCGGCCAATTTAAAATTTTTGAATATTGTTGCGAGATGGCCTGGATCATGCCATGATCAAACAATTTTCAACAATTCAGTTTTAAAAATGAAACTGGAGCGAAAAGATTACAAAAAATACATTGTTGTAGCTGATTCAGGTTATTCCAATACACCGTACATGGCAACACCATTACTTGAATGTACAAACCAAGTAGAACAATTATATAACGAATCAATTATAAGAAGTAGAAATGTTGTAGAGCGGAAATACGGTGTTTGGAAACGACGTTTTCCTGTTTTATCTCTTCAAATGAGAATTAAAACAGAAACTGTCCAAGATGTTATTGTTGCAACGGCAGTTCTTCATAATATAGCTGTCGATTTTAATGAAGAGATTCCACCAAATGAGCTTGAAGCAAACATACCACCCATTGAATCATTTGACGTTGCCAGAATAGCACCAGATAATAGAAACAATGTTCGTACAGAGTTATTAGCCGGTTATTTTCCGGCACTACTTCAATCCAATACATCATTGAATACATCTTAAAACCAGTACAATACACTGTTGGCCAAATCAAAGAAAATTATTGAATAAAAGATTTTGATATAGTATTTTAATATAATATCATTTGTTTTATTAAAAATTATTTTAGATAAGTTCATTTATATGAAGTAACAAAACTAACTAATAACAATAACTAATAACAATAACTAATAACAATAACTAAAAATAACTGAAATAAATAAATAATGAATTATTAAATTAAAATGGCTATTTTTGTTTGGCTAAAAGTTCGGCCTCCAAGATTTGCATTTTAAGGCGGTGCTCCTCCGCTCCCTGTGAAAGCTTTTGTTGATGTTCCTCCTGATTATTTCTCAATTGCTGCTTTAATATTTGTTTCTTTAATTCGTTTATGTCATCAGGGTCTTCTACTTTTTTTCTTTTATTTTTGTTAAGACACTTGTGTCGTTTGGTTCGCAGCATTTCGGGGTTATAACCTTGCCAATTAAGGGATGGTTTTTCTTCAATGGGTTGCTCTTCGGTGCTTAAGATATCTTCCAACAAATGTTGAATATCTTCATCGGCCACATTTGTATCAGCATCCCCAACCTCCATCTTCTCTTTTTCAAATAAAACTTCATCATCATCATTTCTAGAAATAAAATACAAACATAATCAATGCTATAATGATCATTAAGTAACTAATAACATAGGATTTTTCACCTGGATGCCAACCCATCAACACTAATGCCCATGACATCGCTAAGCTCATTGAGCAGGGGACTTTGCTCTTTTTGTGTTGGGGGTGGTGGGCCACCACCTGTAAGAAATATTTCTTTGCGCAGGTCAGCCTTTGATTTGCGAAGAGCTCTTTTTATGTTGTTGTATTTGTCCTTCAGTACTTTCCCTGTCCTCAACTGAAAAATTAATTTTTATATTTTAAAGTTTTGTTTGTATTAAAAATGATTTTCAGAAACAAAAAAACCTAACTAGATTAAAAACTTACTTGTCCTTCCGATGTGGCATTGAAATTTTCCGCCAAGGCCTCCCAAGCTGCGTCCTTTTGTTTGGACGTGATTGCGTCTGTTTTTTTATTTTCTAATATGCTTTTTTTCTGCAACGCCAAATTAATCAATTTTTCTTCTTCGGCCTTGGAGAAATTTGATGTTCTCTTTGAGCGATTTGACATATTTCTGAAAACATATACACATTCATAAATAAACTAATATAAAAAGATAAATAAATAAGTATTTACTTACCTTCCTTACTGTTAACGCTTTCAAATTAAAATTCAAAATATCACAAACTTCAAAAAAAATTAAAAAAAAGCTAAATCCTTGATTAAATTTCGACAGCCAAACTGACAGGTAGATTGGAAAATGGAATGATTTATTGAAAAACTATGATTTATTAACCAAGGTGGAAAAAATGTGAACAAACGCTCTGTGATAATCAAGGATTCTTAATTCTCAATTAAGGGTAATCTGTAGTTACCAAATTGACGATTTAACCCACTTTCAACAAACTGGCCCTTAATTAAATATATTTCAAATTATGTATAAAATTCATGATAAAATTTAATATTGTTTTTAGCATATTTAGTATTGATTTCAGTTTACTTTTTTTGCAACAAAAATTCATATTCAGGTTCATGAAATCTCAGCTATCTCTATAAGTTTTAAATAATTCCTCACCCAATATCCCCTCTAGGTTCAAAGCATTTATGAAGTTTTATGTTTTAGACCCAGCAGTTTGTGTCATATTAATATTATCTTCCATGTAATCGTTTTCTAACTAATTAACTAATTTAAGTTAAAGCATAGTTTTTATTGAATATATGAAACTATCTTTGGTTTTGAAAAGAATACACAGAAACTGTTTTTGCTGTTATAAAAAATGTTAAACAAAAGTCAATTTGTTTCATATTTTAGACAAGCAGATACTAAATTGTTTTAGTTTTCTTTATGGGTCACTGTGGCGTATGCGGAATTTTTTGTTATTAAACAATCTTAACGTTTAATGCAAATTGTTTTATTCTTGAGTTTACCTTTTTGGGATGGTTATCTGACTTTTCAAATGCTTATATAGATCATGTGAAGTTGTACATTTGAGATGCAGTGCAGCATATGACAAGTTATATTTAACATAAAATCGAAAAAAAATTTCCAAAATACTTAGCATCTGAACTGGAGTTTTTTTTTTTTTTTTTGACGGGAGGAAATCTTCAAAAGACACTTGGCAGTATTCGACACCAAGTAGTGTGGGACTCTTAACCACTAAAACCACCTCTTTATCAGGACCAATCTTGAGAGATCGACATCAGATTTTTCTTTCTTAACTTTGTAAAATCACTTTGGGGGAAGTTTAAACTTTTAATACTTTCCCATGTTTTTTTAGACCATAAGCTCATGAGGCTTGGTTCTTCTTAATCTTCGAACATGGTTTCTTGTATTCAAGACGGACACCATTTCAGAATTGGTATGACTTTGCAGTCTCTGATTATGCGATACAGCGTATTTTTTAACAACTTCTGTAACCGTTTCTATTTGTAAGTCACGATGTAGATCGCTATTTCTTATGTACCAAGGTGCATTAACTATTCCACGAAGGACTTTGTTTTGGAGTTTTTGGATGATTTCGGTATTTTTTTTCTTTGTACAGCCCCATAATTGGATACCATAGGTCCAAACAGGCTTTAGTACTTGATTATACAGCATTATTTTGTTTTGGGTTGATAAATCAGAGTTGTTACCAAGTAACCAGTACATTTTTCTATATTTCAAGTTTAGTTCTTCTCTTTTCTTTCTTTCCACTTTAGCTTTGCATCCAAAGTCATTCCAAGGTATTTGGCCGTATTGGCGTAAGGTACAGCTTGATTATTATTGAATATTGAACTGGAGTGAAATTGAACAAAATCGTTTCACTTCAGCTGTGTACAAGGCTTTAAGCCTACACGGAGAAAAAAGACCACACAGAATTAAGCCGATGCCACCTTAATTTAAGTGGATTACTGCATGTTTTTTTTTGTTAAGATGACTTCCACCTTAAATTAAGGTGACAAATCACATTAATTTCTTGAATACAAAAATTAAAATAAAAAAAGAACTGGTAGCCACCGGGGATCGAACCTACAACAACTGTTGGATTACTAGGCGAGTGCCTTACCATCGTGCTATCTGTTGGAAATGAGTAAGATAAACTGTAACTAAAGCTAAAGTGTGACTATAATTTTAAAATTTTAATTTTTTGTCGGTTTTTTAAAATGAAAATTCACATTAAAATATGATGAAGTTCACATTAAATTTAACTGAGTTTAAGTCAACTAATTTTAAGTGGACATTTTCTTATTTTAAAGTGGTGAAAAAATGTGTGCATCGTCTTATTTTAAGGTGAAATTTTTTTCTCATTTTTGGGTGGCGAAGCATTTCGGCGTAAGTCGACTCGTGTCAACGTAATGCCGACTTTTCACGAGTCGATTTTAGCCGCACAATTTTTGTCGTACAATTTTAGTCGACTAGGATTTTTCAATGGGAATTGTCACTTTAGTTACCTGCGGCTTACGTTCACACGAGTCGACTTAAGCTGAAAAGCTTCGCCGCAAAGTCGCTGTGGATTTTGGAAACCTAGAAAATTTTTCATTTCGCTTCAGTTGCGTACTAGGATTTAACTTTGATTTTTTGAAGTCATTTCGCTGTTTAAGCCTAGTACGCAGCTGAAGCAAAACGAAATTTTCCATACAAGATTTCGCTAACGAAATCTTAAACGAAATTAAATTTGTTTTGTTTTTGTTCTAAAACTTATTTTCTGATGTTTTTTCTTGAATTTATTTATTTGTACCAATTTTTTATTATTTTTACTTTGCTATAATACCCGATGGTATATTTTCGTTAACATGTTCGCTGTTGACTTTGGAGACTTCAAAATTTTTCGTTGCGCTTCAGCTGCGTACTAGGCTTAAAATAAGATGAAGTTACCATTAAACTTAACTGAGTTTAAGTGGAATCACCTTATTTTAAGCGGATATCATCTTATTTTAAGGTGGTGAAATTTTATGTGCGCATCATTTTATTTTAAGGTGCCTTTTTTTCACCGTGTATAATCTGAAGAAATTCTACACTTTTTTTTTGTTCGGTTTCAAAAAAAACACAAAACACCCTATACTAGATTCCATAAAAAATCCCAACTAAAAAATTATCATCTAGTACAAATAAGATTTCCCTTCCAATTTGACATTTATAAAATATCCCAAGTTATCTGTCAAGAGACTCCATCTCACAGAGAAAACATATATTTTTTGATGCAAATCCTAACTGTTCGTCAATGCACCTTTTGTCTATTTTTTTGTGATTATTTTATTTCAAGTGTAAACAAAATATTTCTATTTCAAAGTTTTGTATATTGAAAAAATAATAAACATTATCAACCATTTAATCTGCCATTAAGAAACTCTGAAAATCATAAACTTTCCAAAAAAAAAAAAGAGATCAACAAGAAAACGCATTCCATGGGTACATTCTTGATAAAATTGACAGCCGCCTGTGCTCATCTCGGTTAAATAGTTTTTGCGGTCTTTGACCAAAAAGAATTTATTAATTTATTGCATATTTCTATCTTTATTTGTTGTCCATTCAAATTAGAGTTAAAAAGTAATAAAAAAAAAAAAAAAACAATCATGTCGGATGCTTATATGAAATTTTATCATGAATTTCTGCAAAAGAAAAACACTTTTACTGATGGTGGTAGTAGTGGAGGTGGTGGCGATGAAGGGGAATCTAAATTACCAAAGGAAAAAGAACAAAAGAAAGGAACATTAAAGTTATCGAAGGAAAAGAAGGTATGTTTATAAATAATTTATTTATAATTAAGATTTCGCATTGATTTCATTAGAATTATCTAAATTTCTTCATATAATTTTGTTCATTCTCTATGTTGTTTATATGTATGTAAACGTATAAATATGTACATATATCTTTTTACATTTGTCAAATAAATTCACCTCACATCCACATCTAGTACATTTATATTTTGTGTCTTTTTGATTTGTTATGTGACGTCATGTAACTGGGTATGAACAGAGATGTTAAAGAGTAACTTGTAGGATTCAGGTGTCTAATGCCCGATTTCACAAAGATTATTCAAATATATTTGTTCAGCTAAAGCGGATTGTGGCACAAAATTGGTTTTCGCTCAACCAATGTAATTTTAGAATAATATTTTATATTTTAAAATGATAATTTAACGTTTCTCGATTTTTGTCTTGTTTTAATTCTTGTATACGATTTTATTTTTGTCAGCATTAATAGCTTGTTTTCACTAGAGCCCAAATGAGATAATTTCGCAAATGAGGTCAGTTCAGATTTTTCTATAGAATTTGACATTCGAAATGAGATGATTTGCGTAATTATCTCATTTGGACTCTAGTGAAAACAGATTATAAGCCTAGTACACAGCTGAAGCGAAACAAAATTTTCCATACAAAAATAACACAACGAAATCTTAAACAAAATTTAATTTTGTTTTTTTTTTTTGTTTTAAAACTTATGTTCTGATGTTTTTTGATGAATTTTTATTAATTTGATTTTGACAAAATACTTGATGGTATTTTTTAGTTAACATGTTTGTCGCTTTTGACTTTGGGGACTTAAAAATTTCCGTTTTACTTCAGCAGCGTGCTATTTTTAATCATGATTATATTCGAATTTTAAACTGTTCTTTTCCTCAACTAAGGCCATGTGCGAAATGTGTTAAAATGTTAATTAAAATTTGACGTATGTTTAAATTTTAATACTAGCGTGGTGAATAGAATGGGTTAAAATTTGACGTTTCTCAAGATATATAGATCAAGATACATTTGAAATTATCTTTGTTATAAAACGTGGATATTTTAAGAAATGTAAAATTTATTAATACAAAGTATGTACATACTTCATATTATTATTCGTAATGAAGTAGGAATTTATCGATAAAAATAAAAAAGACTATGTGAAATTGAGAATTTCTTACATTTTCATACTAGAATATTTAACTTTATATTTTTTTCAGCTGGGTTTTGTTAAAAAAAAAAAATAATTAAATATTAAACCCAGAGTTGTAAGAAATCATTTTTTGTATGCATTTGTTTTCCATTTCATATTAAAAAAATTATTTATTGCAAATAGAAAATATTTATTGCAACTGAAAAAAAATTTGAATTTAAAAATGATTGCAAGTGAAAAATATTTGCATTATAAAAAAAAACTGAAAAATATTTGCATTGAAAATCAAATTTTTATTGCAAATAAAAATATTTTGCCTTAAGCTAAGTATACAGTTCTTCCAGAAAAAAACCAATGCATTTCTTATGGGAGAACTTTTTTTAGATTTTTTCCGAAAAAAAAATATTTTTTAACTCACCACTGCTCTAAAAAAAAATTATACTCACCTTGATCTTTTTTCTTGCAAAACAATGTGCAGAGGCAGACTATTGATTTTGCGGAAAAAAACTTACAACACTGTCATCTGTTCACCACATATATTTTTTTTTAAAGAAAAAAATTTTATTGCAAATAAAAAATTTTCTGCATGACAAAAAAATAAAAATTTTATTTTCAATGCAAATATTTTTCAGTTGCGATCTTTATTAATGGAAAATTCTGTTGAAGGCAATAAATATTTTTTTAATGCAAATATATATCACTTGCAATACATTTTTTTTAATGCTAATTTTTTCAATTGCAATAAATATTTTTTTTTTATTTCAAATGCATTTATTTTTAATTGATATTTTTACAACCCTGATTTAACCCAATTCACACACGGCAACTTCAAAAAAACTTGAAAAAAAAAATTCATATTACGAAAATAAATTTTCAACAAATTAACCTCAATGACATCCCTGTTGACATCAACAACAAAAAAAAATTACCCTCATTTTTCTTATATTCACCTTTCACCACACTTGACTTGTTCTGTCCGCGACGCCATGTTCGGTTCAGTCGTCTCCTCAAGCTAAAAAAGAACAAAAAATGTGAACAAAACATTGAAAAATAAAATAAAAAAAAGGAAAAAAGAAATTATTATTCAATTTTGTTTATACCGACGGCATATTGTACATATATATAATTAATTATTCACCTTAGTAAAATTATTTATAAATTTAGTAAATACAAAATTAAAAAAAAAAACAAAAAAAAAAATCTAGTTCAATTATCCAATCCTTTTGAGAGAAGAGAAAAAAAAAATCCATTTTTTTACAACACTTACAAATTTTGTGCAATTTTTTTTTTAATGAATTTATGGAATAAATCAATGAAAAAACCCATTACACTTTTTTTTGTTATAATTTTAAAAATAAACTGAATACAATAGAAATTTAGTTGTTATTTTAAATATTTGAATTTATTTTAATTTTGAAAAAAAAACAATTTTTTAACCCACAATCGATTTTATAATTACCTAATTTACAAAAAAACAACATTGCAACACAACAGGATAAAGTGGATCAGCATTTGTCGTCGTCCGATATGGAACATAGTTATACACGTGATTTGCGACCACAGCCCGTCCTGACGGGTCTCGCTCCGGCGCGCACTCTTTTAGTGCGACGTCCGCCGCAATGTCCTTCCTGCCACACTCATCCGGCCGATGAGAATAACGATGGCGATGATGCAAATCAGCCAATTGTGCCGTCTTATAATGAGACTGCAGCCAAGGACGCAATGAATGAGTGTGCCCGCATTGCGAAGAGTGTCAAGAATGCTAATAGTGATGACCAGAATTGGGAGGAACGTGTTAGCCAGTAAGTATTTTTCTTTTGATAATTTGATGATCTATTTAAAATTACTTAGCTATGGCCATATCCTTTATTAATGATTCAAATGTTTGCTACTTCTTTTTGTTATTTTGAAAGAGTGTTTTTCATTCTGATGACTATAAAGATGTTTTTTTTTTTTTATTATTAAACAAAATACACTCCTGCTCAAATTTAACGCACATCCTATTTATTTTAGGGTAAAGTGCTGCTATTACTTTATGCCACAGTATCATGGTTATTTTCACAAATGAGACAATAGTGATCTTAAATTCAAGGTGTGGAATAGAATGTTTGTCGGGAAGATTTGGGGAGAGATTTGCTGAAGTCTGTCTGTTAACTCGCGAACCTTTTAAAGAAGAGTCATAAAATTTCATGGAGTTAAATCTGTTTTACAACACCTACGGAGTTAGCGAGCCTTTCTAGACCGCATCCGGTTCCAATCACCCCTAGATTTGGTCTACAGTTTAGTCTGATGCACGATAATGCATGCTAGAGTAGTTTGAGAATATCTTCAAGATTTTAATATTCCAGCTTCGGATTAACCACACAAAAATCTGGATTTGAATTCAATAAAACATGTGTAGGAAATATTGAAAATAAAGGGCTCATTTCATAGATAATTCAAAGTGCTATAATTCATACTTTAAGAAAATCCCCAACAAATCAAAAGTTCTTCAGATATTTGAAAAAATGTCATATTGTCTTAACCTTGCGAGAAGAACCCGGACTTTGACCGATCATTTTTTAGATAATTTAATTGATAATAAGTCTACCCTCGGACATTTTTGGTTTAAATGAGTAAAAATGGAGTTATAAAATAAAAACGGCACCGACCTCTTTTCCAAGATGGCGGCTGTTCCCGATATCTTATCATCCCAAAAAATTCACTTTTACGATAAGGACATTCACCTAAATACGTTCCATGAAAAAAATTTGTCCCGCGAAAAGTGCAATTTGATTTACTAATTTCCCTGAGCTATTTTGTTTCAAACTCATTAGAGTATTTTTTTCGTTTTTCAAGAGAAACTTTTCGTTGGTCGCGGATTTTACAAGAATTGTTTTTCAGTAAAACAGTAAAAGAGTTGGTATTAAATGTTCTTCTATGCAATAGACCAAAGCTAATGGCTCTCCGTCCATCCATTCGACCCGAATTTATAAAAATGCACATACACAAAATTGCACAAAAGGCCATAAGGATGCAAATAAATTTTTTTGTTTGTCATATTTAGTTTATATTAAATCAATGTTGTATGTTTACTTTAAAAGTCTAAAAGTTACCAATTAATACGATTTTATCGAGTTTTAAAAACTTGCTTTTAACTAAAAAAGTCAAAAATTTAGAAAAAGTGCTAATTTTTGAATAGGTACATTTAAGTTGTTTCTTGACAAAAAAAATTAAAAATTGCATATTATCAAAGGATTTTACCTCTTCTATATTTCATTAGTACAAAGTTTGGACGTCCCGGCTACATACACAAAATGCCCCTTGATTTAGTAAAAAAAAATAAAATTGTCAATTTTTTAACTTTTTTTCTTTGATTTTAGGTTAGAATTTTATACAAAAATAATTTTTAAAATTTTTTAACCATCTTAACTTGACAGAAAATTTAATTTGCTATGAAAAGTGTCTTTGAACCATTTCAAAGTCAGGCTTGGTTTTCGAGTTAAATCAAAAAAACTGAAAACCGACAAGTGTTGCCGTTTTCTCAGAAATGCACCAATGGATTTAGTAGCACTTTTGGCTGGAGTATTCTTGTATGCCAAGGAATCATAATCGCCAATAAAAACTCTTGAACGAATTTGTTCCATCCAAAAGGGTCTATTCAATAGACTATATAATCAGTTTTCAGACCTTGAATTGTTAAATTTGGTTTATCTTTTTTTTTTTTGGTTGATAGTACTGTTGCAGTTTAGCATTTTTTCGACTTGCTAAACAATCAGCAAACACAAAAAAATGCACCAAAGAATTTTAAAGCCTTTTAAAAATAAGATGCAGAGTTATAACTTCAGAAGAAAAATGTGTGCGTTAATTTTGATTACCTCATTTCAAAAGCCAAATTCTATAGAAAAAAATTTAATTTGAAATCTGAACTTAACTGACCTCATTTGCGAAATTATCTCATTTGGGCTCTAGTGAAAACAGGCTATAAAAAAGATCGTTTTCAAATTCTTTGTTACTATTTATATACTAACTGCATCCAGTGCTAGCACTTTAGAAATGGGTAGTTCCGGAGCCAAACAGTTCCTGGAACCAGTTTCTCACTCGGACACAGTTCCACTAGTTCCACAAAATGAATTTAAACATTTCGATTCAGATTCAATTCGATCCTTAAATCGGACTTAGTGCCGGTTTGTTCACAGTCGATTATCTTTTAATCAAGGATTATTCCATACAAAAATCCTTGATTAAAAGATAATCGAGTGTCAACAAACCGGCCCTTATATTTTTTGTTTTCATGAATACCCCTAATTTAAATTTTTTTTACGTGGACTTATACTACTTTTAAAAATAATGGTTTAAATCTTGATAGTTCCTCGGATATGTTTCTAGCGACTAGTTCCGACCGAAAAAAGAACCGTTCCATGTTCGTTCCGGCTTTGGAACTATTTTGCGCATCTCTATGGCACTGGTATTCTTTCCCAAGGAATAGTTATTTTGCTCTGAAAACCTCTGTTTTTTTGCATTCAAATTGTAATATCTTTCGTTCTAATTTCATCTTTGGCAACTTTTATACATTTTTGAAATCTGCAATAACACGGCAAGTTTTTAAAATAATAAACCAGGGTCACACTATAAAAATTTTGTTCAGGGTGTTGCTCTGAAATAAAAGTGAGAAATTGAGTTTTCATAAAACATGGAACTGTTATTTCATTTGCAGCAAAATGGCGAATGAAATAAAAAATATTTTGATTAATTAATTATTTCTTATTAAAAGGCAATGTTTTAGTGAAAGAATTGTAAAAAACAAAAATCAATAATTATGAGCGGAGGAAGCAAAATGCTATTGCAAAGTGGGGATTTATCGAAATTTCACAAAAACTGCATTAAATCGAAAACCGTAAAGATTTGGGATGAACAAGTTACCAAATTCTGAGAGCCCTATCAGCATACTTCGTTTGATCCATTACTTTTGGGACACCCTGTATGTACCTTCTTATGGAGGCTTTCACGCGAACAAATTGAAAACGTTTGAAAAAAAACGACTAAACGGGCCGTTTAGCCAGTCCCGGGCTTTGTGTGAAATGGCCTAAAGAGTTAATCATTTTTATTTCAATAACTTGAACAAGAACCAATGCAATCGGTAGCAAACAGATAGATCCTTAAAAAAAATGTTGTTCTTTTTGCCTGACATTTAATGAACTCCATTCAAATATGTACATTTCCTACCATTTTATGGAATTATATAAAATAAACGTACCTACTCATGAAATTATATTTCAAAAAAAAATTTTTTAATTTTTTGGTCAGGTAAAATTCTTATCTTATTAAAACAATAAGTTTTAATATATATTTAGGTGCCCCTTAATAAACTTATTTATCGCGGTATTTTCTCGGATAGATTGAAACTAGATGAGATAATTCCAATTTTTAAAAGAGGGGATACAAAATGTATTCCTTAGTATATGTAGATCTATTTCTATTTAAACGTTTTTCTCAAAAAAATTAAAAAATTTTGTGGAATCAAGAATTGATAACTTTTAAGAGAGTATTTCGTTTTTCAATTTTAGGCAATTTGGCTTTAGAGCTAGAAAATCGACGGAAGATGCAGAAAACAAATGGTCAAAATAGGTGTCAAAATTAGTGAAGTAAAATATATTTACATGGTAGTCCCGCAAAGTTTCGTCTTTTTATAAATTATAATTATTTAATTTTGTTATATTTAAATTTAAAATTCTAATTTGTTAAAAAGAAGAAAATAAAAAATTAAAAAAAAATATTATGTCTCTTACAGATCCGGTTGGTCATCGGTGCAGTCAAAATTGTTTGAGAAAGTAGTCAGCATTTTGGATTCCGATCAACTGGGACGTTTGGCCAACACTGGAAGGCCACACGAGCCGGTGCAGCGTCGTGTGGTTGTAGACAAATCGGCTCAACGAATGAGAAAGGCTCTCGCCTCTGTTCAATGGGAACCACGCATCACCCAATGGTTGCATGGTCTTCTAATGGAATGTCTGCCACCATCTTATATGGCATCGTATTTGGACATTTTGCAAACCCTTAAAGCAAAACTTCCCACTCTCATTGATAAAATGCTATTTGGTAGACCGATGAACACCAGCCAGGAGTTATTGGCGCCTGTACTGAAGAAGCAATGGGAACCAACTTTAATCACACAGAAGAGTCGTAAATTGCCACAGCCGGCGGTCATTATTGCACTACCATCGATGCCGATAAGTGGCCCAGTGCCTAGTCGCATACAAAAGTGGTATCAACATTTGGCTACGATAACTCAAATTGTCCAAGTAACGTTACCATCAGGTGGTTTTTTTTTTGTCTTTTAATTTTACGACTATCTTAATATTGGTTTGTTTTGTTTATATAGGAAGTTCAATGGCAAAGCAACCATTGGATAATATCGCTGAACAAATTGTCTCATTGACAAGATTGAAAATCCAAGAGCTACGCAATGAACAATCGAGTCGAAATATTATTTTGATTGGCTTTAATGCTGGAGCTGCGTTAGCTCTGCAGGTTGCCATGGTGGAAAATGTTAGCAGTGTTGTTTGCATGGGTCTTGCTTTTAATACACTAAATGGTGTAAGAGGTACACCCGATGATCGTATTTTGGACATAAAGGTGCCCATATTGTTTGTTGTTGGACAAAATTCGGCCAGATCTAGGTTTGTAAATTAAAATTGTGTGATTTTGTTTTTTTTTTTTCAGTTTTGTGTCTTAAGCTTATTGTTTTGGCCTTGGGTTTTATCCGCTAACGCGATACCGATATTTGAAAGTCAAAAAACGAAGATTTTACTCCATAAATTGTCGTTTATTGACTATCGACTCTGATCTGCTTGGTGTCTAGTAAAATGAAATTTTTTTTCATTCAGTGATAAGAATTGGCAGGGTAGGTAAAAATGGCGAGATGCTCCAATCAGATTTTTGGGCCGTTTTGATACGAACGTACTCAAAACCTCTAATTAATGAGTAATCGCCGGTGGAAACGGTGTAGTGAATGTAGTATTTGACTGGTAACCAAGAGGTGTAGATTCAAGTCTCACATTAGGCAGCATACTTTAATTATTTCTAGCTTCAATTGGACGCCATCCGTAAAATTAAAAACCCCCTTATATTTTTGAAGTTGACAAACCCATCCGTTAAGGTTATGTTAGTTTTCATTAACGTCGGAAATATGCGTTAGTACAATTGTCTTTCTGCTTTGAGGCCCTACTCTTAGTTTGTTGTTTTTTGTTCCGAAACTCAATTCTATTCGAAAGTGCTTTCCGTTCCGCTTTTGAATAAGTACTCTGTAAAAATTTCGAAATGGAAAAAAAAGTACTTAATACTGTTTCCACTAACGGATTATAGTCTAGTAATTTTAGGTTTTATCTGCGGAAAAATTCCTACTAGGCTCGATTTTGGTATAGACCTTCGTTACGGCGTTGTTATGAAGATGTGAAAAATCGACATTGATATCGCGTCCGCGTTAGAAGTTATAGAGGTCAAAAGGTCACGAAAATCAGTTTTTCGCATATATCTCGTGACCTGTTGCTCGGAGGTCAATAGGGTTCTATGGAAAATCTGTTCGTCATAAAATTATCTACAAATATTGCCTTATGCATTTCTGTAAATCCAACCGATTTCGGACAATATTATAACGTAGTCATTCAAACTACATAAATTTGTTCAAAGTTTCGATATGACTCTTAGAAGTAGTCTAAGATTGATTTGGGGTGTTTTGACCCTCAAATGTTTTTACCCTGAGACCAAAACGTCTCAGGGTAGGTAAGTTTGACCTGAGGGTCAAAATTAATTGCTAAAATTTTATTAAATAGTTAGTTAGTAGCTAAGTAACTTAGTTAATTAGTTAGTTAGTAAGTTAGTTAGTTCAAACTTAGTTTGAATATCGATTACAAGTGAAACTTATTAAAACGTATTAATAAAAAGCAAAAGAGATCACACATGTATTTTTCAGTATTCAAATACTGAATTATTCACTCTTAAATAAAACAAACCTATTATTACGTATCATGTATTATGCCTACACTTGAAACAACTCTATTCCGAAAACGGTTGGATTTACAGAAAAATGGATAAGTTAACATTTGTAGATAATTTTATGACGAATAGATTTTCCATATACCTCTATTGACCTATGAGCAACAGGTCACGAGATATATGCGAAAAACTGATTTTCGTGACCTTTTGACCTCTATAACTTCTAACGCGGACGCGATATCAATGTCGATTTTTCACATCTTCATAACAACGCCGTAACGAAGGTCTATACCAAAATCGAGCCCAGTAGGAATTTTTCCGCAGATTGGAGTAAAAAATGCCTAAAATTACTGGGCTATTAGTTTTTTTGGAATTTCCAATCATTTCTAATGTCGAGTTCCTTTCGACAAAAAAAAAGATCGCATCAAAATCGATGTCAATGCGTTTTATGTGTCATTAACAATGTTCCGAGCATGTTTTACTAAACAAAAACTCGATTTCAAATCAATTTTTTTTTAAGAAATTCGACATAATGTAATGTGATTAGTCAAATTAAGTGATCAAAACAAATAAAACACGGGTTGGGTAAGAAATTAGTAAGAATTAGTTTAATATAAAACAAAGGAAAATAGATTTGATTGATAGGAAAATTATTGCATTTTTGTAGGTTGGCATTCCATATTTAGCATTTATTTTAGATACAAATCTTTCATAAATTGTTGGATTTTTCTCTGTATCAAATCGGTATGCAAAAACGTAAATTTTAGCTTGAAGATTACCTGTATACCATCATTAAGATTTTTTCTTTCAAACAAATAGCATTTTGAAACATTCCTTGTGTATTCCGCTATCACATTTGTTGTAGAAACAAATTTTCCGTTTTCCACTTTCGGAATTTTCATTTCGAAAGTAGTATATATTTCATTCCGCTTTAGAAATAGACAGTAAAAAATATTCGTTACGGAAATTTATTATTTTCGAAACGAAATACAGAGTAGGGTCCTTTTTGCATAATTGAACACCCCAATTCTGCAGAACGTTTGCAGGCCTGCTTAAGTACAATTTTCCGTTTTCGCTGAATGAGCTTTGTAATAAGGTTAAGGGTTGAGCAAAAATATTTTTACTATAAAAAAATTTGTAACAGTGCCTATAAGAACTGGTTTTATTCTTCCAAAACATGTTCAAATATTTCCGATAACTCTTTTATTTCCCGAGGTATCTTATGTTTCAGTTTATCAGCCAAAAAGAAAATTAACTTGCTTTATATTGTCAATTGAGAAAAAGTGAGGTATCAAAGTGCAAAGTTCTATGACATTGATTGTATGCAGTTTTAGTGGTTAATCATTGATATAGTTTATTTCTTTGTTTTAAGTGAAAATAAAAATAACTAAAAATTATCAGCTATGGACCAACGTAAATAGAGTTTACTGAAGTAGTTTTTAGAATTATACTTTTAAAAATATCAGATATATTTGAGGTTAAAGTACGAGTTTTTTTCGAGAATGTATTGATTTTCATGGAAATGCGAAGCGTTGTTTTACTTTTGTGTTTGTTTGTATGTTAAGAATATCCTATGCAATATAAAGAGTCAAAAGTTTTAAAAGAACCTTGTGCATTTCCACGAAAATCTATAGTACATATTTAAGGGTTTGCTTTTTTAAGTTTTTAAAAATATAGCTTAATGTTAGGGAACTCAGGTGATGCATTTAAGATTATTAACATGTTCAATTTTAAAATGCAATCAAATTTATTAACATTCCCAAAGAATGTTAACAGGTTTTCACCCCCAAATAGACTTATACACTTTCATTATACACCGTTTTATAATAACCCGTAATAATAATAACGCTTTTTTGAGCTTGTGATTAAAAACATAATAAGAGGATGGAAATATCTTTCTTTATTGACCATTAGCTCATTTTTTTTCCAAAAGTGGACTTATACCAATTTAAAAAATCGGCTCATATTATGAAATTGTAACCAACTATTCCGCAAAATACATCTTTTCCGGGAATATTTATTAAGGCTGTTTTACCTTTTTCCTCACTATTAAACTACTATTTTTATTATACATATTTCATTTTAGCCAAGAAGAAATCGAATCCCTAAGAGAGAAAATGCATTCAGATTCAGCTTTAGTTGTTGTCGGAAGTGCTGATGATGTGTTACGTGTTCCCAAAAGTAAACGTAAAATTGAAAATGTTACCCAAAGTATGGTTGACACAATGGTTATTGTAAGTTTATTTATTACTCAATGTACTCAATCTAAATCTTAATTAAATTAATTTATCTTTTGCAGGATGAAGTATATGAATTTATAAAGAAAATTATATTACATCCACCTGGACCAAGAACTCCGATTGTTAATACTAATATTCAACCACCAGTAACGACTATCAAGAAAGTCAGTCCAGCTGATACCTCAATGAACCAACGTAAAAGAAAACAACAAAATACTCCAACAGATGCAGGTCAGACAGCTGCCAAAGTTAAATGTGGCACAAAAACTTTACATCAAAGTAAGTTTTGTAGTTATAATTTTTGTTTTCTTTTTTTCTATAAACAAATAATATTTCCTGATCAATGTGTGTGTGTGAATGTTTGTATGAATTTAAACAAAAACAAAAGAAATCCCAAGAAAAACCAAATTCCTTCAAGATCCCTTCCTTATCAAACGTAAAGGTACAAAAATGTTCTATCTGTTTACTTTAAAAACGCTAAAAAATTGATCAAATTTTCATTGAAATTTGTTTTTATTTATTTTAGTTGGAAGACCACGAACAAGGCCACTGCCCCCGGAAATATCATCTGTTCCACAATCCACTCCGGTCAAGCCACCACCAATCAAACAAACACCACAAATCATCCAACAACCATCAAATGATGATCTTAATCTGGCCATTCAGAGCATTTTGGGTGATGGTGATACACCGACCAAAGCCAGCGACGAGTCTCGCAGTGAAGTTACCAACTTTGAAATAGTCACCCAGCCAAAATCTGCACACATCAAAACGATTCTAGGATCGGGTATGCGAGCGGGACAAGCATTATCTTTAGGTACCGGCTCAAATACAAAGATTAAAATGATTCCCTCAAATCAATTTGTCCAACTCAAACCACCAATCCAGAGTCAAACAAAGATTTACACAATTAAACCAACATCTTTGGCACCCTCGCCAACAACTAGCGCTCCCACAGTCTCGGGCAGTCAAATATTCACAATCAAACCCAATACATCGGTTAATCAAGCGCAAATTATGAGTGTTGGCGGTCAGTCAAAATTCACAATTCTCAAAACGTCTCCCATAAAGACTGGACTTGGATCGACGACCATTGCATCATCCTCCAGTAACACCACCACAACCAATGACTTAACAAACATATTCGATATGCCAATTATATTTGCCGACAATGATGGTAATCTCACCGAATCGGTGTCAATTTCAAAAGCACCTATTACAACATCAACACCTATTGTTTTGACACAGCCTTCAGTTACGCAAAACAAAGGTGGTACTTATGTTATCAATACATCAGCTCTTCAACAGCAACAACAACAACAATTACAACAGCAACAACAAAAACCTAAAACCAACAAAGTTGTCTTTATTAATCGAAACACAATGAAACCATGTCCGAATATAATATCTCGTTCTCCGAATGTGCCACAATTGCAAAAGTATGCTAAAGTAGTTGTGAAGAATCCGAATACATCAACTTCAAGTCTTGTATCGAGGCCAGCCCAAACACAACAGCTAATTAAAACCTCGGACAGAATTATCAAACCTCTAAATCTGCACGGCATTAAATCTACATCTCCCTTGGCTTCGTCCGTAACACCCACAATGCCGTCAACGTCGTCTCCAGGTATTCTCAATTTGAAACAATTTCAAATTGTCAATATGGATCCGGATAAGAAGAAATTTATAAAATCTATTCCACCAACTACACAAAATACAACCACAACAGCTACCATTACCGGTAATGTTGTTGCTGCTGGTGCTGTTGTTGGTTCACCGCAAACACTCAATAAAACTGTATTTATCAAGCAGAGCGGATTGAAGCCACTCCCTGACCATTTGAAACCGCAATTTTTGGCCAAAAACGTAACAGTTCGTAAACTTGTCAATTTGGTACCAACTGCAAAAACATCAGGTGTCATAACAACAACTGTGTCCCAGTTGCAGTCTGGTGCTGCAGCTGCAACTGCTAATTCCACAGCAATAAATAGTGGATCTGTTGTCACACCAACAACAACATTATCATTATCAACGATCTTGAAGAGTAAACATCATCAATCGATGTAAAATATTTTTTTTTGGTTTTTTGTTAAAAAATAAATTTAATATAAAATGTATTTTATGAAAATACTAATAAATCAGATACAAATATCTATTTTGTAGTTACAATAATTGGTTTTTTTTTTTTAATTACTGTAATATAAAAATGAAAACTTGAACTCTTTGTACATAAAACTCAATTTAGAAACTTTTTGGTGAAAATTTCAACACCTCGAAAAGGTTATAATATTTTAATAACATGAAAGGCTTTCAAACATGGGATATAGAAAATGAATAGTTACCCTTGAAATTTATTAGCAAGACATTCTTCAGGGGTACTCAAATGTTCAATTTAAGTAACAAGAAATGTTGGCCTAAAAACTCCTGGTCCAGGCAAATGAAAAAACACCAGCATTCAGTTGGTCTCTTAAATGGAACAATACAAAACCGGGCGAAAATTGAAAAAAAAAATCACAATGCAAGCCAGAAACGACACGAATTTTTAAAATCCAACAGAAAACTTCAGCCTCTAATAATAATTGTAGTTGGTGAAAAATTTAATTATAATAATTTTTACGTGTCTTTGGACAGTATTAAATTTAAATTACATACATATATTTAGACTTACTTTTTATTTTAAGTTTGTATATACATATATTAAAAAATCAATACCCACCAAAGTGATTCTTGGTATGGTTTTTTTTTTACAAATGTTTACTTTAATATTCAAGACGGTAAAAAAAAATACCTTCTGTTTCAACTTTATTAAATGATATCAATGCATTAATTAATCAAATGATATCAATGTATTACAAAATACATTTATAACACTGTGCAAGTCGAAATTCTTGACAGGCGCGCGAATAACTGTTTCGCCATATTTCGGACCCGAGAAATCCATTGGCATCATTAGTTTTTCGATTTATCGGTACGACTTCGAACAAAATTTTTTTTGAAAGTTTTTTCAATTATTTTGAGAATTTTCCATTGTTTTTAGTCATTTTTCAATCAAAAACATTGTTTATATTGGTAATAATTCTGCTCAAATGTTATTTGCTACCAGTAGAAAGACATTGTAAACAATTTTGAACAATTTATTTGAAAGTTTAGTGATTTTTTTTGAAATTTTTTACATTGTTATCATATGGTAAAATAATTTGGAAGTATTGAAACTATCGATAGTTTTGTGAAGTATCGATATACTCGATATTTTTTTGTTATCGATGCTATCGATATTATGTCAAAGTTTAACCAACACTAAATTAACAGTTAAATTAATTTTTAATGGAAAACATGCTATGTATTTGTGCAAAAGAGAACATGTTTTTGTTTTTGTGCGAAAAAACGATAACAATGTAAAAAATTCCGATTTTTTAAAAAAAAATTAAAAAAAAATCACTAAACTTTCAAATAAATTGTTCAAAATTGTTTACAATGTAGCAAATAATGTTTGAGCAGAATTATTAGCAATATAAACATTGTTTTTGATTAAAAAATGACTAAAAACAGTGGAAAAATCTCAAAATAATTGAAAAAACTTTCAAAAAAAATTTTGTTCGAAGTCGTACCGATAAATCGAAAAACTAATGATGCCAATGGATTTCTCGGGTCCGAAATAGGGCGAAACAGTTAATCGCGCGCCTGTCTCAAAAATTTTTTTCAAAAAACTTGCACAGTGTAATTATAAAATTACATGAATTTTTTTTTTTTCAAAAAGGATTTTCTTTCAGCTATGACATCAGTTAAGAAAATAGGTAAAACTGAAAAAAGGTAAAATAGGTAAGTTTTATGTTAGGGTTTAGGTAAATTTGAAAATTTGCCTTAGGGAAATAAGCTTAATTAGCCTAAGACTAAGCTAGCTCAAAATTGCCTTAGTTAGCCCCCGAAATATGTAGACTTATTTTACACCGACTTTTCTCCTGGGTGTAGTGTTTAGCAGATACGTTGGACAGTTATGATCCCCTTGATACATCGAGATCATAACAGCGCCGAGAAAAGGAAGAAAAAGAAGACTCAAATGTTCAATTTCTTAGGTTTTTTGTTCTCTGGAAATAAATCCCGTGGGACTTTTATGATCGTACCCAGCAGAGGCGGCAATAGACCAAAATGAGGCGTGTGTGAGAGTAAATTTGCGGGCCCCTTAGGAAAATGATTTTAAACTATCATTATGAAAAAAATTAGGTATTATAATTATTAGCCATGTAGGCTTTCATCAAATCTTTCGTCCAAGTTCAAAATGTTTATAACAAACTTAAGACAATAGGGTACATTTGACACCGGGGCACATTTGACTTTGCGTTTTTCGGTATAATCGGGCCCTTAATAAAGAATAGTTTGGATGAAGAAAGAAGCTTAGTTTGATTTAAAGAAATTTTGTGATATTTCGCAGTCTTTCATTAACTTTTCGTGGAAAACCAAGTGTTTTCGTGTTTTCTGTACTTCTGATGTAAGCGATTTATGAACCTAATAAAAAAGTTTTTTTTAATGGTGAATCAATATTTTGATAAAGTTTAGTAAAATAAAACCAGCTTGTAAAAAAATAGTATTAGTTATTGAAAAAAAAAAAAGAAAAACAGTTATGAGGCTCCTTCGGGGCACCTTTGACTTTTGCAATGTGAGCACAGTTGTACGTTGATTTTGGGGAAATATATACACATTAAATAAATTATTTAAAAATAAATCGACATCGATTGATTTTGAATAAGATTTAAATGGAGGGATTTTTTGAAATATTTTATGGTTTTTTGTTTTTTCTTCTTTTGATATATATTTTTCGTTATATTGTTTAGTAGATTGTTTAAAACCAAAAATTTATTTTTTTTAGATCCGCTGATAGTTTTAAAAATATATTATGCACACGATGTAGGGTTAAATCCACCATTGTCAAATGTACCCCTTTTAAAGTCAAATGTGCCCCGGTCCCGGGGCATTATTATTATTTTTTTTTTTATGTTGAAATGTTGTAAAACAAAAAAATTTACTGTTAGTATAATTTTGAACAGTGAATAAATCAAATAAAAAACAAAACATTGGAAAATATTACCTAACAGTTTTCGAAAATACAGACCTTTAAAAACTAAATTTCAAATGTACCCCCTTCTCCCCTAGGTATTTCACTTCAATATATGTAGATGAAAAACGAAATGCACGACTCAATCTCACGAACTTGTTCTTAGATTTCAATTTTGTTTAATCAAAATAGTACAATTTATTTTATTAGATCTTTATTATATTTTTTTTTTCTTCTTAATCACAGGAACTGCTTTTTATAAATTTTTTAATCATAGCTTTTCATATAAAGTCTCCAAAAACATACGGTTCTGTTAAGGTTGTTTCATATGACGGTATCTGAACACTCCTTTAAAGAAAAAAAAAAAAAATAATAAGAAATTTATAAGACAATCTTTGTTTTAATTAATAAACTATTGTTTTTTTTTTTTTTTGTATTTACCCCGATTTAATTTTAACATTTCTTATCACCATGTCCATAATGTCCTTGATGTTTTTCGTTTTTCCATGCGTCTGCAATAGTTCACAAAGCGATTGAATAAAAAGTGAACCCTTTTCAGTTCGATAGGCAACATATCCTTTAAAAGAAAATTATGCATTTATTTTGTTAAAACTTAATTTAAAAACAAAAATAAGAGTAAAAAATGTACCTTCAAATGTACTATAGCATTTTAATATTTCATCTGGAGTACCATTTGGTTGTATAGCATCTTTGTGGAATTTTCCGGGCTCCATTGAACCCTTGCAAGCTTGTATGAATAGAAGCTTTGGCTTTGATCGAAGTGAACGATTTCTTAAAATAGGAAATAGAACTGTGTCATCTATTGAATAGCTGCCATCTTTGGCAGCAACAGTCTCATATCGTGTACCATGGGTGAGTATTACAACAACAATACAAGAAGCATTTGCATAGTCCTTGAGTTCAACTGTAAGAAACAAAAGAAAAATTAATTAAATTAAAATTAAAAAAAAAAAAATATTGAGACAAAAATGTGCCCCTGCCTCTGCCTGTAGGAAGGAAAATTCTAGTATGAATTTAATTTAACCTAAGGGGAATCCCGCAAAACGATTGAACCGATTTTTATAAATTTTAATATATCGTGTAGGTCTGAGTATCGTCTGTAACCTATTTTGCATATTGCTAGAAAGTTTGTTTTTTCGGATAAGCTTTGGTTAATTATAAAAATTACCAAGTTTTGTAATTGTTTTTTTTTTTTTTTTGGTTCTGACATTGAATAATCTAGCTAGGACATTTTTTGGTTTTGGTATTGATTAATCTAGTTCGAACATTTCTGCTTGTATTTCAGCTTCGGTTGAGGTATTACATACAAGCTTCTTTTTGTTAAATTTCTTCAAAAATATTTAAACAACTTATTGGAAGTTGTTAAACAAGTTGAAACTTCTATAAACAATCGAATTCTGATCAAGCTCTATAAAAGCTATTACCTGCAAGATTTCTATTTACAAAAGCTCTGTTGTATTACAAATTAATATGTACAGGTCGTTTCAAATAAAAAGTCCCATGGAAAATTGAGCAAAAATAAAAAAAAACTCACTCGCTCACTGGAAGGAATCATTTATGAGGCAGCTGAACTTTTTCTAAAATTACGATATAATAATAAAGAACAATTCTTGAAAATGCTTTTTTAATTGATTGATCCGTCTGAGATTCGCTGGGTCAGCCTCAGAAAGCGGAGGCAAGTCTCTCTCGGCTTGCATCGTTCCATAACCGCGGGCTATACAAAAAGCATACAATTATTTGAATCATTTGAAAGCAGTTGGGGTGAAGATGCATCAGAAATATCCAGTTTATATGACAGCAATTCATAACTTAAAATTCTATTCACATCTTTTTATTTTTATAACTGGGCAGTAAATACATCTTCTTTTTATTTCTCAAATATTTTGGAGTCATCACCATAGAAATCATTAATAAACAAATTCAGATTTTTCGTTTGTTTATTGTTTTCTCTTGCATTTCATTCATTCAAACAAGCATGATTTGTTGCTATTTTTGAGTTGATTTGTCCTAATAAGGGCCAATTTTTCAACAGTCAGTTAGTACTTATTCCTAAGGATAGAGAGAAAATCAATTTTTCAACAAGCAGATATAGCTTATTCCTAAGAATAAAACTATCTGCTTCTTTCAGAGACGAATAAAAATTATTCTAAGGAATAATCTCAACAAAAATATTGTGTCAGTTGTAAAAGCTGTTTTGAAAGAATTTTTAAAAAAATACAGTGGAACACAAGAAAACAAAAACAATCATGAATAAAAATGACGTTTAATTTTAAATATTTTTGAATTTGACAATGGGCAGGTTCAGAAACGTTAGGTACTAAATATTTAGGTCATTTCTCGGTCTCTGATTGGTCAGCTGTCAAAAAAAATCTTTCCAATTTAGGTAATTTTATTGGAAAGCTAACTGGAAAGTTAGGCAAGAAATTTTTCCCTAAAAATTTAGGAAAAAAAGTGCATCATCGGTTATTATTAACCCTTAACTGATGTGTTGGGTCCAGGGGACCCACGCCTTTTTTAAAAATTAAAAAATACCCGTTGTGACTGAATTTTAAAGTGCAAATTTTATTTTGAAAACTAATTTTCCCATTTTTTTTTTATTTTTTAACTGCTTTAGAAAATGTTATATTTGAAAGTTTTATAAAGAAATTTGTAACAAAATTTAATTTTGTATTTTTTTTTATCATTTAAAAACACCTGGGTCCACTGGACCCACGATTTTAGATACGTCAGTAAATTTCACCACATCAGTTAAGGGTTAATATTATTTATTCATTAAAGTTAAGTGAAATTTAGTGTCTTGTCCATGAGATCGGTAAAATACTTAAGTAAATTTCGAAATTTGACACTAGCATCATATCAAAACTAATTTAGTCAATTTACTCAAATTTCCGTTCAGTAAATAACGTTGCCTAAATATCTAGCCCCTAATATTTCCTGAACGTGCCCAATTTTTTTTTGTTATTTTGTAGAATAAATTATTCTTGATTGAAAAATTCAATGTTTTTATCTGATTGTTTATGAGCCTAATAACTTTATTCGTCGAACAGTTAACTGACTGTTTATTAGAAGATTGAAAAATTGGCTCTAATCCAATAAAGTTGAGTTTTTTTTTTTTTTTTTTTTGTTCTAAATTTTCTTGGAAGAGAGAACATAAGCTCAGAGACAGGACTTTTGATTTGAAACGAGCTGTAATAGTATACTATAGTTTGTATAAACAAGGATAAAAGTGAATTTTTGTAACTTGGCCTCCATAAAACGTTGAGCGACATTCGGGAACTACTACTGCTAAGGTTTTGCTGTTTCAGACAAAAATATAGAATATTTTAATAAGAAAAAAAAAAAGTTACACATACACCATAGTGACCGAAAAATCGTAAATAGATTCTACCGCCACTTTATCATGTTTTTTTTTTTTTTTTGACAGCCTACCCGACAAACAATTTTGGTTCTATAAAGCTTTACAGATGCAATTGTTGCTTCTGTAAAGCATTATAGAAGCAAAATTGTTAGTAGGGTAAGACACTATACAGTTATTCTTTTTAAATTTTATAAAAATAGTGCTAAAATTTCGCAGCTATTGTATTTAAACTGTACGAAAAATATAAAGAAATCATCCCAAAATAAACCGTACATAAAAAATTTAAACAAAAAAAATAATTTTCTTACTTTTTCGAACTTTATCTTCCACCTGCTTCACTGTTAGATTTTCATAAAGATTCACCTGCATTTTGAAGGCCTGAAAGGTTTTCTTCAAAAGTCGAACATCTTCAATGCTTCCAATACGAAATTCCTTATCCGGACTGTCAAATTTATCATTATGGAATATATGAACTACTCCAGGTGATTGTTTCTTTTTCACCACAGATGGCGCTGAGGTAGTCTGGGTTAGTGATGGCAGTACTGAAGTTTTCAACAAAGAGGTACTCGGCTGTGGTTGAGGGTTACTAGTAAATGACACAGGATATGAAGATGTCGGTTTCGCCGTGAATGTCATTGGTCCCGGCGATGATGATGTATTTGACGATTTCGGTGTCAATATGCTAACCTTATTCCAAGTTGGATTCGAAGTAGGTTTGGCATTTTCAATTGATGACATTGGATTCCATATTGTCGATGTGGTTTTTGTTTTTGGAGACGATGAAAAAAGTCCTTTCGAAGTTGTATTAATACTTTTAGCTGGACCAAATGGTGACGAAGAAGAAGAAGTCTTTTTCTCTCTCATCGACGATGTAACACTTGTTGCCCTATATGGAGACTGATAAGTTGTTGTGACAGTTGTGACACTGCTCGACGATCCAGCAGGCAATAATGGTGTTCTTAAAGTGGGTAAGTTAGCATTTCGATAAGGTGACTCATATTTTGAACTAAACGGTGTCGCATCTATTCGTCGAACAATAGATGGTTCTGTCTTCTGTCGAGGTGGTAGAATTGCTTTTTGTTTTGATACAGCTCCAGCTCCCGCCCCCCACTTTGACGACGAATCCATAAGAGAAAGTGCACTACCGCCTGATTTAGGTTCAAGTTCTCGCAAAGTTCGAGTTATTTGCGAAGAAAACTCTTGTTTCTGTGAAATTGTTTGTGACGAAGAAATTGTTATTTTCGTCTTGGTCGATGACGAATTCGCCGTAGATTTATATTTCGATTCGAAAGAAGTTATTGCACTTCCCGAAGACGTTTGAAAACCACCATCAGTTCGATAGATAGTAGTTGTAGTGTTTTTCGATTTGTCTTTGTCCTTGGATTTTTTCCAAAACATGATTGAAAAAAATATAGATATTCACTTAAATTTTCACTCGATAATAAAATAATAATTTGCAACTTTTATCTGCAGTGCAAATAGAAAAAGTACGGAAAAGGGGGATCTACCACAGAAAAAATAAGCCAGCTATCACAGATAAGATAAGATACAATAGAAAATCGATAGATAAAAATATTTCAACAAGGGGTGATTCGACAGCCGGTTAATTTAGTTGTTTTTATTCACTTGACTTGGGTACATAATTCCAAGCCGGAACCACCCGATCGTGTTGAAGAAAAAAACTCGATTAAACAACCTAATCAAAGTTGTTAAACTACAACCAGTACAATGCTGTATCTCGGCATGTGTGCCTTTTTGTTCATACAAAAGGTATGATTCAGCTCAGAGAGACCAAAGTATACAAAAAAAAAAAAGATAAAATTCGTTGAACTTAATAAAATTCAGAGAAACCATTTTAATGATGAATTTTTGATTTCTTCTTTTGACGCTCTCATTTTTTGTGTGTTTTTGTTGACGACAATTTAAGGAAAAATATTAAAACAAAACAAAAATTCTGAGTAATTTTCATGAAAAAAAAATCATATTCAGATAAAGTATCTACACAAAGAGCGAAAGTTGGAAAATCTATTTTTGGCGGAAACTTTTCTTCTTTTTTTTCGATTTGAATTTGTACGTGAATATCGTTTAGGAGCGTATACAGATAAGAGTACGAGAGATCTTGGAGAATGAGAATTTATATTTGTTTTGTTCTCAGGAATTATTGAGATGCTGTTTTTTTTTTCAGACTCTGAGAGATAAAGTTGCATTTGGGAAGTCAGTTTAAATGATTTGATTTATACACGGAGAAAAAATGACACCTTAAAATAAGATGATGCATACCATAAATCCCACCACTTAAAAACAATACGATTCCCGCTTAAAATAAGTCGACTCCGCCTAAATTTAAGGTGAACTTCATTTCATTAAATGTGGATTTTCATCTTAAAAAACTGAAAAAAAAATTTTAAATTATGGTCAGATTTTAACTTTAGTTGTTGTTGTTTAGTTTAGTTTTATTAAAATGTTTCCCACTTAAATTAAGTGGATTTCTTTTAAATTTTCAAGAAATTAAGGTGATTTTGTCCGCTTAATTTAAGACGGAAACCATCTTGGCAAAAAACTATGCAGAGATCCGCTTAATTTAAGGTGGTCTTTTTCTCTGTGTTTCGGCTTTGGTCTAAAACTATATCAGCCTTTATTAGAAAATGACTTAAATTTACAACATTACCGCCGAAATTATAAAGAATTTTAGTATTTTGTATTGAATGACGTATTTATAGGTCATTAGTTAAACTCATTGCTCGAAGCTCTTTAAGTGATATTGCTGTGTTTGTTTACTAATTGATAAACACAAAGGTACAAGAAAAATGAGGTTGGTTGTGTGGATGTTTTAATTTTGTTTATTTATTAAAGCTCCGTGCGGGGCAGAAAACATTAAGGTACAAAAATTATTAAAAAAAACGTAGTGGCTACCAGTACAACAGGTATACCAAGAAATTGTTGTTACATACTTATGTATATGTACAATTGTACATACCTATATTCGTAAATTAAATTCGTAAAAAGTAAATTCGTTACAATGACAATTGGATCTTCTTGTTTGTTCTGTTCTGTTAGGTTGGGTGAGCGTATTTCCGACTTTATTGATAATATGAGTTAATTTTTTTTTTTTATTTTTGCTCAATTGAGGCAATTTGCCATCTAAATTATATCTCAACAAAAAAAAAATACTATTTCAGAAACTTAAACCCAAACACATAGCATAGGGTTGCCAGATATATTTTGAAGAAACTAGTAATCGAGATGTAAAATCCCGGACTTTCCCGGACAAATAAGGACACAAAAAAGAGTACAAAACTAGGACAAAAGGAATGCATAGTTTTATAAAAACAAAAAAAAGCGGAACAATCTTTTCTAAATTTAACTAAAAATCACATTTTTAACCCTTGTTCCCGTAGCATTTTTTTCTTATTTTGTTCACAAAAAAAAAATTAAAGTAAAAATTTTAGCTAATATTAGAAAAGTTGGAATGAAGTTACAGTAAAAAAAAATTTTTAAATTCCATTAAAATCCAATTGCTCAAAATTTTAAACGATTTAGAGCCAATTTTTCAATCTTCTAATAAACAGTCAGTTAGCTGTTCGACGAATAAAGTTATTAGGCTCATAAACTATCAGATAAAAACATTGAATTTTTCAATCAAGAATAATTTATTCTACAAAATAACAAAAAAAAAATTGTCAAATTCAAAAATATTTAAAATTAAACGTCATTTTTAGTCATGATTGTTTTTGTTTTCTTGTGTTCCACTGTATTTTTTTCAAAATTCTTTCAAAACAGCTTTGACAACTGACACAATATTTTTGTTGAGATTATTCCTTAGAATAATTTTTATTCGTCTCTGAAAGAAGCAGATAGTTTTATTTTAAGGAATAAGCTATATCTGCTTGTTGAAAAATTGATTTTTTCTCTATCCTTAGGAATAAGTACTAAATGACTGTTTAACTGACTATTGAAAAATTGGCCCTTAGATAAATGCTAATAGAATTTTTAGTAAGTTACTATTTAAGTTAGAAAATGGTCTTTTTGACTTAGCAATCGTTTAAAATTTTGCACCTTGAGTCTTACAATAAGGTACCTACTGTAATAAATAATAAAATTTAAATAAATTATTAAAATAAATTTTTGTTGGTCAGAGAATTTACTAACCAGTACCTCATACGCACAGTTTTGAGTTTTGATTATATTGGAACAGAACACAAAAAAGAATTGAGCAGATAATAGACCAAAATAAAAACGCCTCGCTTTTAATGAACTCGATTCGTTTTTTGAATAAGAAATGAATTAAGAGTAGCATACAAAAAGTGAGATTTTTAAAGGCTTCAAAAGAGTACAATCCCGGACAATTGATAGAAACTATCCCGGACGTCCCCCACACAGCCAAAAAAGAGTACATGTCCGGGAAAACCCGGACGCATGGCAACCCTAACATAGCACCTACACGAAAGATAGACTTTTTCGTGGAACGAAATATAAGAAAGCTAATTTTTTTCAAATCTGTATTCCAAATGTATTCCATAATTGATAATTTTTATGGGAGCTTTAGCTCGATCTGCGTACCAGGCTTGAAAGAAAGGTATTAGAAAAGCTTCAGTCTTGGTTTTCGGGAAACCACTCCTCTGGCAAAATCCGACATTTTGGAAATCGTAAATTGGTATAATATCTCCCAAACTATTGGCTTGACGGCAAAAGTTACTCAATCAAAGTTTAAGGTACACTGTTTTTCTACGTGAACACGTACTTTTGAGGTTATGTCCATCTCATTTTTCTCATCAGTCCCAAACCAAAGATACGAAACTTTAAAGAGCAATTTCTCTCAATATGTTTAAACAATATACTAGGTAATATGATTTTAGCATAAGGTATAAAAAAAAGGCTTAATCATGTGCATACGTTATGTAAGAACAACAAAAAATCGATATGTGAGGGGATTTTGTTTCCATCATCTACAACAGTTTTCTCCAAAGATTAACTTAAAATGAAAAAATAAATAATTAATTATACTTACAATATCGTGGTATAATATTGTTGAAATTTGAATTGTTTTTAGTCAAACATCCCTTCTTTATTTATTTAATAAATCAATTTGTTTTGATTATAAGTTTTTGAAAAATTAGTTTTAGCGCTCTCAAGTGAGCCTGATAGAAAAGCAGTTTGTCTATTTTTCAATTTTCTCCTAAACTATAGAAGGTATAGAAAGGAACATTATGGTTTTCAGTGTTTATCAACTAAAGCACTCTACTTTATCGATCGATTTCGTATTGAAACCCACACTCTTGACAAAAATAATATTCAATGTGTTTTTAAAACTTTTTTGTTCTCAAATTTTGGCTTTGAAATCGTTTATTTCGAAAACAACTGATTGCAATAACTTGATTTAAAAAAATAAAATAAAGTGTGCAATTTTGGTATTTGTAGGTAAATGTTGCCGTTGTTTTTAAATATATTTTTTTGTTTTAATTCCTTTTTTTTAGAAAATTGCCCCTCCCGCCTTAACAGAGGGAGAAAGACCCCTTTCTATTATAGTAAAGAATGATTGCAGGTATTGAACCCCTCTACAAAAAAAAAAAACAATATCAATTCTTGACATCTAAGTTATCCTTCTCTCCCCTCAAATATTTCGAAAAACCAAACCCTCACATTTAATATCACTCCGCATATTTATCTTCTTTTACAACCCATTGAACGATTCCAGCAATAAAAACTCTTGAACGTGTTAGTTCCTTTCTGTTTCTATAAGACATAATCAATATAGCCTATTAAAAAAGTCGCCATTTACAAAGGGACATTTTGAAATTGTGAGCGATTTGACAGTTTTATAATTTTTAATGGAAACTTTAAATAAATTATTTGGACTTCAGTGTTCAATTTGTAGGTATTATTTTGTAAACTATTGTTATTGATTTAGAACCAACATTTAAGCAAAATACGCTCATTGCTATTAAATTATGTTTTAATTCCAAATTTCTTTCGCAAGTTACTAGCAAACCTACTTTGGTTACACTAACGACGAAAGCTTTTGCATTTTTTGTTTGCAATATTTATATTCTGTGAAAGCTTTTGAATGAAACAATAATTTACAGTCCTACATTGATATTGTCTTTCAACGGTCAGATACTTACTTTGATCAAGAGAAACTTTTTTTAATTTTATTAAAATATACATAGTTTTGTTTGTTTTACGAAGTCGAAGTAAAAAACAATTAGACTTAAAATATAACTCAAAAATGCACTAACATCTTATTTGTGTGTTTATTAGTCATCCTCATCATTCATCATAAAAACAAAAATCGAACTTTTAAAATCATGAAGCGTTCCGTAGCTGTGATTATTTTCAACGAAGAATCTGAAAGAAGAGATGAACTGAAAATAATCACCAATACATTTTATCGAATGAATATGTTAGTGGAAGTTCTTGTTAATAAACCGGCCGAAGAAATTCAGAAAGCAATTGTAGAATGTAAGAAATGTTTTTTTTTTTACAAAATTTGACAAATAATGATTTTCTGTATTATGATAACAGCTGTGTTGATTCAGGGTTGTAAAAATATAAAAATACATTTGAAATTAAAAACATAATATTTTCAAGTGAAAAAAATTTGAATTAATAAAAAAATTTGTATGGCAATTGAAAAATATTTGCATTAAAAAAAAATATTTATTGCAAATAGAAATAATTTGCATTAAAAAAATGTTAGATATTGCAACTGAAAAATATTTGCATTGAAAATAAAATTTTTATTGACAAAAAAATTCAATGCAAAATGTGTGCATTAAACATTCGTCGAATTTCTTACAATTTTGGCTATTGACCATACATAAGGTATAAAAAATAGCTTATGTATGGTGAAATAGTCAAAATTCTAAGAAATTCGACGAAATTTGCATTTGCATTGATTTTTTTTTTTTTCAATGCAGAAAATTTTTTACTGGCAACTTAATTTTTTTAATGCAAAATATTATTATTTAAAATAAAAATTTTATTTTCAATGCAAATATTGTTCATTTGCAATAACTTTCTTTCATTCCAAATTTTTTTATCAGAATAAATATTTTTTTTTAATGCAATTATTTTTCAATTGCAATACATTTTTTGTTTAATGCAATTTTTTTTTTATTTGCAACAAATATTTTTTTTAATGCAAATATTTTTCAATTTTTATTTCAGTTGCAATAAATATTTTTTTTTAATGCAAACATTTTTTACTTGCAATATATTTAACAAATGAATTTAAAAAAAAATTATTTTTTACAATCCTGCGTTGTTTAATCTTTTTTTTTACATTCTATGTACATTCTTATCACAAAACTTCTATTATTTATATTTATAGTAACAGAAATGGACGGAGATGAAATAATAGATATAATATTTGTGATTCATGCCAAGCAAGTAAATGACTATGAAAGAAAATTCTCAACAATTGATGGTAAAATCTTCGATCTTTATAAAAACATAATAAATTATCTTCTTGAAGTGAGAGACTTTAAAGAGAAGCAAAAATATATTATTTTCAAAGTAAATGGACGTGATGATAATTCCGACAATTTAGTTCCATTTGAAAGTGATAGAGAATTTAGATGTATAAGTTATGGATTGAGAACTAGTATTGTATGGTCGGAAGAAGAAGAATTTATTAAGAAGTTTTTTAAAGATTTGGGTGATCATAGAAATGTATCGACAGCTTTGCAAAATAATAGGTACGACACGAGTATTTTAAGTATACTTTGATGATCTTTTAATTGTTAAATATTTTTCTATTTTTTTTTTTTTTTAAGTAAATTGATTACACAAGAAGAATTAGCATTAGTTACTGGAGACTTGATATTGGAGGTGCCTATATCTAATCCTGAACTAACATCGGAATTTCACGAGTTCGTTATTGGTTAATTAAATTATTAAATTAATTAAATAACTTGTTAAAAAAATTGTATGGAAAAGAACATTTTAAAAAGGACATTAAATTGAATTTGTGATATTTTTAAATAAACTTTTTTATGCACATAAATATTTCATAATGTGTAACGTAATATTTAGCTGTTAAAATTTGAAAAACGCAATATTACTGTGTTTAGCCAAAAATAATTTAAAAACTAACAAATCAATTAAAGTTAGTAAAAAATAATAATATTAACTCTAATATTTAAAATTATTTTATTCCTGAAATGTTTAAAGCTTTAATTTTAACGAATGTATAAAATTTGTACTCGTAACTTTATGAATTATTCAGCCCTTAATCATTAGAATTTAATTTTTTGTAATTTACTTGAAATGTATTAAAGTGTAATGTAGAGTCGCTAGTAGCCGGCCACTTTAGGAGTCTTTCTCTTAAAATAAAGCACAGAAACGTCAAAAATATTAAAATTTTTGAATAATTTTTCTGTGAGATAAAAAAAGTTAATTTTATTGTTCCCAAAAATAATTTATGTAAGCTTTTGGAACAAAAAGTCAGTTTTTCGTAGATACATACATATATCCGGCCTTTGTTTCATATTTCCGGCCATCTAGGGTCCCATCTTCGGCCACGGACTTAATTAGGTAAAGCTTAAATAAATTGAATGCTTTTTATTTACATTTTTATTTTTTTAAGAATTTAAAAATAATTATTTTATGTCAACACTTAAATCCTTATCCTTAATCCATATGTGCATTCTGCATTAAAACAACGGCATTTAAGAAATAACAACTTGGCGTGCGATACTGGGAGCAGCGAGCTAAGGATAGAGCTGGCTGGCGAAGCTTGTTGGTTGAGGCCCAAATCCACAGCGGATTGTAGCCGCCTTACGGCGCTGGTCACCCTAAGTAAGTAAGTATTTAAGAAATAATCTAAGGTTATGGTTTATTATGCAAATAGTTACAAAATAACTATTCTTTTTCTCTCAGTGTATGTATGAACATAATTCTGTATTTTAGTATTCTACTGTATTATTCTGTGTTCCAAAATCGTGTTAATGAAAAAAAAATATTAATTTTTTTAAATTATAGATTTTGGAATACCAGAATTTTGAAATCCAGAATATTGAAATACTCAATTATTATGAATTTACATACAGATTGAGATAAACAGAATTTTGGAAAACCATTTTTAAATTTTTTGCAGAATTTTGTTAAACAGAATTTTAAAAGCTGTATTTTATAAAAAAAAAAACAATTTTGAACACTGCAAAATTTTACCCCAACCCTGTACCTATAATATTTTCATTTGAAATTTGACTGGAAACCAATAACTTCTCCATCAAGCTAGTAAATCATGTGATGAAAGAAGAACATAGTTTTATAATTCTAATTATTGTATGTCATCAGAAATACATACTTACAATAATTAGGAATAAATTAAAGAACACATTTTCAATGCACATTAATTGTAATCCCAACCGTCCCTATCGAACAACAAATGACCCACTTTTACTACCTTCTTCATAAAAACTTTTGTTTCTTTTTCTTTTTAACTACAGTCTTGTTTGATAAATTTTGAAATTATTTGTACTTTTATACGTTGAAATCTGCACGACAGGGTTTCAAGTACTTTCTCTTATGGTAAATTATGTGTTTAAAGCTTATTAAAAATAATGAAAGAATATATTTAATTTAATTTTAAGAGAAGTAGACCAGGGTCGATAATTTTTGAAACCAAAAAAAATCATAGTAGAATGAAACCCATTGGAAAAGGAGGTGAATATGATGAAAATTAAAGGAAAAATAAATTACGGGCGAGCCGAGTTCGGGAAGTGGGTGGGTTGAGTTTTTAATGGTAAAAAATGGTATATCTCGATTTCCGGCAAAACTACAAATCCTATAGAAAAAAATTGTATGGCAAAGTTGTAGGTAATAAAAAGATCTACAACTTTTGTATCAACAATTTTTCACATAACCTCAAAATTTATGTGAAAATTTCAAAAAACCGAGTTTTTGGTTTTTTATTTTTATCTTTTTCAAAAACAAACATTTTTCTACGAAATTTGGTGAAAACTTACCTTATTATGTCCCAAATACACTGTAATTTATTTGATTTAAAATATTAATTTTTTCACCTTATTTTGACTTAATACCAAAAAAACACCCTAATTTTCAATCGAAAATTCACGTGTCAAAATATCAGCTTTTTTCAAAAAGTCGGTGGGCATTTCGTTCGTTAAAATGTCTATTTTCTGATGGTGTAAAAAAAATTTTACATTAGTATACTATAGAACATGTTCGAGTAAAATTCAAAAAATGAAAAAAGCTTGAATTCAAAAAAAAAATTTTATCATTGTTTACAATTTTGGCCTATTTATTCAAATTTACACTTTAATTACTCAAAAAACGTAAGATTAATCAATGTTACATGAAATCTTACGTTTTTTGAGTAATTAATTAATTATAAAATTTTATCATTGTTTACAATTTTGGCCTATTTATTCAAATTCACACTTTATAAAGTGTAAATTTGAATAAATAGGCCAAAATTGTAAACAATGATATACATTTTTTTTTGAATTCAAGCTTTTTTCATTTTTTGAATTTTACTAGAACATGTTCTATAGTATACTAATGTAAAATTTTTTTTACACCATCAGAAAATAGACATTTTAACGAACGAAATGCCCACCGACTTTTTGAAAAAAGCTGATATTTTGACACGTGAATTTTCGATTGAAAATTAGGGTGTTTTTTTGGTATTAAGTCAAAATAAGGTGAAAAAATTAATATTTTAAATCAAATAAATTACAGTGTATTTGGGACATAATAAGGTAAGTTTTCACCAAATTTCGTAGAAAAATGTTTGTTTTTGAAAGAGATAAAAATAAAAAACCAAAAACTCTTTTTTTTTAATTTTTCACATACATTTTGAGGTTATGTGAAAAATTGTTGATACAAAAGTTGTAGATCTTTTTATTACCTACAGCTTTGCCATACAACTTTTTTCTATAGGATTTGTAGTTTTGCCGGAAATCGAGATATACCATTTTTTACCATTAAAAACTCAACCCACCTACTTCCCGAACTCGGCTCGCCCGTAATTTATTTTTCCTTTCATTCTTATCATAATCATATTCTCCTCCTTTTCCAATGGGTTTCATCCTACTATGATTTTTTTGTACTTTTTAATGTTTTTGAAGGCATCGGCACTGGTCTAAAGATTAATAAGAACTTAAAAAAAAATTATAAAATTTGTTTTAAAATTACAAAAACATCTCTTTAAATGGTTTAACTTTTAACATCCAAACGAAGTATGCCATTTGATTTTTATAAAAGAATTTTTAGAAGAAAAATTTAAAAAAATGTTTTAAAAATAAACAACAAAAAATAAACCAAATAAAGGTGACTAAAAGGTTTTTACAAAAATTTTCACGAGAAATTTAGAAATCAAGAAAACGGTTCTATCACCCCTGTTCTGATTTTCGCGCTGAATTGAATTCGTTAGTGAAATTGATTTTCAAACAGATTTAAACAAAATCGAAAGTCGAAACGAAATGAAAACTCCATAGTTTTTTAGAACGAAAGTATCGCTTTCGTATACGAAAATCAGAACAGAAGTGTATGGCAGGTATACCATTAAAAATAGTTAAACAAATTTTATTATTTCAGAAGAGTAGGATCTTATTATTTGCTTGTTTTTGATAAAACAAACTTTTTGTGGTCATATGGCAGACACGGTTCATTTTGCTACGAACAAAATTCAATTTCAGAATTGGATACCCATTTTTCCTTATTATCGTAATGTCATGTCTGAGTCTGATTGTTATCCCTAATTCGATTTTTTTACGAAACCGT
Organism: Episyrphus balteatus; assembly: GCF_945859705.1. NCBI lineage: Eukaryota > Metazoa > Arthropoda > Insecta > Diptera > Syrphidae > Episyrphus > Episyrphus balteatus. The sequence goes on from NC_079137.1 coordinate 49,074,295, forward strand.
TACCTACCACATATGTGCCCTTAATTATGAAAGTGGACTAAGTCACTCCTAAAAATACGACAAATTCTAGCCTAAAATAAAATTATTATATTTAATGGGTAGAGCCTATTTGAAAGCGAAATTGCAGTATAAATAAACTTCCTTATTGCTCCTTCAGTGATTTCATAAAAGAATTACAATTAAATGGTTATTAGAAAATTATTATGTAAGTTTTTCTTTTAACAATACAAAAAGTGACTTAGTCCACTTTCATAATCATGAGCACATATATCGCAAGCAGGATTCTAAAAAGTAATTTTCTTAAGGGGTTATATCTAGTTGCATCTAAGTGCGAAAAAAATGTTCTTTTTTGTGGATTTTTTAAAGAGGTATTAAAACATAAAGAATACATGTACATTAGGGAAAAGTGAAAAACCTTTTTTTCGATTTTTGCGTGTCCTGTATTATCAATCGTTAGTCCATGATCTAAAATGTACACAACCAAAATTTTAGTCAGTTATGTCAACATCTTGAGGTGGCGCACTAGACTTGAATGAAAAAAAATATAAATCTTCAGAAGGCAATATGTTTGGCTAAAATTTTGGCTGTACACTTTTTAGGTCAAGGATCAACGATAGATAATACAGGCCACACGAAAATCGAAAAACATGTTTTTTCACTCCACTCTAATATGGGTACATATAGCAAATTTAATGTATTAAAATTCGCTTTGTATTTAAAAAAATATTGTAGTAGATCTCCTAGACGACCTCCAAAACAAGGTGTCTGGCGGTGAGCAAAATATCTCTGATCCAAATCACATAAAAATAAAAAAAAAAAACAAAGATTAATTTCCAGGATAGTCAAAATTTTGATTTTTGACAAAATGGCGGCTTCCCAAATTATTGTCAAAACCCTTATTCCTTCGTTCATCACCTGACAAAAGTATCTAACTCCACCAGTTTCGGAGAAATTTTGCTCACCGACTTTGAAAACACAGTTTCGAGAAAAACATGTTTAAAAATTTTGGGAACCATAGAAAATTTGTTAAAAAGTCTTAACAAATACTTATTTTCTATGAACTAATTGCTGTATCAATATGAAATTTTTAGACAACATTCTTGTATATTTAAAGTATGCAAAAAAAATTATTTGATTTTTTTTCAAAATTAAAACTATAGGTATAACCCTTTTCCATTACAGATTAAAGAAAATAAATATTTTTTTCTAATAAAACTTTTGCATTAAAAAAATATTTATTGAAACTAAAAAAATATTTATTGCAACTGAAAAATATTTTTACAAAAAAAAAAAAAAATAAAATACATAATAGGGGTATTCACGTAAACGCGGAAAACCCGTAGAAACCGTAGAAACTGTAGAATTTTCTATCGGTAGAAATGAGCTGTCAAAATTTGTATGGGAAAAATATTCCGCAAATCATAGAATTTTATCTCACAAATTTGAAGCAGAAACCGTAGAAAAAAAATCAGATAAACTTTGAGTATGTTCAATCACATATCGGATAGGCTATCTGGGATCCCCGTATTTAGAATATCATTTTGAACGCGATTTATGTCTTATTATTCAGATAACCACAAATAAAATATGTTAATATTGAAAAGAGAATATTGTTTTATTTGAGCAAAATACATTTTTTTAATTGTTGTATAGTATTTGCAAAATTAGCTTGACTCATTTTTTTTAATTAAACAAGTTCAATTTGACGTTTAACAAACAGCTGTTTGTTTCCCTTGTTTACGCAATTATTTTCTTCTGGGGTGTTCATTTAAACCTTTTGCGAAATTTTCTATTTTTCTGCAAAGTAGAAAATTATCTCGTTACGTGAATACCCTTAATATTTTCCATTAAAAAAAAAATTGTTGAAAATTAAATGTTTTCTGAATTGAAAAAATACTCGTCTTAATTCTTACAATTTTGGCTATTTGACCATGCATAAGTTATTTCAACGTAATGTAATGTAAGAAATTCAACGAATATTAAAAAAAAATATTTGATGCACACATTTTGCTTTGCATTTTTTTTCCAATACAGAAAATTTTTATTTGCAATAAATTTTTTTTTAATGCAATTTTTGTTTGTATATGTACCTATATGTTTTTTTTTCTAATTTCAAATGCTGCATTTTTTTCAATTGATATTTTTACAACCTTTATCGAAAGTACAAAGCCCATAGTCCTTTTAAGTTTAAAAAGAATTGAAATTCGTCTATAAAATAAAATGGTACGTATACGTCGGAGTGAACAATATTTCATTATGGAAAAATTAAACAAAAAATATAAATTTAATTTAATCAGTAAAAAAAAAAATTATTGCAACCAAAAATTTAAACAAAATTTTACAAAAGAGACTGTACTTAGAACCTCTTTATAAAACGTAAGCAATTGACAAACGTGCATTGAAAATAACTCGAAGGAATCAACAGCGTTTTTTTTTTTTTGAATACTCATTTCAATACGAATAGTAAGTAAGCGTCAGCTGATAGTGGAGAAGTGAGCAAGAATATTTCAAATCAGTTATACTTGAATTCAACCGGGAACAACAACATTATCTACATTCGGGTCGACAACAAAACAAAAAAAAAAAAACTTCAATAAATGTTGGAATCGAGTCCGGGTATCATAAAGTAAACAAATATCATGAGAGAACTCATTATTTACTCTTCTTATTATTTATTTTTTTCGTATCTATCATAACAGTTAAGTCAATATCTAAGTGATAAGATAAGAGGCATTATGTTAATTTGTAATCATAAATGTTTGAATTAAAAAATTATAAACAATTCATATAGAGGAATTATGAAAAATTGGGTTATCATAAACCAGAGAGAGATTGCGAATATTTGCCAAATTATAATTTAAAAACAAAAAATTTTGTGATGGTGCAGAATTTTGAATTTAATCACATACAAAAATTATGAAGTGCGTGTCAAATACAAGTTCTAAGTGGTATATCTTTTATGTAACGACGATAATTTTGAACTTGAGAAGAAAATAAATGTGAGAATTTAAAGCTGACTGTTATTGATTTTTGCAAAGTGGGTGTTTATATTTTTTTTTTATTATTTTGCACTGTCTTAAAAATTAAATTAGTCAGCAGCTGGTTTAAGTTGTTTATGGTCAATTGTTTTTGTTTTTTATTGAAACACCGAAATCATTATATTTTTTGAAACAAATGTTGGTACTTGTTATACTTACCAATTTGGAATTTGGAATATAATTATTTTCAATTGTGTATGGAAATAATAACCCCTTAATTACAAAAAGTGAATGAAAAAAACATCAGACAATTTTTTAAATTTTTTATCTGATATTACCATATTTATTCTGATGTGAAACGTTTTGAAGTTAAACTTGAATTAGTTTGAAAATAACAAGTATAACGAGAAAGAAGTTATTTTGTCCAGCATTCAAAATTTTGAACTGAAAAGTAATTTGCTGAGTATTTATTAAGGGTATTTTGGTATCATTGTACCTACCTACTTTATACTTTGTGTTTTTTTTTAAATTTAATTCAATAGTTAAGTCACATAAGGATTCAACCTCCGAATGAATGCTGATAGGCTAAAAGTTTTGTACCATCGGTTTTCGATAAATAATAACAAATAGGTAAAACTGTTATACTGATAATGATAAAATATGACAATACAAAAAAAACGGACATAACTTTTGGTTGTTAGTTCGTTTTGCTTTTGGTTTCTTGAATTGCCATTGAAAAATAACTTGAATTCATGTGTAGCATGTTTAAAAGAAGCCAATAACAAATATTGGCAGGTCTCGGTTGGAGCTTGAAAATTGCTTCTTACGGATACGATTTTTTTTAAGCTTTTGAAGAAAGTTATACATTGAAAGTGCAAAGATATTTATAAAACAAGATTCTGCGTATTATATTTTTTTTTGAAGTTAGGTATACTTTTTCGTATACCGGCGTTGTACACTTTGTCATGAATGTCAAAGGGATTATTTAGTAGCTCCGCCGCTTATATAATTATAATTGTTTATTGTTTGTTATCGTGTGAACCTACTAAATATGAAATTCTGTGAGTGAGAAAAGTATAACTTCAATCGCGTGTGCATGTGTAATGTGTCTTTCTTTTTAATAACAGTTTTGTTTATTAACGACCCCAGTTTAACCCGAAAAATACTAAAATAGTCAAAGAAAAGTATAAAACTATTAACAGGGTAATTTTTTGGTATACATGTTAGTATTGAGATGGTTTACACAATCTGTGAAAACTTCTGAAGTTTTCATAGTCCGTCCACTAGGGCCGTCTTAGAGGTCCAAATGTCACAAAAACTTATATCTCAAAAACAATAGGTTTTACACAAAAAATATGAGCTTAGAGTTTTCTTGCATCACTCACCTTTAAGAAATTTATCGCTTCAAAATTTTATAGGGTACCATAAAATGCAATTTTATCTGAAGTACGAATACATGAGAAAATTTTAAATGTTATAATTTCTAAATTACGAGTGATAAAAAAAAAATATTTTAAGGACAGTATTTCGATTGAAAATACACTAGCCCAAAAAATTAAGTGAACAAAAAAAATCGTGATTTTTTTAGTGATATTCGATAGGCTGTATCTCAGTAAAAATGACCGCATCATGACAAAATAAAAAGCGTGTAAAAGCTCTATTCTTCTAGTTTTAGGATTAAATGTTAAAATATTTTCTTTCTAACGGTAAAATAGCTAAATCGTTGAAACTGTTAAAAAACAAAAATTTTCCAATTTTTGTTTGTTTTTACTTTTCCCTTAAGAAAGTGGGAAAATTTTTTCTGAAAAAATGATTATTATTTTTAGAAAGGCTATTTATTTGGCTTTAAGACTCATTTTGTTTCAAACTTCTACGATTTTTTTTAACTGCAATATAAGTCATCAAACCAAAAACCATACTTTTGACTTTGACTATCAATATCTAAACAACGGATCACTGTACAGAATACTCAAGGACACATTTAAAAACTTCATTCAATTTTCTACAAAGAAATTAAGTTTGCTTTGTTAAACAAATTGTTTTCTTATTTTTTAGATTAATTTAGAAAAGCTATCAAAATAGGCATTTTTACGGTTTTTTTTAGAAAATTTTTGCTTAAAGTCACTATATGATTAAATCCAAAGGTTAAAAAATAATGAATGAAGATGAAAGGTTGAAATCATTAAACAACATAAAGTTTTTAAAAATAAATACTGTGTTGCAGTTGAAATAATTACACTGGCGCAAAATTTTAAACGATTAAGTAAATTGCTAAAGTCGTTTTAGTAAGTCACTTAGCTAAAAAGCATACGGATTTTTAACTTAGTAATTTACTAAATGGCTTTAGCAATTTACTAAATCGTTTAAAATTTTGCGCTTCTATGTTTTGAATTTTATTATACCCCCAAATTTAGTGCAAAAAAATTATTTTTAATAACCGCCACTGAAAAACTTCTTGTCTCGTCAATATTCTAGAAAAAAGAAATCAAGAACTTGGAAACGATATAAACCATGTGGAAAATAACGAGGCTTAGAATTTTTGCAAAGCCTGAAATTCAGCCAGTAAATCCAGATTTTGGGGTGTAGTAAAAATTATTTATACATTTATTTATCACTGTAAAAAGCCCTACAAAACATGATGAGAATTTTGTCGAATGTTAGTAGATATAGAGTGTTTTCAATAACGTCTGCCCAACTTAGGCTTGCGTAAAGTCAGAAATGCGATCGGTTCAAAAACGTCGTTAACGTGTCGGGCAGATTGCGCAGCCAAAATTTGATGGCTGGAGAACTCACGTAAAACATTTTTTATTGTTAATAAATGTTCTTTTTTCATTTTTCGAAAAATTTAGATTTTAATGAATCCGAAAATTTCTAAACCGTGTTTTTCAACGTGATTATTAAATTGTAATTTTTCGTATTAGGGTGGCTCAGTTTCGTATTAGGCTACTGCAGCATTACAAAAAAAATCTAAGTGGATATTATTTTCATCAAATTATCGAAGAAACAAAAATTGCCATTAGGGGTTGTTCAAAATTTATTGTTTTATCAAAAAAACAAAATTGATTTTTACTACCTATAGATAAAGTTTGTAAAACCTGGTTTTTAAAATAGTGTAGAATACTTTACATTTACTCTTAGAATTCAACCAAAATCGATTTAAATAGAGAGAAAAAGATAATTATATTTCTAATCAGAATGGCCTTTACAAATTTTCTGTGCGACAATGCGTTCTCGAGATGATAGCCCCCAACAAGACCAAATCAATACGAAAAACTGAGATTTATACTTACAATAAACCCCTATTCAATACTGACCTTATGACAAGAAATAAGCATACATGTAAGCATAATATGCTTAGCATATTATAAATAACTAAATTACCATCTCTCTCTGACTGACTGTTACTTTAAATGAGGAACCCTACCTTAAAGTTAATATGAAAAGAATAAAAAATAAATTAGACCAGCTAAATTTTACACATCAGTTACTTCAAAAAGTATTTTGCTTGTCATGTTTATATTATGTTCAATGCAATATTAATTATATTGCTCATGTAAATATAAACAATTATATTGACTCCTGACGCAATTGATTCCTGAGAAACAGGGGCGTACGTTGAGCTTTCGGGGCCCCGGGGCAAGACCAAATTTTTGGGGCCACTTTGATATAGAAAATAAGAACAAATAAAAAAGTACGTATACACCCACTTATTTTTTTTTTGGGGCCCCTGATATACCTATCTTTTGTTAGTCACTTAAATTATGTAAGTAATATTTTCTGGGGCCCCAAGATATTATGTAATTTTTCTTTCAAAAAAGCAATTTATTTTTTTGGGACCCCTGAGGTAATTCTTTTTTTTAGATGAAATATTATGTGGCTGGCTACCAATTCACTGAAAAATATAATTTGTCTCTCTTGTGTTCGATTCATGTCAATATCTATAACCAGTTGCCTTCTCTGCATTGTCTCCTTACGGGGCCCTAGCGTATTGGGGGCCCCGGGGCACCGCCCCACTTGCCCCAATGGTGTGTACGCCCCTGCTGAGAAAATCTAATGACAATTAATATCAAACGCAGTAGTGTAAAACGAATTCATCTTACTATGTCAAGTACAGAAAGAAATGACCTTCCAGACACGCCAATTCCATTTCTAGTAAATTAATAAGCTAGATCAAAATGTACCAATTAACTAAAATTATCATCATATCAATTTGTAAGTGCTACTGACTGACAAATTGATACAATTAAATTCCATTTGATGGAAATGCCGACAATCCCAAGTGATCAAGTTTTAAGAAGAAAATAAACAAAACAAAACTATTTTGAGAGGGACACATACATTTTTAAAGACTCTAATAAATTTTTTTTTGTTGTATATATTTCTTTTGCAATAAAATTTTTTTATAATGCAAATTTTTTTCAGTAGCAATAAATATTTTTTTTAATGCAATTTTGTTTTATTTCAAATGAGTTTTATTTACAATTGATATTTTTACAATCCTGCTGTAAACATATTAAGCAACTCTAACTCTTAAAGAACTATTTATTAGGGTGTAGCGATTTGAATTTTGTTTTTTATTTTCGATTTGGCATAGTAATAAAAAGTTGGGCTAAAAAATCTTAAGAAAGGTGCGGTTAGTTGAAAATCTAGAATTCTTAAATTTCGATGTTCATACTTTTCGTAAGACTTTTTTCTAAAAAAAATATATTAAAAAGGCAAGTAACTTATTTTTTTGATGTTTCACATCCAGTGAAACATGAATTTAAAAAATAAATTATGTTGAACTTTATTTATTCCCATTTAATTAAAAGGTCAAAAGGTTAAGCATTCCGAGGGGTTGGGGCACCATAAAATGAAATTTTTTTAAAATTTTAAGTATACAGTTTTGTTCGTTTGTAAATAGCGCAACTTTTTATTCTTTTGCCAATTCGAATTAAAAAAAAAAACAAAAATAAAATCGCTTCACCCTACTGTTTATGTAACGCAGTCAAGTAAACTCAATTTTTTTACAAACCCAATGCATGTACCCTTAAATAAAAAACTATTTATAAATTTCTCTTTTCGCCTGAATTTAATGATTTTTCTATATTCTCTATTCTATTTCACAATTTCTATCTCAGAAAAGAACCAACGCACTCTCATCAGCAACAATCACATACTCGTAGCAACTCTTCTCTTCAGTTAAAAACACAATCACAATGGATTTCGATGGAATTCTTGAGGAAATCGGTGAATGTGGAAGATATCAGAAAATAAATTATCTTCTAATTTGTTTGCCGGTAATGTTTGCTGCTGCAAATAGTCTATCATACGTTTTCACTGCAGGTATCCCAAACTATAGGTAAGCAATGACAAAGCACTTAGATTCCAATCCAATGTACCTACACTATACTTTTATATGATCAATATTTTTTTGTTTAGATGCTTAATACCTGAATGCGGTGAAAGCTCTACAAATTTCGAATTAAATTCACCTTGGCTAGTGAATGCTACTCCTGGTACAAATAGTCATGGAAAATTCACACCAGAAAAATGTCTTCGCTATGAAGTTCTTAACGACACATCAGCATCAGCTGGTATTTTAACTGGCGCATGTTCAAAGGAAAAGTTCAATCAGATGAGTAAAGTGCGATGTCATGAATGGGTTTTTGATACACAGGAATATACAATTGTCCAAGAGGTGAGTTTTTGGTTGTAGAATATTTTTGTATAGGTGAACAATAAATAGGTTGAGAGAAAGCTGGGTGATAACTTCATGTGTTAATATTTTTATTTGGATAAAAATATATCTTTTTAATAGAAATTTTCAAAGCACAGGGTAACCATAAGAGCATTTTCAATTAACTAAACAAAAATTTTATATGACAAATAATTTGTTTTCGTTATTTAAATAATAGATAAATGGGGGTAAAATATTGCAATGTATAAACGCAAAACAAATGTGAATTAAATACATGAGCCGTTGGTATTTGAAAGCAGGGTTGTAAAAAATTATTTTATTTTTAATGTATTTGATTTCCATTACAAATTTAAAAAAGTATTAATTGTAAAATAAAAATGTTTGCATTAAAAAAATATTTCATGCAACTGAAAAAAATTTTTTTATTGCAACTTAAAAATACCTGCATTAAAAAAATATCTATTGTAAATAAAAAAATTTAAAAAAAAAATGTTATTGCTACTAAAAAATATTTGCAATGAAAATAAAATTATTATTGCAAGTAAAAATATTTCGCATGTCCCGAAGATGTCCCGAGCATGTCCCGAGCATGTCCCGAGTATGTCCCGTAGATGTCCCGAGCATGTCCCACAGATGTCCCGAAGATGTCCCGAGCATGTCCCGAGCATGTCCCGAAGATGTCCCGAAGATGTCCCGAAGATGTCCCGAATATGTCCCGAGCATGTCCCGAAGATGTCCCGAGCATGTCCCGAAGATGTCCCGAAGATGTCCCGAAGATGTCCCGAAGATGTCCCGAAGATGTCCCGAAGATGTCCCGAGCATGTCCCGAAGATGTCCCGAAGATGTCCCGAAGATGTCCCGAAGATGTCCCGAAGATGTCTCGAAGCATGTCCCGAAGATGTCCCGAAGATGTCCCGAGCATGTCCCGAAGATGTCCCGAAGATGTCCCGAAGATGTCCCGAAGATATCCCGAAGATGTCCCGAAGATGTCCCGAAGATGTCCCGAAGATGTCCCGAAGATGTCCCGAAGATGTCCCGAAGATGTCCCGAAGATGTCCCGAAGATGTCCCGAAGATGTCCCGAAGATGTCCCGAAGATGTCCCGAGCATGTCCCGAAGATGTCCCGAAGATGTCCCGAAGATGTCCCGAGCATGTCCCGAGCATGTCCCGAAGATGTCCCGAAGATGTCCCGAAGATGTCCCGAGCATGTCCCGAGCATGTCCCGAGCATGTCCCGAAGATGTCCCGAGCATGTCCCGAAGATGTCCCGAAGATGTCCCGAGCATGTCCCGAGCATGTCCCGAAGATGTCCCGAACATGTCCCGAAGATGTCCCGAAGATGTCCCGAAGATGTCCCGAAGATGTCCCGAAGATGTCCCGAAGATGTCCCGAAGATGTCCCGAGCATGTCCCGAAGATGTCCCGAAGATGTCCCGAAGATGTCCCGAAGATGTCCCTAAAATGTCCCGAAGATGTCCCGAAGATGTCCCGAGCATGTCCCGAAGATGTCCCGAAAATGTCCCGAAGATGTCCCGAAGATGTCCCGAGCATGTCCCGAAGATGTCCCGAAGATGTCCCGAAGATGTCCCGAGCATGTCCCGAAGATGTATCGAAGATGTCCCGAAGATGTCCCGAAGATGTCCCGAAGATGTCCCGAGCATGTCCCGAGCATGTCCCGAGCATGTCCCGAAGATGTCCCGAACATGTCCCGAAGATGTCCCGAAGATGTCCCGAAGATGTCCCGAAGATGTCCCGAAGATGTCCCGAAGATGTCCCGAAGATGTCCCGAAGATGTCCCGAAGATGTCCCGAAGATGTCCCGAAGGTGTCCCGAAGATGTCCCGAAGATGTCCCGAAGATGTCCCGAAGATGTCCCGAAGATGTCCCGAGCATGTCCCGAAGATGACCCGAGCATGTCCCGAAGATGTCCCGAAGATGTCCCGAAGATGTCCCGAGCATGTCCCGAGCATGTCCCGAAGATGTCCCGAAGATGTCCCGAAGATGTCCCGAAGATGTCCCGAGCATGTCCCGAGCATGTCCCGAAGATGTCCCGAACATGTCCCGAAGATGTCCCGAAGATGTCCCGAAGATGTCCCGAGCATGTCCCGAGCATGTCCCGAGCATGTCCCGAAGATGTCCCGAAGATGTCCCGAAGATGTCCCGAACATGTCCCGAAGATGTCCCGAATATGTCCGGAAGATGTCCAGAACATGTCCCAAAGATGTCCCGAAGATGTCCCGAAGATGTCTCGAGCATGTCCCGAAAATGTCCCGAAGATGTCCCGAAAAGTCCCGAAGATGTCCCAAAGATGTCCCGAAGATGTCCCGAAGATGTCCCGTAGATGTCCCGAAGATGTCCCGAAGATGTCCCGAAGATGTCCCGAAGATGTCCCGAGCATGTCCCGAAGATGTCCCGAGCATGTCCCGAAGATGTCCCGAAGATGTCCCGAAGATGTCCCGAAGATGTCCCGAAGATGTCTCGAAGCATGTCCCGAAGATGTCCCGAAGATGTCCCGAGCATGTCCCGAAGATGTCCCGAAGATGTCCCGAAGATGTCCCGAAGATGTCCCGAAGATATCCCGAAGATGTCCCGAAGATGTCCCGAAGATGTCCCGAAGATGTCCCGAAGATGTCCCGAAGATGTCCCGAAGATGTCCCGAAGATGTCCCGAAGATGTCCCGAAGATGTCCCGAAGATGTCCCGAGCATGTCCCGAAGATGTCCCGAAGATGTCCCGAAGATGTCCCGAGCATGTCCCGAGCATGTCCCGAAGATGTCCCGAAGATGTCCCGAAGATGTCCCGAGCATGTCCCGAGCATGTCCCGAGCATGTCCCGAGCATGTCCCGAAGATGTCCCGAGCATGTCCCGAAGATGTCCCGAAGATGTCCCGAGCATGTCCCGAGCATGTCCCGAAGATGTCCCGAACATGTCCCGAAGATGTCCCGAAGATGTCCCGAAGATGTCCCGAAGATGTCCCGAAGATGTCCCGAAGATGTCCCGAAGATGTCCCGAGCATGTCCCGAAGATGTCCCGAAGATGTCCCGAAGATGTCCCGAAGATGTCCCTAAAATGTCCCGAAGATGTCCCGAAGATGTCCCGAGCATGTCCCGAAGATGTCCCGAAAATGTCCCGAAGATGTCCCGAAGAAGTCCCGAGCATGTCCCGAGCATGTCCCGAAGATGTCCCGAAGATGTCCCGAGCATGTCCCGAAGATGTATCGAAGATGTCCCGAAGATGTCCCGAAGATGTCCCGAAGATGTCCCGAGCATGTCCCGAAGATGTCCCGAGCATGTCCCGAAGATGTCCCGAACATGTCCCGAAGATGTCCCGAAGATGTCCCGAAGATGTCCCGAAGATGTCCCGAAGATGTCCCGAAGATGTCCCGAAGATGTCCCGAAGATGTCCCGAAGATGTCCCGAAGATGTCCCGAAGGTGTCCCGAAGATGTCCCGAAGATGTCCCGAAGATGTCCCGAAGATGTCCCGAAGATGTCCCGAGCATGTCCCGAAGATGTCCCGAGCATGTCCCGAAGATGTCCCGAAGATGTCCCGAAGATGTCCCGAGCATGTCCCGAGCATGTCCCGAAGATGTCCCGAAGATGTCCCGAAGATGTCCCGAAGATGTCCCGAGCATGTCCCGAGCATGTCCCGAACATGTCCCGAACATGTCCCGAAGATGTCCCGAAGATGTCCCGAAGATGTCCCGAGCATGTCCCGAGCATGTCCCGAGCATGTCCCGAAGATGTCCCGAAGATGTCCTCGGGACATCTTCGGGACATCTTCGGGACATGCTTCGAGACATCTTCGGGACATCTTCGGGACATCTTCGGGACATGCTCGGGACATCTTCGGGACATCTTCGGGACATCTTCGGGACATGCTCGGGACATCTTCGGGACATCTTCGGGACATCTTCGGGACATCTTCGGGACATCTTCGGGGCATCTTCGGGACATCTTCGGGACATCTTCGGGACATCTTCGGGACATCTTCGGGACATGCTCGGGACATCTTCGGGACATCTTCGGGACATCTTCGGGACATGCTCGGGACATCTTCGGGACATCTTCGGGACATCTTCGGGACATCTTCGGGACATCTTCGGGGCATCTTCGGGACATCTTCGGGACATCTTCGGGACATCTTCGGGACATCTTCGGGACATGCTCGGGACATCTTCGGGATATCTTCGGGACATCTTCGGGACATGCTCGAGACATCTTCGGGACATCTTCGGGATATCTTCGGGACATCTTCGGGACATGCTCGGGACATCTTCGGGACATACTCGGGACATGCTCGGGACATCTTCGGGACATCTTCGGGACATGCTCGGGACATCTTCGGGACATGCTCGGGACATCTTCGGGACATCTTCGGGACATCTTCGGGAAAAGCTCGGGACATCTTCGGGACATCTTCGGGACATTTTCGGGACATCTTCGGGACATCTTCGGGACATGCTCGGGACATCTTCGGGACATGCTCGGGACATCTTCGGGACATCTTCGGGACATCTTCGGGACATCTACGGGACATCTTCGGGACATCTTCGGGACATCTTCGGGACATCTTCGGGACATCTTCGGGACATCTTCGGGACATCTTCGGGACATATTCGGGACATCTTCGGGACATCTTCGGGACATCTTCGGGACATCTTCGGGACATCTACGGGACATCTTCGGGACATCTTTGGGACATCTTCGGGACATCTTCGGGACATGCTCGGGACATCTTCGGGATATCTTCGGGACATCTTCGGGACATGCTCGAGACATCTTCGGGACATCTTCGGGATATCTTCGGGACATCTTCGGGACATGCTCGGGACATCTTCGGGACATACTCGGGACATGCTCGGGACATCTTCGGGACATCTTCGGGACATGCTCGGGACATCTTCGGGACATGCTCGGGACATCTTCGGGACATCTTCGGGACATCTTCGGGAAAAGCTCGGGACATCTTCGGGACATCTTCGGGACATTTTCGGGACATCTTCGGGACATCTTCGGGACATGCTCGGGACATCTTCGGGACATGCTCGGGACATCTTCGGGACATCTTCGGGACATCTTCGGGACATCTACGGGACATCTTCGGGACATCTTCGGGACATCTTCGGGACATCTTCGGGACATCTTCGGGACATCTTCGGGACATCTTCGGGACATATTCGGGACATCTTCGGGACATCTTCGGGACATCTTCGGGACATCTTCGGGACATCTACGGGACATCTTCGGGACATCTTCGGGACATCTTTGGGACATCTTCGGGACTTTTCGGGACATCTTCGGGACATTTTCGGGACATGCTCGAGACATCTTCGGGACATCTTCGGGACATCTTTGGGACATGTTCTGGACATCTTCCGGACATATTCGGGACATCTTCGGGACATGTTCGGGACATCTTCGGGACATGCTCGGGACATCTTCGGGACATCTTCGGGACATGTTCGGGACATCTTCGGGACATGTTCGGGACATCTTCGGGACATGCTCGGGACATCTTCGATACATCTTCGGGACATCTTCGGGACATCTTCGGGACATATTCGGGACATCTTCGGGACATCTTCGGGACATCTTCGGGACATCTTCGGGACATCTTCGGGACATGCTCGGGACATCTTCGGGACATGCTCGGGACATCTTCGGGACATCTTCGGGACATCTTCGGGACATCTTCGGGACATCTACGGGACATCTTCGGGACATCTTCGGGACATCTTCGGGACATCTTCGGGACATGCTTGGGACATCTTCGGGACATCTTCGGGACATCTTCGGGACATGCTCGGGACATCTTCGGGACATCTTCGGAACATCTTCGGGACATATTCGGGACATCTTCGGGACATCTTCGGGACATCTTCGGGACATGTTCGGGACATCTTCGGGACATGCTCGGGACATCTTCGGGACATCTTCGTTACATCTTCGGGACATCTTCGGGACATGCTCGGGACATCTTCGGGACATCTTCGGGACATCTTCGGGACATCTTCGGGACATCTTCGGGACATCTTCGGGACATGCTCGGGACATCTTCGGGACATCTTCGGGACATCTTCGGGACATGCTCGGGACATCTTCGGGACATATTCGGGACATCTTCGGGACATCTTCGGGACATGCTCGGGACATGCTCGGGACATCTTCGGGACATCTTCGGGACATCTTCGGGACATCTTCGGGACATCTTCGGGACATCTTCGGGACATGCTCGGGACATCTTCGGGACATGCTCGGGACATCTTCGGGACATCTTCGGGACATCTTCGGGACATCTTCGGGACATATTCGGGACATCTTCGGGACATCTTCGGGACATCTTCGGGACATCTTCGGGACATGCTCGGGACATCTTCGGGACATCTTCGGGACATCTTCGGGACATGCTCGGGACATGCTCGGGACATCTTCGGGACATCTTCGGGACATCTTTGGGACATGTTCTGGACATCTTCCGGACATATTCGGGACATCTTCGGGACATGTTCGGGACATCTTCGGGACATGCTCGGGACATCTTCGGGACATCTTCGGGAAATCTTCGGGACATGCTCGGGACATCTTCGGGACATCTTCGGGACTTTTTGGGACATCTTCGGGACATCTTAGGGACATCTTCGGGACATGCTCGGGACATCTTCGGGACATCTTCGGGACATCTTCGGGACATGCTCGGAACATCTTCGGGACATGCTCGGACATGCTTTCGATTTCACTTACATGCTCGGGACATCTTCTGGACATGCTGACTTGAACAGTAGTAGGACTGAGTTCAAGTTGCTAATAATCTTAAGACTTTTTTTTATAAACAAGTTAAAAAACATTAAATTAGCTTTTCAAACTAGAGAAACAACATCTGTTATCAAATTAAGCTCAAAAAATGTATGCAATTTTATTTCATTTAAAAATTGTTTTAAATCGTTAGAGCCGTTTTTATAGGGTAATTTAATAAATAATTGTTTGATAAACAAAAAAAATTGTTGCAATTTTTTATCAATACTTAAAACCAAAATTTCAAAAAAAGTGAGAATTTAAAGATAGTCATTTAATTTTGAGTTGGAATTTTTATTTTATCACTGACTAAATTATATAAATGTATTTTTTTTTTAAGTGGGAACTAACATGCTCGGAGAACGCTTGGAAATTAGCACTAGTAGGAACGATGCACTTTGCTGGATTAGTAGCAGGTACAGCGACATCTGGATTTTTTGCCGACAGGTAAGATTCGATATTTCATTCAAAACCCTATATCTTAAACTATTTCAAATGTTCTACATAATTTTTCAATCATTTCAAATTAGATATGGAAGAAAACTTATTTTTATAGTTTGCATAGTTTTCATGGCCATAACTGGAATTCTACAAGGTATAGCATGGGACTACAATAGTTTTATTGTGTTTGCTTTTTTAAATGCAGTTGGAACTTCAGCCGTTTATCCACTTGCTTTTATAATTGGTGTCGAAATGGTTGGACCCAAACGAAGAGAAATGGCATCGATTGTATTAAATTATTTTTATGCAGTAGGTGAAGCTTTAGTGGGCTTAGCAGCATGGCTTTTACCTAACTGGCAACTACTTCAAATTGTTTTATCAGCACCGCCTTTAATTTTTATTGCATACTATTGGATGGTACCAGAATCTGTACGTTGGTTAATTGCTAGAGAAGATTATGAAAAAGCCAAAAAGATTATAACTAAAGCTGCCAAAACAAATAAAAAAGAATTGTCTGTAACGTTGTTGGATTCATTTGACAATGCCAATAAACGACGGCGGGGGAGGTGCGAGGAGGACAAAAATTGGGATCATACAAAATCAACAAGTAGTACAAATAGTGATAATATTAGATTTGAAAGTGACGAAAAAGGGGAAATTTATGGAGCTGTAAGAGATGTCTTCAAATCGAAAAAGTTATGCATTCGATATGCTTTGCTTTTATATATTTGGTTGGTCTTTTTTGTTTTTTTTTTTTTAATAAAACATTTCTAAAAAAATTTGCATATTTTTAGGGGCGTCAATGCTTTAGTTTTTTATGGACTTTCATTGAATTCAACGAATTTAAGTGGGAATAAATATATCAATTTTGCTTTGGTGTGTCTTGTTGAGATTCCTGGTTATTCATTAGCATGGGTGAGCTTCAAAAACGTTGCTTTGGTTACGTTCAATTAACTTATAAGGATTTTGTATGGTGCTTTTTATAGGTTATGTTAAACAAATTTGGCAGAAGATTGTCTCTAACTGGATCGTTACTTCTTTGTGCTGTGACTTGTGTGGCAGGAGGATATGTAGCAAGAAGTAAGAAGTGTAAATGATAAAAATTGTAAGTTTAATTTTTTTTTTATCATCATTGTAAAAAATGGCGCCCAACAAAGTCAAAGAACAAAAATTGAAAAAAGTGGCGCCCAACAAAGTCAAAGACTAAAATTGAAGTGGCGCCCAACATGAGTCAAAGAATAAAAATTATTTTTTAATTAAATAAACTTTAGCCATTCAAAAGTTAAAAAAGATTGTTCTGACTTAAAGAAAACTATATAAATATTTCATTTATTCATTTTAATTGTAAAAACAAATCTTGTTCTCTTTTGCTGCTTGTGTTCTTTTATATGAAATGGAAAAGCAATAAGTAATATAAATAAATTTATTTATTATAACTTTATCAACAAATTATTAAATTATTTTATTTTATCTTTCCACCATCCAGGTATTGAATGGGCTGTGATCACATTATTTCTCATAGGAAAATTAGGAATAACATCTTCATTTGCTATTTTATACACATATACCGCAGAAATGATGCCAACTGTATGATTTATTATATGCATTACATTACTTTAATAACTGAATTATTAAAACTTTATCTATTTGTAAATTTTCGATAGATCATTCGAAGTGGTGGTGTGGGATGTATGTCGACTTTTGCACGTTTTGGAGCAATGTTGGCACCGTTTGTGCCACTTTTGGTAATAGATTTTTGTCAAATTTTATTTTAACGAGTATATTTTTGATAAAATTACGTTCAATTTCTTCAGGGAATGTATTATGAAACATTACCTCTTTTGGTATTTGGAACGATATCTTTGTCAGCAGGTTTATTGGGCTTGTTTTTACCGGAGACATTTCAAAAGAAATTACCTGATACGGTAAAGAAATCAATTTTATTTGTATTATTTATTTCTGCTTTAAATTAATTAATTTTTTTATTATTTTTTTTTTTTAAGGTAAAAGAAGCTAAATCTTTGCTTTCTGATGAACGATAAAATTAATAAAACTATCCTACGTGTTTTATAGTAGGTACTAAAAGTTCGTGTTCCTATTTCTGAGAATAAAAAAAAAAAACAACGATATTATGCTGATCTAGTTTTATAAAAAAAAAGTTACTTATAAGTTAGTTATAATGAATTTTATTACCTGGAAAGTGCCCAAAATAAAAAAAATAAACTAAAAATTGTTTTAAGTAAGAAGCGGTTAGTTTTAATTTATGATTTAAATGTTCGTTGTATAGCTTTATGATCCAGTGTCTGAAGAAAAAGAAGAAAATTTGTAAGTAAAGCAAGTAAGTATGTTAATATATGACGATGGGTTCTAGCCATAAGGGCCTTAAGGTAGTAAAATCGTAATTTTTTTTAATGAAAAATAATATGATTTAATATGAATAATTCCATGAGGCATATTTTTGTATGTTTTTCGCTGTTACATATTTATTCACCTATCCCCTCAGTTAAGTACTTTAATACATTCAGTTAGTATATCAATTTAATTCATTGTTTCTAATATTAAAAGTCTTATTCTAACTATCTTTTGTTCTGTCTGAGAATATCTTCAAATAATATGTAATTGTTGTGACGTTAGAAAGTCATGGAATCAGAAAACACTTGAAGATATTAAAAGGAATTTTTAAACCATATTTTCAATGTTTAAGAAAATAATAGTACATAGGTTAATGTTCCAGATATTAATTTACCATCAACAAGTTAAGTCACATAAAATAAAAAATAATGGACTTTCTTGAAAAAAAAGTAGTTATGATTTTTTTTTTAATTTACCGAAAACGTCATGACATTTTCGGATCCGGTTTTCTTGTTCTGTTTAAAAACAAATAAGAGCCTTTAATTTTGAAAACTAAATTAGTATTAAATTACATAAAATTCGATTTCGAATTTTTTTTCATTTTTTTTTAAATTTTGATTTTAAAAATTAATTTTTCAAAAACTAGTCTATGATAAAAGACCAAGTTTTTGGCTTTACAAAAAGGTACAACACGTTATTGTTAGTGTAATCGTTATAATTATTTTCCAAATTAAGTAAATTTTTTTAAAAAATGTCCCTCCCGTATAAACGGCGGGGGGGATATATAATTTATTGTTATTAATAATAATAATATAATTTATTATTATTAATAAAAAAATAATAAACAAAAAAGTCATTTACAAGTTTACCAAAAAACTCATACTTCTTATGATACTTGACAAAACATTCAACAGTTAAAATCTTAAAAGTTAATTATTTGGCAACGAATTGAAGTTGATTGCCAATTAAATTGTCAGTGGCACCCAAATTAAGATCATATCGAAAGATAATTTCAAAGAAAATGTTTTTAATAGTCTCTAAATGTAGGCAAATGTGGCTAAAATTATATATAGGTAGAAAAATATAAAAAAAAAAACATCAATTTTTTTCAACAACCCGAACTCCTAAAAACTTTTGGTTTTCAGTTATGAATAGAGTCTAAGGACTCCTTTCTTTTGAAGTCTCATTCGATGGATTTGGAGAACATTTTTGAAAAGTCCGAATTTTAAGACAAGGGGATAATTTTCGAAAATCTTAAAAAAATAAATTTGTGAGTTTTTTAGCTGAATGCATAGGCCTTTTCACTTTGATATCATATCTGTAAACCAAAACTTGTTTCGGGACTTTGATCCGCAAATATCTGCTTCCGAATGAAAAAAAATAATTCGATTGCAAGTAATTCAACAACCCGAACTCCTAAAAACTTTTGGTTTGCAGTTATAAATAGAGTCTAAGGACTCCTTTCTTTTGATGTCTTATTCGATGGATTTGGAGAAAATTTTTGAAAAGTCCGAATTTTTAGACAAGGGGATAATTTTCGAAAATTAAAAAAAAATAAATTTGTGAGTTTTTTAGCTGAATGCATAGGTCTCTTCACTATGATATCATATCTGTAAACCAAAACTTGTTTCGGGACTTTGATCCGAAAATATCTGCTTCCGAATGAAAAAAAATATTTCGATTGCAAGTAATATTCAACAACCCGAACTCCTAAAAACTTTTGGTTTTCAGTTATGAATAGAGTCTAAGGACTCCTTTCTTTTGATGTCTCATTCGATGGATTTGGAGAAAATTTTTGAAAAGTCCGAATTTTTAGACAAGGGGATAATTTTCGAAAATCTTAAAAAAATAAATTTGTGAGTTTTTTAGCTGAATGCATAGGCCTGTTCACTGTGATATCATATCTGTTAACCAAAACTTGTTTCGGGACTAAAACATTAACATCTTAAAAAGTAATTATTCCTTCGATTTATAATAGACAAAATATGGCTTCTTTGTGGAAAAATAAAAAAGTATAAGCCGGTTAAAAAAAAAAAAATGGCACAACTTTAATTTCAGAAGAACTTGTCCCTTCACTAAGCTTAAAAAAGTAAACTATAAGTCCGATTTTACATAGTTATATGATTTTGATTCAGATTTTACGAGATTCTAGAATTCAGAAATACCATTGATTGCAAATGTTTTGCTAAGAATTTTTGACTTTTTCCGCAAAATCCCCAGTGTTTAGCGCCGGGTGATATCTGCCCAAGGCCGGGCGGGCGTGCGGTTGCTGTAGTGCTAATGGCAGCACACTATAGTGACTGAAAACCGTTAGCATCGCAATATAATTTTGTGTTGGTCGATCTCCTGGGGTGAAATTGGCTAACGCGTTAGTTAGCCGAACTTTTTAACTATTTTGAATGGCCTAAAATAACTAAAATAAATAATCAGCGACAAACGAAAAGTTTCTTTTGAAAAAAACGAGAAAAAACACAAATGAGTTTTAAAGACACCAGTAGCTTAAAACCATGTTTGCAGCTTTAAGAGACCGGTGCTGATACCTCGGAGCGCGAAAAACCGCGAAATTTTCGGACTTTTTTCAGTTTTTAGCTTTAAAAATGTAAACGGTGAGTATTATGGAAAACGAAAAAATCGATTGCTAGACACCTCTAGAATATACACAGCAAATATGAGCTCTGGAAGGTCCTCCGCTTCGCAATTTTCCATTTTTACATAAAGCTTCTACTAGGTTAGGTTAGGTTAGGTTAAATGGGATGACAGTTGATCTTGTTACCGTCACACTTAGATCAATGTAGATCCCTTGTGATACCCTGAAGTATTGTAACTTCATGAAAAAGTGATAACCTATGAATGCTATGGTTGTTCGAGCCATTTGGAGGACTTTACAAAGTTCAGTAGGCTATTGCCTGAAAGTTCCGAAAGTTCTTCTAATTCATTAAAGAAGTAGTTTCCTAAGAATTTTTTCCTAGTGCGACAGAGTGCTGGGCAGTGACAGAGGAAGTGAACAGTGTTTTCCTGTTCGTCCTCATTGCCGCAGCCTCTGCATAGATCATCCGTACTAAGCCCCATTTTCTTTTTGTGGTATCCTAGTAGGTTATGTCCCGTTAAGATGCCTATTAGGGATCTTAAGGAAGGTTTACTAAGTAGTAAGATCTTGTTTGATTTTTTCTCGTCGAAGTTCGGCCATAGTTTCCTGGTGTGACCGCAGGATTCTAGGAGGTTCCATCTTTCATTTGTTTTTTGTGAAATATTGTTGACAATATTTCGTTTTATTTCACATTGTGGGATTCTGATGTTATGGTCTATGAGAGAGGGTTCAAGAACTGAGCCCTCCCTTGCAAGCTCATCCGCTTTTTCGTTGCCGAACACATCACTGTGGCCGGGAACCCAGCAGAGTCTTACATTATGCTGCATACCAAGAACCCTAAGCTCTTCGCGACAGCAAGAAACAAGCTTTGACTTGATTAAGGTGGCAGAAATCGCTTTTATTGCCGCTTGGCTATCAATGAAAAAGGTGATGTCAGCAGGTGATATCGCCATCATGGATATTTGTTTAGCAGCATTTTTCACTGCCAATATCTCGGCTTGGAAGACACTGCTGTGATCGGGGAGCCTGAAAGAACTGGCAAGGTTAAGGTTTTCTGAGTAAAAACCTGCACCAACCCCAGTATTCATTTTCGAACCATCAGTAAAGATGGCGATAGTCGACTCATTTGAGAAAGGTACACTGTTTTCCCAATCTTGTCTGTTTGGGAAACTGACATTAAAAGACTTGTTGAAGTCTAAGTAAGGGGTCATGTAATCTGTACTTACGTTGTTGCCAACGTAGTTAGAAAGGATCGTAGTGTGGCCGTTTTGACTAGTATTCCAAATGTTTGTTTGACTGAGTCGTAGGGCGCTGTTTGCTGCTAATTCTTGTACAAATAGATCTAAGGGAGTGAGATTAAGGATTGCTTCCAGCCCTGCGGTTGGAGTGGACCTCATCACCCCCGTAGTGCTAATGCATGCTGTTCTCTGTACTTTGGTTAGGGTCTTCAAGTTCGTGGATTTCTCCAGAGCTTGCCACCAGACTAAGCTGCCATAAGTCAGAATGGGTCTGACAATGGCGGTATACATCCACATGATTATTTTAGGATTTGGTCCCCAGTTTCTGCCAAGAATTCGTATGCATGAGTAAAGTGCAAACGTGGCTTTCTTATATCTTTCTTGAATGTTTGGACCCCAGTTAAGTTTCTTATCCAAGATCACTCCGAGATATTTCGCTTTATCCGAAATCTTAAGTGGGGTGCCATCAATTTTTGGCACTGCAAAAGGAGGAATTTTCCTTCTGTTTGTGAAAAGTACCATTTCTGTTTTAAGGGGGTTTACTTTGAGACCGCATCTCCTGGTCCAGTTACTGACCTTGGATAATGCGCTTTCTAATTGTTCGCTTACAGTGGTTAGGTATTTACCTGTCGCTAGAAGAGCTAGATCGTCTGCGTAGGCTATAACCTTGACACCGCTGTTATTCAGTTTGATGAGAGTCGCATTCATCACCAAAATCCAAAGAAGAGGTGATAAAATACCGCCTTGCGGAGTTCCTCTAGATGCGTACATTTTTATATGTGACCCACCTAATTCACTATTTATTTGTCTGTTTTTCAACATGCACACGATCCATTTTATGACCGTGTCTTCTATTTTAAGATCAGTGAGTGCTTTTTCAATTGCACTATTATGAACATTATTGAATGCTCCTTCTATGTCTAGAAATGCTGCGAGGGTATATTCTTTAACCACAAGTGACTTTTCTATTGTTCTGACTGCACAGTGTAAGGCTGTTTCTACACTTCTACCTTTTGTGTATGCATGCTGAAAGGGTGATATAGTCTCCGGTCTTAAATAACTGCGGATATGTATATCGATTAATCTTTCAAGAGTCTTGAGTGTAAAAGAAGTTAGACTAAAAAAAAGAAAAATCATTTTTTTTATTAATTGACTTTTTAGCAAATTTCTTTACAAATTCTTGTAGGAAATTGAACGCTCTACAAAAAAGGCCTTCCACACTTTTTTCGTTTACCTAACCGTTTAATAGATATTTGAGGTGCAAAAAACGAGAAAATCTTCAAAAATTCGCAATCGATTTTTCGGAGTACAAAATCAAAAAAAAAAAAAAAATTTCGATTTTTTTGACCCACCCTAAGGTACAACCATGAGACTTGTGTGAAATCAAACCTGAAGGCTTTTGATACATCAAAATCGATAATTTAGGAGCAATATTGCGTTAGCAGATTCCACCCTTGATGTGTTGTATAAAGTGGGGTTTTCGATTGGTAAAAAATAAATGTAGTTTTGAATCTTTATAATTTCAAACAAACTGATCACAACACCAGTATCATGAAAAGTTAGCAAACTTTTTAGTTCTTAAACCAATTAAGTGAATATAATGTTAACGACAAACTTTTCCTTACTTACGAATATTTATCTACCGTACATTTCTCATTTGAAAATATTCCTTTGCCATATTAACATAATTCTTATAAATCTTCCAAATTTTTTTTTTTTTTCAATTTTGTCTTTTGAATAGTTTTGCAAATTATAGCTTTTAAGCATACTTATTATAGTTCACAAAAAAAAAAACGTAACATTAAAGCATTTATATCCATAAAGTACTTTAGAAAAAAATGGTGAGAAGCTTCCTCTCTATAGTGTGCACCTCATTTTTATGTTATTACAAACCTCTACGATCAGTCGCAAATGTTCAGGGCTCACAGAGACTTTTTCATTGTTTTTATAAATTATTTCAATAAAATAGCGTCCACAACAAAATTTGTTTGCGTGCCAACATAAATATTTTCCAAAGAAATTTAAAGTTTTTTCGTCATTTTAACTATTTTTACATCTTAAATTAATAACTAAGTTTAAGTGTGTTAAAAAAAAATTTAATTTTCAACGGAAAAAAAAAGAAAATCATATGGAAAAATTAGTACTTAATTAAAATTGTTTATTTATAGCTACGAATTAGTATCTGTCAGATACACACATACTAACACTGTGTTAGAAAAACTATATTTTGCACTATTTCGTCACCGATATTGGCGCTTTTCTGTGTACAAAAATATACAATTGTTTTGAATGTGTTTACTTGTTTCGACGTCATCGTCCCGGTCCCAGCCATTCGGCAGATAAATGACTATGCGTGATAGGAATAATTAAAGTTTTGTTAGTTTACGCATCATCATTGTTCCACAAAGTACCTACATCACAGATTTATCGTTTTTTATTGTGTGGGATTGCATAATTTGAAAAACAATCATAAGAAAAACGAAGACGACGCGAACGGCCTTAAAAAATGTCAATGTCAGCTCTAGGGGTTAGCACTGGCTTCATGGTCGGTTGCTGTGTTCTAGCACAAATCGCACGCAAAGTAGCTGGTCGTCTTTTGAAAGAAGGACTTGTACCAGTCCTGGTTAATGAAGCTATTGCTGCAGCTGAACTATGTGCCTGTTGTTTTGAATTGATCATAAGTAACCTTTTAAATTGAAATTGTTTTTTTGTTTTTTGAAAAAGATGATTTTCTTTTATATTTTAATAGTTGCTGATAATTTTGGAGTTGCAGCCTATGCAGTTTTTCTATTCATCCTTACCGTTTGGTGGGGTAAAGTTTGGGGTGATGCTTCGGCATGCCCCTACACTCATATGGAAGATTTGCTAGAAGGGAAGATTTCTTTGCGAGAAGTAGCACTGCGAACATGGGCCGAATTAATGGGCGGATGCTGTGTGTATAGAATTGTTCAGGTGTTTTGGTGGTTTGAATTTGCCGAAACTCATAAAGGGAGAGCTTTTGAGGAGTGTTCAGCTGATTTGCAGGTAAGAATTTTGAAAAATTACGGTATAATATAAAAGGCCGCATTTTTGCATGTGCACAATTTCGCAATATACAGTTTATTGAGGGATTTTTTTGTTTGATAAAATAAGGATAAGTATTACTTTGAATTTACTCAACTTGAGGCTCAATGAAATACCATTCAAGCTAGTTGGCGATCAATTAAAACATTTTTCCAATTAGTTCCTCGTGACGATCAGACTGAACTGTTGAATCTAGCCTGCATCAACATTTTTTGAAAGTCTTAGGTACTCAAATCAGTATTGTCAATTCATTTCTTCACTCAAGTAGGTACTAGGTCATAAAACTGTCAATTAAGGAACAAGTACTAGTTAGGACTTGGTCCTAGCTAACTTCTCAAAATCCGCTAGTATCTGGTTATTTACCAATTATTGGTAGGTACTCAAATCGGCACCAAGTGATTTCTTCACAAAAATACTAGTCCCCGGTACCATCAAATTGGCAGGTACCGAGAATTAGTTAGGACCTCAAAATCGGTAGTCTAGCGGTTAGTTAGTACATGAATAAAAGCAATAGATTTCTTTCTTTTTTAGAGATATTTGACAGATTTTTTTAATTTCTTCTGTGTTCTATCACTCAACAAGTGCGTTTTTGTTGACTTTAATTATTGAATAATTGTTTTTAATCAAAAACACCTGAAATGAGAAATGCAATGCCGAAAAGGGTCGTTTATTACATTTTTTTCTCAATTAACTATAGTAATTTCAACAAATTACATTACTGTTTTTCGCTAGCCCATTATGATAAGATAATTTTGATTTTTAAGAGGTTGGTAATTTGAAAAAATTTGTAATTTGTTTTTACCGACTTCCAAAAAGGAGGAGGTATTCAATTCGTCTGTTTTTTTTTTTTATATGTTTGTTACCTCATAACTTTTGACGGAGTGAACCAATTTTGATGATTCTTTTTGTATTAGCTGGTGGCTGCAGTGTGGTCCCATTTCAATTTCGTTCAGTTCTGGCGATAGATACTATGAGAAAAACCATAAAACCATGGAAGTCGGTTTTGTTTTTTTGATAAAAATGATTATTGTCATAATTTTTTAGCTAACTGAAAAAAGAAACCACCTCACACACCATATTTAATATTTGTTGTTACTTTTGAAAAACAAATTGGATAGATTATACTAAGCATGTATATCATATCGCAAACCAAAAAAATTGTATATTGTGGTTTTTAAGGTGAAATAAAACAAATCAACTTAAGCTTCTTAAGAGGAATGTTATACGGACAACATTCAACCAAATAAGAATTCTAAGTCAAATAAATAACATTTAGAGGCGCAGTGCACACACCAGTAGATTTACATACTTTTTCCAACTTATAAATTAAAATGGTCACTGTGGTGTATGCGTACTAATTTTCTTTTTCTAAAAAATTAGCGAAACTAGTTAGCCTTTGTAACCAACTATTGTTGGAATGACAAAAATAAATGGTGGTTTAGTCTGGGCTAACTTTGGACAAACGAACCACAGTGATAAATCAACGATTTTTACACTGAACAAAAAAAAATTTTTTTATTTGGTTTTTGAGGTGAAAAAAAAAATAATGCTTCTATAATTTTTAAACTAAGGGATAGCGAAAATAAAAGTTAGCTATCCTGGGCTTACCTTCGACAAACAAACCACGGTTTAAAACTAACAATATTTTTACACGATTAAAAATTTAACTTTTTCCGTTTCTGAAATGACAAAAAGTTATTTTTTTATCTTAAAAAAAAATAGTGGGATTTAGATAAAAAATGTTTGGTCATCTTGGGCTCACGATGGGCAAACGAACCATAGTAAATAATAACCGATTTTTTCACTGAACATAAAAAAATTATTTTTTGTGGTTTTTGGGTTGAAAAAAAATTAATTTCATTATAATATCAGAACTAAGGTTGATCTAAAGAAAAAAAAGTTGGCCTATCATATGTAATCGAACCAGGCAGGTTTTAAAAAAAAATGCATTTGGGGCTGCCAACTTCACATAACCAGAAATGCTGGGGTACTAACTTTACCTTAGGACCGAGTACCAGAGCCAGAGCTAGTACCGGGTCTAGCTAGACCCTTTTCCCACTATCTATTAATTAATGCATTTACAAGCGAAACATTTTCCTTGGCATATTTTTTTTGTCTTTATATTTTATTTTGTGTTATATTTATATTTTTTATATTTATATTTATTATATTTATTTTAAATAGGTACATCCTTATGTGGGTGCTGTGATTGAAGGTATTGCAACCCTCCTATGTCGGTTAGCATCAAAATCTCTAACTGAAACTGGACCACGTTTTAGTAGTATTATTGATTCATTTATTGGCACAAGTCTAGTCGTAGCGGGTAAGTATTAATTATTATCAATCCTTTACCAGTAGATTAGATCAAAAATTTTAATTTTATAAACTTCTTATGGGAAAATACCTCTCAATAAAAGTTTACGCTTTTAACTACCTTATGTTTTCAGCATTCAACTTTTCTGGTGGTTATTTCAATCCTGTTTTGGCAACAGCTTTGAAATGGGGATGTAATGGTCATACGAATTTGGAACATATAATTGTTTATTGGATTGGAGCATGCGTTGGAGCTGTACTTTCGGTACCACTATTTCGAGTACCAATTGTAAGACAGTACTTAATTAGAGAAGAAATTACTAAGAAAGAGAACTAAGATAATGTGGAAAACTTAAAAACTATAACTTTGACATGATGCTCTCTTATTCTATTCTATTAAATGTTAAATGTCTTTTTGTTTGTTTATTTATTTGCGTCCTATGAGAAAAATTTTTTTCATTCAAATTGGAATTTTGTTTTAAATGATTTTATAGAATATTTATGTTTTATTGTTTTATGTTTTAATAAAATAAATCGAATTTTGTGATGTTCAAATGTTTTGTTTTTTTTTTCACTAAGGGCTTGTTTCACAGTCTGGCAAAAGGACTGATCCGCGCAATGTAGGGTGAAATCTAACAAAATTGCTTTGGGTTTTAAACAATCAGTGAAACAAATAAAAGCCATGACAAAATGCCATACAATAACGTCTCTTGCAAATACAAATATATAGAATATTTATTTTTTTTAGGACCAAAACTAACGGTACCTGCCATATAACGGAAACAGAAAAGTGATTTTTTTTTTCAAAAATGGCTCTGAATCTCATGCACGATTTACGATTTAGAAAAAGTATCTTGTCTGGTTTTATTTCTATTTTAAAATGGATTCCATTTAATTAAAATTTAATATTCTTGTATTAAAAGTTGCTCTTATCTTAAAGCTTTCTATGAAAAAAATTAGGGAATATTATAATATATTTTAATAAACAATTTTCATCAGTTATCTAAAAAAAAATATGAAGTCTGTGTTGATTAATGAAACACCTTTTGAAATGATTTTGATCACAAAACAAATTTAGCCATCTGAATTTTTAAATAAAAAGAAATTCTAAGAAGAAAATATTTGAAAATCGTTAGAGTCGCTTTTTTTAAATAATTTTTTATACAATCAAATTTTCTAACATTTTTCAAAATCAAAATTGGTATGCCATTTTGAGGAATTAACAGAATTAACAAATTTAACTGCTTTAACACTAAAAACCGAAATTTTGAAATATTTCACTGACCCGTTTTTAAAATAATATTTAAAAAAAAAAAATTTATATTTTTAAAAAATCCAAAAATGAGTTTTCTAAAATACATTCTAATATTCTAGTTACTTAAACCAAAGATAATAGAAACAAGTTACTTGTTTATTATCTTAGAACAAGTAACAATTCAAACGATATTTTTGGGTCATTGGGGCGTATGCGTAATTGTTTTTCTTCTATGGAAACACTTCTTCAATTATTGTGAATGTACATATATAAAACTTCTATTATACTGGCCAAATAATCTACCTAAATTCATTTTTATGATCATTATACCAGGTTATTCACGAGAAATGTGCCAAAAATCTAAAGCGAAAAGAAAATGCAAATGGTTTCCAGAAAAAAAATAATTCTCTTGAATCCTTAAAAAATCAAAAACTCTAACTATACCTATTGAATTTTCGACCATATACTGAATTTAGCTTTATTTTAAAGTACATTTTCCTAAACATTCAAGTGACAAATCAAACGATATTTTTGGGTCATCGGGGGTGTATGCGTAATTTTTTCTTGTATGGAAATACTTCTTCAACAGTTAATGTGTATACAATTTCTATTACTTCACAGGTCAGTTTTTAGGCATTATCAATGAAAAAAAAGTATTAATTCCCTAAAAAAGATTAATGATTAATCCAATACTTATTCACTTTATTGTATCCTCTCATACAACTGCTATGAACGTTTAAGAAATAAAAGAAGAAAAGTTAATTTTTGTTCAGCCAAGTAAACAAAAAATAAAGAGTTTTCTTAGAAAAATGTAGTTTTGGTTTTATTTTTCAATAGCTCGAAAACGACAAGAAATTTTCGCACCCGGTTTTGTTTTTGAATAAAAATTAATGAGAATTAAATTTTGGAAACCATAAAAGTACTTGATTACATAAAATTTTGATTCGATTGGTTCGAACTTTTTTTTTAATATTGAATTTAATAAATACATACATACATACATTTTTCAAAAACTGTTTTATAAAACTACTTTATTTAAAAACATGATAAAAGAGACTTTTGGCTTCGCAAAAGAGAAGGTAAGGTCTTCCTTATCTTATTGAACCAGAATGCTGGGATACGAAGACCACTTTGACGGGAACATTTTCGTTTTTGTCCATTCGCTTGATGTAGATGAGCTTATTTAGTCAACGTTTCGGAATTTATCCCCAAATTAGTACAGCTTGCATTATAACAAAGAAAACTGAAGATGGGTTTTGAGAACTAAAATAACTTTTTTGTGTGTCTTTATTTTATTTTTTGCATCAGAATAGTCCATAGGAGTTCCCAGTTGTACAGACCAGCATGAAAAATTTACAATTATTCATTTAATTTACAGCTAGCTGCCTTACTCAAGAGTCTAGACAGATTTAAACGACCTTAAAGACCACACAGAATCGGAGGTCAAAGACCTGTAAAAGGTTCGGGGATAAAAACCATCGTTCCTGGCCTATACTCTGAGATCTGAGAACTGGGTAACTCTTAGATGCTCATAAAATAATCCAAAAATTATCCAAAAATCAATTCCACAAAAAAAAATCCAACTAAATTATATAACAAAATATTTTATTTAACTTTTGTTTAAAAAATTTTTATATACATACATAAAAATAAAATAATTTGTTCAGTGTAACAAAAACTAATAATCTTCTTTTACACTGCAACAGCTGCAACAATTTTTGTACGCTTCTTACATCTTTTTCGTGTAATAAAAACATTTGCCGTATGCGATCCAACAGACTCGATAACATATTCATTTGAACCCAACGAAACTTTTCTCGATGATGTCGATGTATCACATTGCGTTGGTAATTCACTTTGATTTAATGTCTCATCAACTGTTACATTGTTATCATTATTACAACTTGTGGAATCTGTTTGATCATTATTTGTACATTCTCCATTTGACGATTGAGTATAGGACGGCGATTGAAACATTGAACGTAAACGATCATCAATTTCATGATATTGAAGATCATCATCATTTGCATTATAAACTGGCGGCGGATCATTAGAAAAGACATCATTTAAAAATATTTTATGATGTGTTGGTGTTAATGCATTCATCGAATTAGTAGATGTTTCGTGAGATGGTGATTGTTTTTGACACTTGTTTTTATGATTTTTTCTTGATCTCTTTGGCGTGAGAATTGGCTCTTCTAATTTCCCATCTGATGATCTAGATAATTTCCTTTTCCTCTGTCTTTTTGTTTTTTTACTTTCTTCGGCAGGTGAAGAATTATTTAAACAGAAATCAATTTCATTATTTAGTTTTTCAATTTTATCACAGTTTTCTTCCAAAGCTTTTTCTGGTGCGATATGAATCGATTGTATATCTTCAGTTTCATTTTGAGAACATTGTCGACTTTCTTGTATAATTTCACTAGTCTCCTGTGAAGAATGCAGTTTATCAACAATATTTTCAACATTTTTACCAGATTCAATCTGATTCAAAGAAGATACCATTTCAGGACATTCAAAGCTTTTAGACAATTCAGTACTTTTATTTTTAGAATCTATCGAACTATTTGAATTTCTCTTTTTATTTTTTCGTTTCTTTGTGGACTCTTTCAAGTCGGGACTTTTAAAATCCTCCAAAACCTCAGTTGAAATTATTTTCGATTCTTCAATAATACTATCGTTAACAAGTTTATCATCTTCATTGCTAATGGAACTATCAAGAATTTGTCTAGGTTTTCTTTTGTACTTTCTTTTAGTTTTTGTTATTTCGCAATCAGGTGACGAAGTTTCCGTGGTGCTGTTGTTTTGTGTTTTTAATTTACGTTTTCTTTTTTTCGTATTTGTATTTGTCTCTTCTGATTTGGAATCTAAAACCTCATCACAATAAAGCAACGATTGGTAGTTATTTGCTCCTTCAACTAATTCATTTTTGGAATCCAAAGACTGTTTAACAATTTGTTGTTGGTTTTTACTTGAATCTCGTTGATTATTTCTTTTTGTACTTCTTGATTTTAAGGTTTTATTTTTGATTGAAGAAGAACAACATGGTTTATCTTGAGCATAAAAGTCCCATTCCATGTCATTAATTTGGTTATTTTTATTTTCTATAATTTCTATTGTGTCCCGTTTGTGATTTCTTTCAATATTTAGATTGTTCATTTCGTCGTTATTATCATTAAGTCTTTCACCAGGAAAGAAAGTATTATTTTCATTATTGACAATTTCATTGGACGACATTATTTTAGTATCAGAAGAATCTGTTGAATTTTTTATGGCGGTTTTCCTTTTACAACGGTTCCTTTTAATTGTTATTGAATATGATTCTACAACATTTTCGTTTATTTGTTTTTCTTCTTTGTTTTGTTCTAGGCTTAATTCAGAACTGAGAAGACAATCATCCGCATAAGATGGAACATCTTTTTGTATTTCTTCTTTATCAACTTCTTCTAACATTGTTGACTTTTCTTGTTGTAATTTTTCAATTTTATCTGATTTTATAGGGGAAATGTGTTCAGTGTTTTTCGATACATTTTCAACACTTGAAAGAGTTGGCAGGCATGTTTGAAGACAATCTTCATCTTTTGTACTTAGAAGGGATTTAGAAGGTGAAACAAAAGAATCGTTTTTAGTTTTTGAAAAGTCCTCTTTTTCCAGGGATTCATCAAAAATTGACGAAGAGATATTATTTTTTCTAGATTCTGGCTCATTATTATCTTTATCTTCTACTTCATCTGTTTCATTTTTACTTTCCAAGTTGCAATTTAACTTTTCCGTCATTATTTTGTTATTACAATCTGACCCGTTTTGACAATTTTCTTTAGGAAACAGAGGTTCTAAGATATTTTCAGGCTCTTTGACATCTTTCTGATGTTTGTCTTTTCCTATAATCTCTGATAGATCATCAGATGATATCCCATTTGAATTAAATGGTGTCGATATGAAACTATGATTATTGTCATCAGATTTTATATATCGATCTGATACCATTGTCATTGTTGAATTTGTAGGATTATTCGAATCATCTGTTCGTTTTTTTGGAGTTTTGATTTTTTTTCGCCTACCAGACGATATAGACTCACAATTTGGTGGAGAACTTTCAAATTCGTCAGTTGAATTAAGTGATTTTTGAGGCGAAATATGGGAAGAAAATATTTTTGGTGAAGAATTTGAGGAACTTTGAATTGTTCTTGAATCGATTGCTTGATTTGATATCTCTGATTTCTTTAATGGACTTGAGATTGTTTTTGTAGGCGCAGTGTCATTTGGAACGATTGAACTTATTTTATTCAATTCATTTATTTTTATCTGAGATTTATTATAATAAGGAGATGTACATTTTGGAGTATTTTGTTCATCAGAGATTGATTTAGAAATTTCAGTATCTTCCACTTGACGATCAGAGGAATTTTCAGAAGTGGGTTTTGTTTCTAAGGAAGTTTGTGACTTATCATCAGAACCAGATTTTTCGTTAATCAAAACTTTTTCGGAACTTGCTTTCTCTTGAGCTGTATTTGGAGAACATTTTTCAATAATTTTTTCTATTTTATCGCCACTTGGTTCATCTTTTTCTTGAAGATTCATCTTCTGATCGATTTCGACATGATGAATTGATGATTGAGATGATTCATTCAAGACAGGAACGTCAGTTTCTTCGTAGTTTTTGTGGTTTATTTGTTCCTTTATGACATCTTCCACGAAAGCCAAACCATGATCATTCAAAGTTATATTTTCGTCAACAGCGGAAACGATTAAATTTTCCTTGGCAATTTGTTCATTTTTACAAGACTCAAAAGGTATTAAATTCGGGCAATCTGCTCTGTTTTCAGATTTTTGTTCCTGGTTCTTTAATTCAGAAAGTTGTAAATCGCTTGAAACAGCAGAAGTGTTTTTATCCTGGCAAATTTCTTCAGATTTTGTCGTGGTCATTTTGTTTTCTGTGTCTGTTTCTTCAATATTAGAAGGATTTATATCAATCTCGGTACTTGATTTCTCATTTGAAACAGTTGAAGAGTGCATGGATGCAAGAACTTTGTCTTGAGGTTCTGTATCCACTGATATCTTATTACATTCGATCTCCATATCAACTTCAGTACCATTTTCATGAGTTGATGGAAGAACAGAAACTACGTCCAATGACATAACCCTTTGATTTGATTCCACTTCATTGTTAATTGAATTTTTTTCGGGTGATATTAAGTCCAGTTCTATTACATTTGATTTTAATACAATTCTTTCAACTTTTTTTGATTCATCAGTATCCTTATTATCAAATGAATTTCCTATAATTTCATCATCATCACTTATATCATCACAGTGTAAGAAAAACACCTGATCCTGGTCTGTAATTTTTTCGTTTTGATCATCATTATCATCAAATCTTAACATCGGACTTAATCTAGCTTCTGATATATCATTCTTCATGGTCACCTTATCAGAGTTTTCTTTCGAGGTATTTGTTTTTGTTTCATTTCGATTTTGAGTTGAACGATTTCGATTGTGTTTAGAATGTTTTCTTGAAGAATGTGAATCTTTATGAGGTGAAGATTCATTTTTTGAACGAGTTGATTCTTTTGAACGATTTTCATGATGACGACGATGATGGTGATGTTTTTCTCTGGATCTTCTGGAACTACTGGATCGATGTAAATTTTCTTCGGATGCTGATATTGAATTAAAATTATGTGATGTTATATGGCGTTTTTTGGAGTTGTATTTTTTGCAGATTTCCTCTTTATTGTGTTTAGTTGAAGTTTGAGAAGAATTCTTTGGGGATAAAGCTGAAGAGAAGAGAATAGAAGAAAGTGTAAGAAAATGTTTATATACTAGCAATTATTTTAATCATTATAATTGAATAACTGAAAACCAAAAGTTTGTAGGACATCGGGTTGCTGAATTATTTGCAATCGAACACATTTTTTTTTTGCTTAATTCGGAACCAGATATTTCCCGAAACAAGTTTTGGTTCACAGATATGAGATCACAGTGATAAGACCTACGCATTCAGCTAAAAAATTAAAAATTTATTTTTTTAAGATTTTCGAGAATTATCCAAGGACCCCTTGTCTAAAAATTCGAAATTTTCAAAAATTTTCTCCAAATCCATCGAATGAGACATCAAAAGAAAGGACTCTTTAGGCTCTATTCATAACTCAAAACCAAAATTTTGTAGGAGTTCGGCTTGCTGAATTATTTTTCAAAATGCTTTTTTTTGGCCCCATTTTTTTCGAAAATCGGAAAAAATAAAATTGTAATTTTTTTTCACCTAAATGCATCATTAATGTGAACTAATATCTGTTACCAAAACTTGGTTTGAGACTTATCTGCAGATATCGGCCTTCGAATGTTTGAAAAAAAAAAATATTTGGATGCAAATACCTCAGCAACCAGACTGGCCAAGCTAATTTGCCTTTTGACTATAATCTTTTAGTAAAAAAAATAAAGCAATTATAAGGAAATATTTAGAACATGCTACTTACAGTTATGACTCTGTTCAATATTATCCATTTTAGTTTGGTATTTTAAAGCATCTTTACATTTGCCATCCAAAGTGCCATCATTCGTGATATTTGGTTTTAAAAGTGTTTCATCAGATTTCGATGATATATTTGATATCCCTTCAGAACATAACTTTTCACTTGAATTGCTTGTAGATTTGTTCTTTACCATCAATTCAGTTTCAGATATTTTTGAAGGTGTATCTGTTAAATCTTCAAATGGTGGAGATTCAATTTCATCTCGCGACATATTCAAATTATCTTTAGAAATTTCATTGATTTCATCTTCACTTGAATAAAAGCTCGAATCAAGTTCAACAAATTTAAAAGTTTTAGCATCATTTGTATTTTTATTTGCTAAATCGGGTATCAAGTGTTGTTTTTCTTCTTTCGTTTCTTTAGTTATAACATCGTCACAAGAACTATCATCAACTACAAGGGACAACTTTATTGGTGTAGTTTTTTTAGCTGTTTCATTTGTTTTACTATTTACTGACTTTTCAATTGGTACAAAATATACATTATCTGATGATTCAACGAAAACATTTTTTGATCCACAAATACTAGTAGCTGGCGATGGACCAAAAAGATCATCCATAACCTTTGTCAAAGGTTGCTTTTGAGGTGTTTGATATTTCAAATTGAAATTTTCATCTGTTTTTGGGAGATGTTTATCTTTAGCAGGAATTGGAAATGCCACTACTCCGTTATTAGATACTTTTTCTTTGCCAGTTTTTTCTCCAGAACTTTTTGAAACAGTCAAAGGCTTTGTAGGAGATATCAATTTACTATGTTTTTCATCTTTATCATCGATGATTATTTGTTCAACTGTCGCAGCTTTAACCAATTCAGTTCTCTTATCTTCTAGAGGTTTCTCAATTAGAACAAAGTCGGAGTCGCTTGAAGACCCTCCGACAGATTTAATTGGGTTTTCTCTTCCAACTACAGAACAGAGACTGCCTGCTGGAGATGGACCAAACAGTTCATCAAATGACAAAGGTTGTCTTTTTGGTGTTTGTATATTCAAATTGCAATTTTCATCTGTTTTTACCAGATTTTCTTTCACATTATCATTAGGTATTGAGTCTATTTTCTGAGCATTAGTTACCAATATATCATCATATAAATCATTATCATTTGGTTCTTCTGATTGATTTATTATTGAATCATCAAAAAGTGCATCAATAAATTGATTAGATTTTTCAGTTGCCAATTTGTTTGGATCAATTGTTTCAGGTAGTTTTTGTATCTTTTTTGCTTCTTTTTTATTTTTCTTAAATTCTTTTACATCTTTTAATATTTCAATTTGTAATATTTCTATTTTCTGATTGATTGGTCGTTTTTCAGTAGGAGAATTAGGAACATTTTTTTTAAGTTTGTGGTGTTCAGTCTTGGAATCTTTAATTTGATCTTTTTTTGTGTGAATTGCATCTTTTGGTTTGCTATCAAGATTTTTTGACGACTCATATCCATTAACAGTTGTGTTAGTATGTCTTCCATCTGTATGGTTAGTCCGTTGAGAACGATGATCAATTTTATCGTATTTATCCCAACTACCGTCTGAACTGCAAAATGGAAAAGAAGTTAATTTTCATTTTTTGTGTGAGAAATTTTAAAAGCATCATAATGCAATCAAGATAGTTTTGTTTCTAAAAAAAATGTCAAATAATGTAAAATCATTATTATTTATTAATTTGTAATGCGTTAAGGACTAACGTTTCTTAAAACTAGAACACATACAATTTTGATATAAAGATTAAAATTAGTTTACATTTTACATTAATACAACATTCGTGGCTTTTTTTATTTTTGGGTTTGACCTTGAGCTTGGAGAAAAATGTCCAAGCGTGTTGTTGATTTGTAGGCTAAACAAATATTTTCAGTTTTGTTTTTTACAATTTTTGTTAAGCTTTATGTCAAGTGTGTAGCATGTAGCATAAACGATAGTTTTAAAGTAACCCTTGCCAGATTTGGAGTTATTTTCTTGAGTCCCTTTGTTCTTTTGTTTTGTATCAAACGAATGATAGTAGGAGGAAAACAATATTGTCTTTTAGAATGGCTTAGTTCAAAAACTTAATTTATAAGATAGAAAGCCGTGTGAATTATAATATGTTACTGTCAACAGCGCTTATTTGGAGGTGGATTCATCGTTGAAGGCAGACTTCAACTTAGTCTTGACAACTGCGTGAACGGCCAACTCACTAAATCCTCATTGGGCAGCTTTGACTCCATTCCTCGGGAAGCTCTCTTCTATAAGCTCTACAATTATGGAATCTATACAAAAATAATAGCAGTCATTAGAGCAATGTATAAACAAAACGTGGCACGAGTGTTGGATGGAAAACAACTTTCCGATGAGTTTCAGGCATCAATCAAGGTTGCGTTTTAAGTGCTTTACTCTTCAGTCCTTACATAAAGGACATTACTAACGCATTGAATGGTGGTATAGAGCTTAATGGAAAAATCCATTCCAGGCCTCATGTATGCTGACGATACAGTCTTCCTAGCCGAATCTACGCAGCGCTATTGTAAAGACTGGAACCTATCAGTTAACCTCCCAAAGTCTAAAATAATGATATTTAGAAGCGGTGGACTGAGATACTCCAGAATGGAAAAATGGACATTTCAAGAGGAAACAGCCGAAATAGTCAAGGAGTACAAGTATCTGGGTGTCTTGATTACCTCTAACCTGAATCTCAAAAGACACCTCCGAGGAAAAGTAGCGTAAGCTAAGCGTGCAATGTGCACCGTGTGGAGAAGCTGCTTTTTGAGAAATAACGTTTCTCACATTGCTACATATAAATTTTTTCAACGGAGTGGAAAAGCTCCTCCGTTTTTTCATCAAAAGCACATTTAGGCTGCCAGGTACGACCCCCAACTATATACTACACCTAGAAACTGGAACATGCCCGCTCTTCTTGGATACTACCAACAAACTACACTTTAATTATGTGAAAAGAGTTATGGCGATGGGAGAAAACAGGATCCCGAGGCTTGTGCTAAGTCACATCATTAGTTGTAGAGGAGCATGTCTAGGTGAGTGGTATAAGCTGGCGAATGATTGCTCAATAACCTTTTCAATATCAGCTGAAGATAACCCTTATTCGCTTAAAACGAAATTTGATGAGTTATTGATGAAACCAGGTAACAGAATGTACAACAAGTTTATTGAGGAAGCGGAATCATCACTATATAGAGCTTACTATAGTAAAGTTAACCACTTTTTAGAGCAACAGACCTACTTCTTGACGGATAACACCATACACAAAATCAGTATGATCCTTAATGTTAGAGGTGAACTCCTTAACTTAAATTTCATCCCTCACCGTCCCGGTCTTCCTATATTGTGCGATTTATGCAATCGAAGAGAAAGTGAAGACGTGTTCCGTTTTCTTGGAGTTTGTCCAATTCTTAAAGAATTCCGCAAAAGATACTTTGGAGTTGATATGCTCAGTTTAGAAGAAACCATAAAACTGATAAATGGAGAACGCGGTTGGAATCTTTTATACCAATATTGTCTGAATGCTTTGCGATACAGAACATGTATTGTATAATCAAACTAAATTTTTAACGTATAAAAAATAGTTTAAATAACTGTAAAATTAAATTTTTGAAAGCATTATATTAGTTTTTTTTTTTTTTAGTAAGATAATTCTGTAAAAATTAAAATGTAAATGTCAGTCTGGTAGACGGCCATCGGCCAAACCATTTTAAGACTTAAGATAAACTTAAAAATGAAATTGTGAATAGAATTAAAATTTTGAAGTCAATAAAACTAAAACTAAACTAAAACTATAGGAAAAATATGAGGTCACTAAAGATAGCCACAAGCTAAAAAGAGAATATTATGTAGAAATGGTTGTACCTTATTAGTCAAGTTGTAGCACAATTATCACCAGAGGAATTAATGATAAGTTTCTTAGAGCCGTTTATAAAACTATTTTCGTTTTTAATTAAATTTTTAAGTTTTGTATCAACAATGGCTCAAGAATCAGTTACATAATGAAAGTTGTTAATTATTATGAAGAGCTAAGAATTGTATAAGAAAAAAATTATTGATTACCTCTTAGTTTGCGACCTATCTCGGTCATGTCCCTTTCGTTTGTCATCTTTACTTCTTTCGTCTTTGTCCCGTCCACTGGGTCGTTCTTTGCTCCAATTACTTTTGTGATCTTTTTCTTTGTTGTCACTACGATCATTAAAACGATGTCGACCTCGTTCATCTTCCTTGTCTCTGCTGCGATGCTGATATCGACTTCTATCTCTCGACCGGTCTCTGTCTTTCGACCGGTCTCTATGCCTATTTCGACTATGATCTTTTTCACGAGAATCACTTCTTCGAACTTCATCTCGATACTTGTTTCTATCAAAATTTGGTTTTCCATTTGCAAGTTTTTCTTTTGAAAATGTTGCCAATGGAAATTGATCGTCCAAATGTTTCCTTAACGATTCCGTATCTGAGTTATTCTTCTCAATTTTTCTTGGTACCCTTGAGAATGGGTTCACCTTCGCACTATCGCTTGATGTATCTTCTCTATGAACTTCAGCATTCTCAGTGAATTGCTTTCCTCCATTTTGAGGTTTAAATCGACGAAAACAAATGTCATCTTTCCTGTTTTTTGTTTGCAATAAGATTGAAAAGAATTGATTGGGAAGAAAACTTAAGGTTACTTACTGTTTGCGTAGATCACAAATTTGATTGTCCTTTCTCTTGATCTCTGTCCGAGCTGTGTCGAGGAGATTGGCAAAATTTATTTCCAATTGTTTTATTTTTTTATTCAATTCTTTTTTCTCAGTTTGGAGTTTTTGAATTGTACTCAAGGCAACTTCATATTTGTCTTTCCATCGCAAATCATCAATAGCTTCCTATTACAATAAATTATGTGCTAGTAAAATCAAGGATTATAGTTTTTTTGGTAGGGTTTTTGAACTTACTTGTTTTTCTTTTACATGCAGCAATTCTAAATCTTCATATAAATCAAATTCTTGCATTTTTTCAAACTCAAACATTAATTTTATTTTTTTAATTTGTTCCTATTTGTGATTTTTTTATAAAAATTTTGCTTTTCTTTTTCAGCTGTAGCCGTTTGTGTGTTGACAGATTTGTGAGTTGTTTTGTTTTTTTGTTTTGCAAAGGGCGCGAAAAAAATACTTGTCATTTTTGACAGTACACTTATGACAAGTTTTCGTGTTCGAAAAATTAACTACAGTAGAGATCCATTATTTTGTTTACATCAAGAGGCTTGACTCTTATTTCGAATTTTCTTTTGATAATCATTCTGTGAGGCGCGTACTGTTACACGATGCCTCTTGACATTTCTCTTTTGATTTAAAATTAGTTTTTGTTGTTGTATTGCACCAAGAAGCAAAAAGAAATGAAAGGGAATGTTGAAAAAAGAAAAAGTGGAAAAAGAAACGTCAAAAAAGAGTCTCAGAGATTCCACCCACGACCAGGGATGCCATTCTAGCGACTTTGTCGCTAGATCTAGCGACATTTCAACTTCTTCCGCGACAAAAATATTTTGATGTCGCTAGATTATTTTTAGCAACTTTTCTAGCGACTTTTGAAGCCAAGCATTCCTGAGTTGTGAACAGTGTTGCCACAAGCTAAAATGAAAAGTCGCTTGGCCAACCGCTAAAAGTCACTAGATTGGCTGAAATTCTGGAGACAAAAAGTCGCTAGAAGTCGCTAGAAAAAAATTGTAATATAATAATACTACGTTTCCACCTATCCTAAATCCGAGATTTAGCTAAGTAGATTTAGCACAAATCTCGAGTTTAATTCTGAATCTCGGATTGAAAGTAGGCGACAATCTTAGATTTAGGGTAGCTGAACCCAAATCTAAGATTTAGCGAAGTAGATTTAAAATAAATCTCGAGATTTAATCTAAATCTACTTAGCTAAATCTCGGATTTAGCGTAGGTGGAAACATAGTATAAGGCTCAACAAAAATTTATTTTTGAATAACTTTATTTTTTTTTTTTTCAAAAATTCAAAGTTAACAACAAACTTAAGGCTAGAGTAACAAAAAACAAATAAAGGCAAAACAAACTAAAATTCAGTCTCATTGTTAATAAGTATTTAGATATATAGATAATTCTTAAATCTTTTGGAATAAAATACTCAGTATTTATTCTGAATCACATACAAAAAGATCACTATCGATTTCTTCAATATACTCAGTTGCAAGAACTTCAACAGCATTATTTTTAAATACATTTGTTTTTAAAACGATTTCTGGTAGTTCATAGGTATGACAGTTTTTGTAAAGTAATTTAAGCTGATTTCGAATAAGAATAATAGAATTTAAGTTTTTGTTGACAATTTATTTCTGGTCTTATTTTTCACAAGGTTTTGACCAGTGCTGTAATATAATAAAAATAGTATTTACGTTTCACAACTCAGAAATGCTTGGCTTCAAAAGTCGCTAGAAAAGTCGCTAAAAATCGACAAATGTCTATCGACAAATATCTATCGTTAAATGTCTATCGATAAATGTCTATAAAAAATGTCTATTGACAAATGTCTATCAACAAATGTCTGTCGACAAATGTCTATCCAAAAGTTGTCTATCCACAAATGTCTATCCACAAATGTCAATCCACAAATGTCTATCGACAAATGTCTATCCACAAATGTCTATCCACAAATGTCTATCCACAAATGTCTATCCACAAATGTCTATCGACAAATGTCTATCCACAAGTGTCTATCCACAAATGTCTATCCACAAATATCTATAGACAAATGTCTATCCACAAATGTCTACCCACAAA
Organism: Episyrphus balteatus; assembly: GCF_945859705.1. Lineage (NCBI taxonomy): Eukaryota > Metazoa > Arthropoda > Insecta > Diptera > Syrphidae > Episyrphus > Episyrphus balteatus. Next base: position 49,116,261 of record NC_079137.1, read on the forward strand.
TGTCTATCCACAAATGTCTACCCACAAATGTCTATCCACAAATGTCTATCCACAAATGTCTATCTACAAATGTCTATCGACAAATGTCTATCCACAAATGTCTATCCACAAATGTCTATCGACAAATGTCTATCGACAAATGTCTATCGACAAATGTCTATCGACAAATGTCTATCGACAAATGTCTATCGACAAATGTCTATCGACAAATGTCTATCCACAAATGTCTATCCACAAATGTCTATCGACAAATGTCTATCGACAAATGTATATCGACAAATGTCTATCGACAAATGTCTATCGACAAATGTCTATCCACAAATGTCTATCCACAAATGTCTATCCACAAATATCTATCCACAAATGTCTATCCACAAATGTCTATCGATAATATCGACAAATGTCTATCCACAAATGTCTATCCACAAATGTCTATCCACAAATGTCTATCCACAAATGTCTATCCACAAATGTCTATCGACAAATGTCTATCGACAAATGTATATCGACAAATGTCTATCCACAAATGTCTATCCACAAATGTCTATCGACAAATGTCTATCCACAAATGTCTATCCACAAATGTCTATCCACAAATGTCTATCGACAAATGTCTATCGACAAATGTCTATCCACAAATGTCTATCCACAAATGTCTATCCACAAATGTCTATCGACAAATGTCTATCGACAAATGTATATCGACAAATGTCTATCCACAAATGTCTATCCACAAATTTCTATCCAAAAATGTCTATCGATAAATGTCTATCCACAAATATCTATCGACAAATGTCCATCCACAAATGTCTATCCACAAATGTCTATCGACAAATGTCTATCCACAAATGTCTATCCACAAATGTCTATCCACAAATGTCTATCCACAAATGTCTATACACAAATGTCTATCCACAAATGTCTATCCACAAATGTCTATCGACAAATGTCTATCGACAAATGTCTATCGACAAATGTCTATCCACAAATGTCTATCCACAAATGTCTATCCACAAATGTCTATCGACAAATGTCTATCGACAAATGTCTATCGACAAATGTATATCGACAAATGTCTATCCACAAATGTCTATCCACAAATGTCTATCCACAAATGTCTATCCACAAATGTCTATCCACAAATGTCTATCGACAAATGTCTATCCACAAATGTCTATCGACAAATGTCTATCCACAAATGTCTATCGACAAATGTCTATCGACAAATGTCTATCGACAAATGTCTCACGACAAATGTCTATCGACAAATGTCTCACGACAAATGTCTATCGACAAATGTCTATCCACAAATGTCTATCCACAAATGTCTTTCCACAAATGTCTATCCACAAATGTCTATCGACAAATGTCTATCGACAAATGTATATCGTTAAATGTCTATCCACAAATGTCTATCCACAAATGTGTATCCACAAATGTCTATCCACAAATGTCTATCCACAAATGTCTATCGACAAATGTCTATCGACAAATGTCTATCGACAAATGTCTATCGACAAATGTATATCGACAAATGTCTATCCTTAAATGTCTATCGATAAATGTCTATCCACAAATATCTATCGACAAATGTCCATCCACAAATGTCTATCCACAAATGTCTATCCACAAATGTCTATCCACAAATGTCTATCGACAAATGTCTATCGACAAATGTCTATCGACAAATGTCTATCGACAAATGTATATCGACAAATGTCTATCCTTAAATGTCTATCGATAAATGTCTATCCACAAATATCTATCGACAAATGTCCATCCACAAATGTCTATCCACAAATGTCTATCGACAAATGTCTATCCACAAATGTCTATCCACAAATGTCTATCCACAAATGTCTATCGACAAATGTCTATCCACAAATGTCTATCCACAAATGTCTATCGACAAATGTCTATCCACAAATGTCTATCCACAAATGTCTATCCACAAATGTCTATCCACAAATGTCTATCGACAAATGTCTATCGACAAATGTATATTGACAAATGTCTATCCACAAATGTCTATCCACAAATGTCTATCCACAAATGTCTATCCACAAATGTCTATCGACAAATGTCTATCCACAAATGTCTATCCACAAATGTCTATCCACAAATGTCTATCGACAAATGTATATCGACAAATGTCTATCCTTAAATGTCTATCGATTAATGTCTATCCACAAATATCTATCGACAAATGTCTATCGACAAATGTCTATCGACAAATGTCTATCGACATATGTCTATCCTTAAATGTCTATCGACAAATGTCTATCGTTAAATGTCTATCCACAAATGTCTATCCAAAAATGTCTATCCACAAATGTCTATCCACAAATGTCTATCCACAAATGTCTATCCACAAATGTCTATCCACAAATGTCTATCGACAAATGTCTATCGACAAATGTCTATCGACAAATGTCTATCGACAAATGTCTCACGACAAATGTCTCACGACAAATGTCTATCCACAAATGTCTATCCACAAATGTCTATCCACAAATGTCTATCGACAAATGTCTATCGACAAATGTATATCGACAAATGTCTATCCACAAATGTCTATCCACAAATGTCTATCCACAAATGTGTATCCACAAATGTCTATCCACAAATGTCTATCCACAAATGTCTATCGACAAATGTCTATCGACAAATGTCTATCGACAAATGTCTCACGACAAATGTCTCACGACAAATGTCTATCCACAAATGTCTATCCACAAATGTCTATCCACAAATGTCTATCGACAAATGTCTATCTTTTTTTTTTTTTTTTTTTTTCACTTCAGATTCTTTGATGTAGTAAGCTTAGAACAAGCTTTTAACTACAATCAGAGGCTCATCATAAGTGCATGTTAGTGGTTAGTAGACAAAAAATACAACCTCCCACATGCACAATATAAAAACAAAATAATTACAAACAAATTTACAAGTTATAAAATTATAAGTACAAAAAATCCAACATTTATTTAAAACATTGATTAACAGTCACGATTGTGGAGCACTGGTTCGAAACAATGTTTTTAAACCCATTTTCGTCAAATTAAAGTCTAAGGATGAATGGTTCAAGTTAAAAAGTTTACTCATGCGACTAAGAGGCTCATTAATACCATAGTTTGTTCTATGAAAGTCGATATGCAAAGGTTCAAATCTTCGTAGGAGGTGAGATCCACCCGGATAATTTATACCAATACAAGCTAATAGATCAGGGGCGTCAATTTGGGAATTAATAATATCCACAAATGTCTATCCACAAATGTCTATCCACAAATGTCTATCCACAAATGTCTATCCACAAATGTCTATCCACAAATGTCTATCCACAAATGTCTATCGACAAATGTATATCGACAAATGTCTATCCTTAAATGTCTATCGATAAATGTCTATCCACAAATATCTATCGACAAATGTCCATCCACAAATGTCTATCGACAAATGTCTATCCACAAATGTCTATCCACAAATGTCTATCTACAAATGTCTATCCACAAATGTCTATCCACAAATGTCTATCCACAAATGTCTATCCACAAATTTCTATCCAAAAATGTCTATCGACAAATGTCTATCGACAAATGTCTATCGACAAATGTCTATCGACAAATGTCTATCGACAAATGTCTATCCACAAATGTCTATCGACAAATGTCTATCGACAAATGTATATCGACAAATGTCTATCGTTAAATGTCTATCGACAAATGTCTATCCACAAATGTCTATCCACAAATGTCTATCCACAAATGTCTATCCACAAATGTCTATCCACAAATGTCTATCCACAAATGTCTATCGACAAATGTCTATCCACAAATGTCTATCCACAAATGTCTATCCACAAATGTCTATCGACAAATGCGTATCGACAAATGTATATCGACAAATGTCTATCCTTAAATGTCTATCGATAAATGTCTATCCACAAATATCTATCGACAAATGTCTATAGACATCTTGTGGATAGACATTTATCGATAGACATTTAAGGATAGACATTTGTCGATATACATTTGTCGATAGACATTTGTCGATAGACATTTGTCGATAGACATTTGTCGATAGACATTTGTGGATAGACATTTGTGGATAGACATTTGTGGATAGACATTTGTGGATAGACATTTGTGGATAGACATTTGTGGATAGACATTTGTGGATAGACATTTGTGGATAGACATTTGTCGATAGACATTTGTCGATAGACATTTGTGGATAGACATTTGTCGATAGACATTTGTGGATAGACATTTGTCGATAGACATTTGTCGATAGACATTTGTCGATAGACATTTGTCGATAGACATTTGTGGATAGACATTTATAGACATTTGTGGATAGACATTTGTCGATAGACATTTGTCGATAGACATTTAACGATAGACATTTGTCGATATACATTTATCGATAGACATTTGTCGATAGACATTTGAGGATAGACATTTGTGGATAGACATTTGTGGATAGACATTTGTGGATAGACATTTGTGGATAGACATTTTTGGATAGACATTTGTGGATATACATTTGTTGATAGACATTTGTGGATAGACATTTAAGGATAGACATTTGTGGATAGACATTTGTCGATAGACATTTGTCGATAGACATTTGTCGATAGACATTTGTCGATAGACATTTGTCGATAGACATTTAACGATAGACATTTGTCTTGAGACATTTGTCGTGAGACATTTGTCGATAGACATTTGTGGATAGATATTTGTCGATAGACATTTGTGGATAGACATTTGTGGATAAACATTTGTGGATAGACATTTGTGGATAGACATTTGTCGATAGACATTTGTGGATAGACATTTGTGGATAGACATTTGTGGATAGACATTTAACGATAGACATTTGTCGATAGACATTTAAGGATAGACATTTGTCGATAGACATTTGTCGATAGACATTTGTGGATAGACATTTGTGGATAGACATTTGTGGATAGACATTTGTGGATAGACATTTGTGGATAGACATTTGTGGATAGACATTTGTGGATAGAAATTTGTCGATAGACATTTATCGATAGACATTTAAGGATAGACATTTGTCGATATACATTTGTCGATAGACATTTGTCGATAGACATTTGTGGATAGACATTTGTGGATAGACATTTGTCGATAGACATTTGTGGATAGACATTTGTGGATAGACATTTGTGGATAGACATTTGTCGATAGACATTTGTGGATAGACATTTGTGGATAGACATTTGTGGATGGACATTTGTCGATAGACATTTGTCGATAGACATTTGTGGATAGACATTTGTGGATAGACATTTGTGGATAGACATTTGTGGATAGACATTTGTGGATAGACATTTGTGGATAGACATTTGTGGATAGACATTTGTGGATAGACATTTGTGGATAGACATTTGTGGACAGACATTTAACGATAGACATTTGTCGATAGACATTTGTCGATAGACATTTGTGGATAGACATTTGTCGATAGACATTTGTGGATAGACATTTGTCGATAGACATTTGTGGATAGAAATTTGTCGATAGACATTTATCGATAGACATTTAAGGATAGACATTTGTCGATATACATTTGTCGATAGACATTTGTGGATAGACATTTGTGGATAGACATTTGTCGATAGACATTTGTGGATAGACATTTGTGGATAGACATTTGTGGATAGACATTTTTCGATAGACATTTGTGGATAGACATTTGTGGATAGACATTTGTCGATAGACATTTGTCGATAGACATTTGTCGATAGACATTTGTCGATAGACATTTGTGGATAGACATTTGTGGATAGACATTTGTGGATAGACATTTGTCGATAGACATTTGTGGATAGACATTTGTGGATAGACATTTGTGGATAGACATTTTTGGATAGACATTTGTCGATAGAGATTTGTGGATAGACATTTGTCGATAGCCATTTGTTGATAGACATTTGTCGATAGACATTTGTCGATAGACATTTGTCGATAGACATTTGTCGATAGACATTTGTCGATAGACATTTGTCGATAGACATTTGTCGATAGACATTTGTTGATAGACATTTGTCGATAGACATTTGTCGATAGACATTTGTCGATAGACATTTGTGGATAGACATTTGTGGATAGACATTTGTGGATAGACATTTGTCGATAGACATTTATCGATAGACATTTGTGGATAGACATTTGTCGATATACATTTGTCGATATACATTTGTGGATAGACATTTGTGGATAGACATTTGTGGATAGACATTTGTGGATAGACATTTGTGGATAGACATTTGTCGATAGACATTTGTGGATAGACATTTGTGGATAGACATTTAACGATAGACATTTGTCGATAGACATTTGTGGATAGACATTTGTGGATAGACATTTGTGGATAGACATTTGTGGATAGACATTTGTGGATAGACATTTGTGGATAGAAATTTGTCGATAGACATTTATCGATAGACATTTAAGGATAGACATTTGTCGATATACATTTGTCGATATACATTTGTGGATAGACATTTGTGGATAGACATTTGTGGATAGACATTTGTCGATAGACATTTGTGGATAGACATTTGTGGATAGACATTTGTCGATAGACATTTGTGGATAGACATTTGTGGATAGACATTTGTGGATAGACATTTGTCGATAGACATTTGTCGATAGACATTTGTGGATAGACATTTGTGGATAGACCTTTATGGATAGACATTTGTCGATAGACATTTGTAGATAGACATTTGTGGATAGACATTTGTGGATAGACATTTGTGGATAGACATTTGTGGATAGACATTTGTCGATAGACATTTGTTGATAGACATTTGTCGATAGACATTTGTCGATAGACATTTGTCGATAGACATTTGTCGATAGACATTTGTCGATAGACATTTGTCGATAGACATTTGTCGATAGACATTTGTCGATAGACATTTGTCGATAGGCATTTGTCGATAGACATTTGTCGATAGACATTTGTTGATAGACATTTGTCGATAGACATTTGTCGATAGACATTTGTCGATAGACATTTGTCGATAGACATTTGTCGATAGACATTTAACGATAGACATTTGTCGATAGACATTTGTCGATTTTTAGCGACTTTTGAAGCCAAGCATTTCTGAGTTGTGAAACGTAAATACTATTTTTACTATATAACAGCACTGGTCAAAACCTTGTGAAAAATAAAACCAGAAATAAATTGTCAACAAAAACTTAAATTCTATTATTCTTATTCGAAATCAGCTTAAATTACTTTACAAAAACTGTCATACCTATGAACTACCAGAAATCGTTTTAAAAACAAATGTATTTAAAAATAATGCTGTTGAAGTTCTTGCAACTGAGTATATTGAAGAAATCGAAAGTGATCTTTTTGTATGTGATTCAGAATAAATACTGAGTATTTTATTCCAAAAGATTTAAGAATTATCTATATATCTTAATACTTATTAACAATGAGACTGAATTTTTTTTTGTTTTACCTTTTTTTGTTTTTTGTTACTCTAGCCTTAAGTTTGTTGTTAAAGGCTTAGCTACATTCAACTTCAAAAAGTACAAAAGTGAAAAAATGTTTTGTCCTGTACCAACACACTGCGAAATTCTATCTCTTATCTCAGAAAAACAAAAGTAAAAGCTAAAAAGGTTTTAACTTTCACTTTTTGAAAATTTTTCACTTTTTGAAAACACCAACACATTCAAAGACGGAGTTAAAAAAAATGATAGCTAGATGTCGCTTATAAAGAAAAATTTTGATGAACACGCCTTGTTTTTGAAATTTGTTTTTTTGTTTTATGGGTAGCAAAAAATATGGAAGCCGAATATATCATCTCCAAAGCGTAAGTTTTTTGTTAATTATTTGTTTTATGGTATTTTAAACCTTAATATTTACAGATTATATAGTAAAAAATGGGTCACTGCAATGATAAAACAACTTCTCGTTATTAATGCCGAAAGCCAAGCCACTTCACCAGCCAGTTGCTCCGCGGGTAAGCTCTTCAAATCCATGGTATAAAAAGACAAGGTATGATCATTAGAGCCGCCATCTTACAAAATGGGGTAATAAGGTTTTGACGTTTGGCATTTGGCAAAGTCAAAAGCAAAAACAATTTCCAAGACAACAACAATTTCAATGGGCTGGGCTGTCAAAACCTTAAGTAGCCATAAGTTTTGACAGTTCTCGATACTGAGTTTTTTCTAATGATCATACCTTCTCTTTTTATACCATGCTTCAAATCAGAATTTCCCTTCATGCATTTTAATTAGGTACAACTTTTAGTTTCCGCAGAGTATGAATTGTGCAACCCAACCCTGAACCAGAATATCCCGGTGCATCCATTGGAATCCCGAAAATATGAAATCCAAAAGAATCTGCATCTATTCCAGTCGGTGTTTGACAAATTAATGTTACATGCTAATGCTTATGGAACGCGAAAAGAAAACCAATAAAAATGTTTGTGTGTAAAAATATTTTATTTATTACTATTTTGTATTTGTTTAGCTAAATTTTGTGAAATGTTGGTTTTAGAATTGTTTATTTTTGTTTCTTTCTTTGGCCCTTACCAATAATCAAAATTAAAGCTCAGTTAAATATTTAACTGAGCTTTAAATATTTTTCCATACCAATAACCAATTTAATAGTCAGGTTAAGGGTTAACGCCACGTTAATTTTATAGTTGGGAAACTGAACTATAAACGCGCGGTTAAATGTAAACGCACGGTTTGTACTGTCATTTGACAGCAAATTAATGAAAAAAAAAAAAAAAAAATTAATAAAGTTATTCAAAAATAAATTTTTGTTGAGCTTTATTTTACAATTTTTTTCTAGCGACTTCTAGCGACTTTTTGTCTCCAGAATTTCAGCCAATCTAGCGACTTTTAGGGGTTGGCCTAGCGACTTTTCATTTTAGCTTGTGGCAACACTGCCCACGACTCTCCGGTTGGATAATTTTTTGTTTTATCTTTTTTCTCTTTTGCACTCATTAGTTTTGAAAAGAGGCGCGCCTTTTGAGGATTCGTGTAATAGCTGACTATGATGAAAATCAAAGTATTATTTTTTATAATAGGTGTGTTTTTTTGTTTATCTATATAGATTTTGTGCAAAAAAACGACATCGAGATTTTTGAAATCAAAACAATTTACGTGTTAAAAACAACAAAAACTTTATCTGTATAGATTTTTGAAAAATCCAGATAATTATCCAGATTTTACTTTCTCTCGATAAAAACAGTAGTGCCAAGGTAGTTTAATTGTTGTGTTCATACAGAAATATCTGAAAATAGCGGTTTTTTATTATCACTTGATCCATTTAGATCATTACTTAAAATGTATTACAACAACTACATGAGATCTTGCAAGATCACGATTCATGATCCTGATGAAAAGCAAGATCACGATTCGTGATCCTGATGATAAACAAAAAAACACAGCTAATATTTTTTTTTTATTTTATTTTTTAGCGACGCGAAATACACAATTACGGCTATGATTTTTTTAGGTTGACGTTTCGTAAAATGTCATAATTGTGACCTATTCACAATGAAGTTTTATGTGTGTTCAGGCGATTTGACTTATGGTGTTTTCGTTTGGTAAAAAAATTAATTTATGTTTTGATCTTAAGGTATAACTACAGTAGCTGCGTTCCTTTGGAAATATTTATCTACTTTTTAGTACTTAAAGCTGCTTTGAACTACTTTTTCAGTATAGCAAAAGTACCAAACGAACGCAGCTAATGACCTAAAAAGTGATAATTTACAAAAGTAAAATTTTTTATTTCTTTGTAGCGCTATTTGGTTTGGAAAAAAACTACAGAAATTGTTTTTTAAACCGAAAAATAAGCTTTCTGCATCATTATTTTTAATTTTGCGCTCGGAAAAACTGTCACAAAATGAGTTTGAAAATGTGCACTTTTTGACTTTTTAGCCTGGTACGCTGCTCGCGCTAAATTTTAGCTCCCATACAAATTATCGAAAATTTTTAGCCAAGATAAAATGGATCCCATACAAGTTATCGATAACTTGTATGGGAATTTTATCTCAGCTAAATTTTAGCGCGAGCAGCGTACCAGGCTTTTGCAAAAAGTGGCCATTGTAGTTATACCTTACCTTAAAAGGAAATTCGAAGATATTTTCTGCGCCTTGCACCTTCGTGTATCTAGTCAAAAGCATTATGGCACCACCTTAATTCTCGAATTTCGAAAAACCCCTCAACACCATCCCTGTTATATTTTTTTTTTCTTCAAGAACTGTCACTGTCATAATTTTTTTTTTTCTTCTTTTCCACCTGACGAAAAGAACGTCGCGCATGCAGCGTGTCTCTCTTTGCACTTGATTCTGGAATTCGCTGACGACAACAAGGTTTTGGAGTCTTTTTGTAATTCAACATCCAAGTGTTAAACTTTTGTCTATTAACCAAAGTTGTCTGTCGTGGCATCTTTCTAAACATCTAAACTTAATCAAGAAATAAAAAAAGTAAACAATGCCACAAGAACCAGAAGCTCCTCCAACATCAGCAGCAGCAGTTAATGGTGGTGATGAACCACCAAAAACTGCCAAGCAATTGGAAAAAGAAGCTAAAAAAGCAGCAAAATTACAAAAACTTCAAGAAAAACTTGACAAAAAAGCTTCTGCTCCAGTTGCCGAGAAAAAAGAAAAACCCGAGGTAATTTACAAAAAGTGAAAGTCTTTCAAATACTTCATTGCCATTGTCTTGCCTTTTCTTTATTAGAAAAAAACTAAAGAAGTAAAAGAAGCTGCCGTCTATACTGCCAATACACCTGCAGGCGAAAAGAAAAACATCACGGACGCATTGCCCGATGCTTATAGCCCAGGCTATGTCGAAGCTGCTTGGTATAGTTGGTGGGAGAAGGAGGGATTCTTCAAGCCCGAGTATGGTGTAAGTATAAAATGTTAAATGAATAAATGTTGCGTCATGCTCCATTACTATGGAATGATTCATATGTAAATAGTTTTTATAACGTAAAATAGTTTTTAAGCTATGAATTACGGATAAACTATCTGATTTCCTGGTTGATACATTTTTAATAAATTTGCTGGGATGCAAGGAAATCAGCATCTTATTAGGATAGGAGGGTCGGTAAGAGAGTCGAATAGGTGTTGAAAAGAAAGAAGTGACAGCAGATCAAGGGCACTGCAGATGTTGGTGCAGTGTGGACTTAACCCTCCCAACCATACAAATCCGCGACTATTTTTAGATTCCCCCCATCCAGCGAGCTAACTGCCGTGATTCGCAAGCAGGCTGCGTCTCTGGAACTTAACATTCCTTACTTCTTTCAGTTAAACTGCCCAACACACAAAAACTTTCTAGGCCTTCGTTTATCATATCTTACTAATTAGAGGATGCTGATTCCGAAAACAACATTAGTTTTTTTCCTAGCAGCTCTAGTTTTTAAATCAGTCATACAAAAAAAGACATGCGAAGTTATACAAATTTGTTTTTTTGTTAACCCCTTGTAACCCAAGATCGTAAGTCATTCGATTGGTCTTTCCCTTAACCTATAAAATACGTATTTTTTTAAAAATTCAATAAATTCATTATTTAATTAGTTATTTCGATATTTAGGGTGTTAAAAAATAAGTTTAAACAATTTATTTTTATATAGAAATGATAAAATTCAAACAAAAAACTATCAAATATTTATTTTTAGGTACTTCCCTAAAATCGAAAAATAAAACCCCGTTGTTTTATCCAGAAAAACTATTTTTTCTGAATTTCGTAGTTTTTTTATTTATTTATTTATGGCGTACTATTTTGATAAAGCAATACTTAAAAAACTTAACTTAAAAGAAAAAATAGTTTGTACAGCTTTTGTGCGATCTTTTTTGGTAAGTTACAAAAATTACATATGGGGCTACAAAACAAAGGGTTAATTTTTTTTTGTTTGTATTTTTATTTATTTACTGAATCGAAATAGGTACATTGCTTTCGACATAATTTTTTCCAACAAAACTTTAAAAACGCATGTGATAAGAAAAAACTAAAAAAAATAGTATGCAATTACCCCCAAAATGTAAAAATGAAAATATCTAAAAAAAGAAATAGAAGAGAACCAGGGTGATTTTTAGGCTTAATTAACCCAAATACATTATTTTGATATAGTTATTTATAAAGGCCTTCGCCATTTATTTCTCTTTTTAACATTTTTTTAAGTACAAGTAAACATTTAATCATATAATTCAAAGTTTTTCTTTCAAATTTAAAAATAGTTTCTGAGGTTTTTATAGATTCTGGAAGGCTGTTGAATGTTGGTAATCCGATATACTGCATTGTTCTCTGTACTCTTGTTGTTCGTACTCGTTGAATTCTTAACTCATGTATGTTTCTTAAATTGTCTAATGTCGAATTTCTTGGAACAAAAAAAAAAATCGAATTAAAATCGATCTCAATGCGTTTTACGTGTCGTTGACAATATTTCGAGCATGTTTGACAAAAGGAATGCGGCATAAGATAATCACAACAAAAACATTACTGTTAAAAAAAGAGCCAAGCTCTCCTATGTTGAAATTATGCTGGTACAAAAAGTACGGAGATGTAAAAGTGTACCAAGTTCTAAAGTTTGGCTTCAAATTCAATAAAATTTTGATTGTTCTTCTGACAATTTTTCTTTTAATTACCGATTTTTTAAGTTATTTCAAAAATTGACAAGTAAACAATCAAAATTTTATTGATAAGAATTTGAACCCAAACTTTAGAACTTGGTACACTTTTACATCTCAGTACTTTTTGTACCAGCATAATTTCAACATAGGAAAGCTTGGCTCTTTTTTTTAACAGAAATGTATTTGTTGTGGTTTCACTACTTTTTGCAAGGTATGGCTGTTGAATTGAAAATTTCTTTATTTGATGAAAATTCAGTGAAAATGGGCGGTTGCCACGCCCCCAAATTTCTCAAATTTTAAATTTGTTCCTTTGTATAAACTACCATCTCTACCATTCTACCAAATTTCAAGATTCTACGATAATCAGAAGTGCTCTATAATATTTGATGAAAATTCATCTGAACCCGGTGCTTTGTTGTTTTTCGACGCTTGTAATGCCAATTTGATCTCGCAAGCTATAATTCCAGAGTCCAGTATTTCCTATGATAAAATGTGCTGCCGAACTGGAATGAGCTAGCTTGATTGTGGTCATTTCTTAGAAGTTTTTCTTCAGATTTATAAGCTCTATGGGAATTGTTGAATTTTGAATGTCCTTCTTGTTTATTTCTTTCACTTCTAGAATTCTGACGCATTCTTGCAACCAGAGATACTATTTGCAATATTTTCTGCATGTGTTTATCGTTTAGTTTTGGACAGTTATTTTTATTCTTTTTTTAATTTATCCGACAACTTCCTTTACCGATTGTCAACTTATTTTATAACAAACTCATTTTGATTTTTCTCAATTAACTTCTTCCAAACAGCGTAAATCTATTTCCGAACCAAATCCAAAAGGAAAGTTCGTCATGGTAATTCCACCACCCAATGTGACTGGATCTTTGCATTTGGGTCATGCACTCACTAATGCAATTGAAGATGCCATCACTCGTTACCATCGCATGAAAGGTTACACAACTTTATGGGTGCCCGGATGTGATCATGCAGGAATTGCTACCCAAGTTGTGGTCGAGAAGAAATTGTGGCGCGAGGAGAAGCTTAGTCGACATGATCTGGGTCGTGAGAAGTTTATTGAAAAGATCTGGGATTGGCGTCGCGAAAAGGGTGATCGCATCTATGACCAACTCAAGTGCTTGGGGTCGTCATACGACTGGAGCCGTGTAGCATTCACTATGGATCCAAAACTATGCCGTGCAGTTACCGAAGCATTTGTTCGTCTTCACGAAGATGGCAGCATTTACAGAAGTTCCAGGCTCGTTAATTGGTCGTGTGCTCTGCGATCGGCTATTTCAGATATCGAGGTCGATAAAATTGACATTCCCGGACGTACATTCTTCAATATTCCCGGCTACACCGATAAGGTTGAATTTGGGGTGTTGATTAAATTTGCCTACAAAGTAGAAGGTTCAGATGATGAAATTATTGTCGCTACCACACGTATAGAGACTATGTTGGGTGATACGGCCGTTGCTGTGCATCCTAGCGATGAACGATTCAAGCATTTGCATGGCAAATTTGTTACACATCCATTCTCTGATCGCAAATTGCCAATTGTTTGTGATGAATTTGTGGAAATGCATTTCGGAACTGGTGCTGTTAAAATTACTCCAGCTCATGATCCTAATGATTATGAGGTTGGCAAACGTCAGGGATTACCATTCATCACGATTTTTAACGATGATGGGTATATTGTTGGGGATTATGGTGAATTCACAGGAATGAAGAGATTCGATTGCCGCAAAAAGATTCTGGAGAAATTGAAGGAATTGGGATTGTACAGGGACACCGTCAACAATCCAATGGTGGTACCTTTCTGCAGTCGTTCAAAGGATGTCGTTGAACCTATGATTAAGCCACAATGGTAAGAATAAAGTGTGCTTGTTACTTAATAAGATAAATGAGACTTATTTTATTTTGAAGGTACGTCAAGTGTGATGATATGGCAGCTGCTGCAACTGATGCCGTCAAAAAGGGTGAACTAAAAATTATTCCAGAACATCATACGAAAATCTGGTACCACTGGATGGATGGAATTCGTGATTGGTGTGTTTCACGCCAGCTTTGGTGGGGTCATCGTATTCCAGCTTACTTTGTTACATTCACTGATTCCAGTATCAAAGGTGCTATAGTAAGTTTTTTTTTTAACACATTTCCTTCTTTCACAAAAAATATATATAAAAACAACTTTCATTGTTAGAGTGACGATGAAGATTATTGGATTGTAGCTCGTAGCAAAGAAGAAGCTCTTGCTAAAGCAGCTTCTAAATTCAAAGTCGATGCTAGTAAAATCATTCTTAACCAAGATGAAGATGTCCTAGACACATGGTTCAGTTCGGGACTATTTCCGTTCTCTGTATTTGGCTGGCCAGATAACACTGACGATATGCAGGCATTCTATCCAACATCTCTCCTTGAAACTGGTCATGATATTTTGTTCTTCTGGGTAGCACGTATGGTGTTCTTTGGACAAAAGCTTTTAGGTAAGCTCCCATTCAAAGAGGTCTACATGCATCCAATGGTTCGTGACGCACATGGTCGTAAAATGTCAAAGAGTTTGGGTAATGTAATTGATCCGATCGATGTCATTCGTGGTATCAGTCTGGAGGGATTACACGAACAATTGCTCACATCGAATTTGGACCCAAGAGAAATCGAAAGAGCCAAGGCTGGTCAGAAACAAGATTTTCCCAATGGAATACCAGAGTGTGGAACTGATGCGTTACGATTTGCACTATGTGCATACATTACTCAAGCTCGTGACATCAATTTGGATATCCAGCGTGTCCAAGGTTATCGATTCTTCTGCAATAAGCTGTGGAATGCAACGAAATTTGCCCTCATGTACTTTGGTGGTGATGAAAAATATACCGCTGACATTAGTCTAACTGGAAAGGAGAACAACATGGATGTTTGGATTTTGTCTAGATTAGCTGCAGCTATTGAAGCATGCAATGCAGGATTCGAAAGTTATGAATTTGCTACAGCAACAAGTGCTTGTTATAGCTTTTGGTTGTATGATCTTTGTGATGTGTACTTGGAGTGCTTGAAACCGATTTTCCAAAATGGAACTGATGACCAAAAAGCATCAGCACGTAAAGCGCTTTACACTTGTCTTGATCTTGGTCTGCGAATTATATCACCATTTATGCCTTTTATATCAGAGGAGTTGTATCAGAGACTGCCACGTTTGGAGGAAACCCCAAGTATATGTGTGGCTTCATATCCAGGTAAGAAGTTTTGCATGACTTTCAGATAAATAAGTTTTTTTATTTCATTTCTTATTTTGTTTTTTTAAGAAAACACATCCTGGCGCAATGAACAAGTTGAACGTGAAGTTGACTTCATGCAGAAAGCAGCTCGTATTATACGTTCAGCTCGTAGTGACTATAATCTTCCAAATAAAACAAAAACTGAAGCATTTATTGTCTGTACGGATTCTCAGCCAAATGATATACTCAAAAAGTATGCAAGCGATCTAACAACAGTTTCATTTTGTTCGAAAATCAATTTTGACACTGAACCAGCACAAGGATGTGCTATTCTAACTGTTTCGGGTCAATGTGAGGTGCATTTGTTACTTAAGGGTTTAATTGAAGCTGACAAGGAAATAACCAAGCTTGAGAAGAAGAAAGTTCAACTTGAACAAACTGTTAGTAAATTGAATCAAGCCATGTCAGCTGCTGATTATAATACAAAAGTTCCAGCCGATGTCCAAACAGCAAATACTGATAAACTAACTGAATCTTCAAATGAAATTCAAAGAATTACTTCAGCCATTGAGACTTTGAAATTGATGTAGATTTGAGAAAAAAAAACAAACAGAATTCTTACACAAAAAAGATTAACTTATTTTAAACCATATTGATATCAATTTTTAAAAGTATTTGAATATTTGAATAGTTAGTTGATTTTTCCTAGCGTATATTGTCGTCACAAAAAGCTTTGTTTTTTCATCACAAATGAAAATATAGTATAACAGAAAGAATAAATAAAACCAGAACAAATTCAATGAAAACTTAATACGTTTTTTTTATTTAAATATTGAAATAAATAGAACAAAATAATGCAGCGAGGATGGTTAATGCAGTTACCACGTTAAACGCGTAACGTGATCTGTTTTTCGTTTGGATGTTTTTATATAACCCAAAAACTGTAGCTCTGCAACAGCACGTGTAAAACGGGCTCTGAAAAAAGAATAAATAAAATGTATGAAGTTGTGAAAATTAAAAAAGTAAAAATGATGATAAATAATGAACCCTTGTCATGAGGAACTCGAGAAACTGTGGATTATTTGTCCAAGGGATTCGAACTACTGTAAAGAAAACTGTACCTCACAAAACTGGGGGGTCATTCCTTAATTCTATTATCGAAGAACTATTACGACGAAGGTTTGATTCCCGTAACTTCAATAATCATTATTGTCGCAAACGATATCGTCATTTTTGCTTTCCGTAACTCGATTATCACCGTGAAAACGATTGTGCTTGTGATTTTTGGACGATAGCTAAATAGGTATCGTCCTGAGTAAATTTGTAAACAAAATTTATCAATTTATAGATACTGTTTAACCACAAACAAAATTGTCTGAATTTAAAAAAAGCAAAACTGTATAAAGATCTCGTATGATAAAAAAGATGTTACAGATTTTGAAGCTACTGTGTTTATTTTCGATGCAATAATTCGTTAGTGAAATATTGCTTCAATACCAGCTAACGATTCAAAACATTTTTTTTATGTGTATTTTTTGATCAAAATCGTAGTAGCCGTTTTGAAAAAAAAAAACAATTTTTATCATTTTGTTCATATCGTATATCGTAAGTATCGTTAATTTTTCTCAAAAACAAAATTTCAATTTCACATCTAGGGAATCACTAAAAACCCTCAAATTACGAAGCTGTAAGAAAATTACATTATACAGGTTTATAAAAAGTAGATTTTGATGATAACTCCCGGAAAATTAAGTTTCTTTTAGAATATTTTATCCTTCGGCATTTATTTTACCATGCGATCGTGAATATTCCTCGGAATTTATTTCCAGGGAATATTAAGTCGATTTAAATTGCATCTTGGATAATTGAATGTCTCTTAAAAATTTTATAGCTAAAATTAAGAAAAAACTTAATTTAGAAACTAAAAAAAAAAATACTTACTGAATTTCTGGATCCACTTGTTCCTGATCTTCTTCGCTATAATCCAAAACCGATCGAAACGATTGCAACCAATCAAAAAGATTTATCATCTTTCCACACTCCAAATGCAACTTATACGCCACCGATAAATCAGGTAATGTAGGTACCATTGACAAATTACTATCCAACTCACAACATTTACACTGCAAATAGTAATGAGGATTATTCAAGGCCATATGCAAAGCCGCTCTCGGTGCTCCAATTATATTCCTTCGAACATTAGCAATATCGGAGAAAACAAATAACTCATACAATGGTGGTGCTTTTGTTAATGGTTTCAAGCATTCTTCAACAATTTGAGTTTTAATATACTCTAGTGTTTCATTTACAGATCTTGTAAAATCTGAAATTGGTTTTTCTTGTTTGGACATTTGTAGGAGTTTTTCTTTCAAGTCTTGACGACTCATTTGCTTGAGATCATTTTCAGTTGTTATCGCTGACGTCGATTTTGTTTGTTGTTTAACTTCCATGCCAGCCATTACAACTTTTGTGAGAAGTTCTTTAAGACAATCAAGTTTCTGTAATTGAAAAGTAATCATTTATAACATATTTCAACATCTATTCAAAAGACAAACCTACTTCATTAATTTTTGGACGAAATGTTTCGCTCAAATCTAAATCTTGATCGTTAGCGTTGATAAAATCAATTGTTGTGGTAATTGCTCTCGATACATTTGCAACAAACTCATCTTTTGACATAAATGCAAGCATTTGCCATGATTCTTTGAATTCAGCTGTCTCGGTTATATCTTTCGATAAACAACTGGAGTATAGTTCACGTTGGAGTTTTCCCATTGGAGATTTGGGAAGGTCTTGAACCAAAACAGTTAGAAATTCAAGAAACGCTCGAAAGTAGATAAAATGCAAATGACAATCTCGGAGGAGTTTTGGTAGTTTCTTCTTAAGATACCCATCGTCGGTGAGTATGGCTATAATCGATTGGCAATCATTCAAAGACTCCACATACGGTCGAAAGGATAGAAGATGACGAATGGTTTCCATGTCTTCGTGGGTAAGATATTTTATCATTTTGAGAGATGAAAAATAGGAGGTGCAAAGCGCATAAGCGTTTCCTTGGAAAAAGTGTTCCATTAGGCAATACTAAATAATGATAAATTGTTAGTGGATTTATGATAAAATTAACAAATCGCTGGCTGAGAATTATAATGTTGCGTTCAACGGCTTTCAGGATAAATTTAAAAAATTTAACATTATAATAAGATTCCATGTTGTTCAAATTTGAACATAGAACCATTTGACACATTTTCTTCAAACACAAAATATATGGAATCTTATGGAATTAATTAAATAAAAATAACAGATCTTTTTATGTTTTTGCTGGTATAGAACAACAGGGCTTTTGCTTAACAACAAAGGCCTTTTTATCTCGTTCTGTACTTCAAAACCCAAAATATGTATGTATTATCCAACTAAAGCTTTACAGTAATTCATTCAAGTTACCTAGACATCTGAAAGGAATTTTAATTCGAGGCTTAAATAAAATCTTTTAGAGTAATCGTCTCTTTCACGCCAAGAGTTGGAATTGATTTTTTGGAAAGTTAATTTTCAAAATCGAGATTGGAAATTTTCTCTAAAACTAAAAGAAACACTTAAGTTTTCTTAACTCAAATGAAAACTCAAATCAAAACTCAAGAGTACCAAAAAGGTGCCTTTGGAAGTAAATTTATTTACCTTATACACGGAGACAAATAAGGCACTAAAAATCAAGATTTCTTCTTAAATTTTTATCATCTTAAAATCATAAAATTTTAAATAAATATAATTAGAATCCGTTATACTCTGTTAAAACCAAAATGATTTTAATTCATTTAAATACGAATTTATTTTAAAAAAAAATGAAGTGTTCCTGCTAAGAATGAAATGATTTCTCATTAACTTTTTGTGCATTCGTATTGAAATTAAAAGATTAAACAAAAATAAAAGGTTGTTCAACTTAATTTTAAATGATTCTTTTCTTTCAATTTTAATTGGGCATACATTTTGCGGCGGATATGCTTTATTAAGGTGTAAGAAATTAAGACAAATTTCATTTGTTTTAAGCATGTCGTTTTTCTACGTGTACAATGTACATTTTCCAACATAAACAGAAATTATTGTTTTCTTTAAGTGCAAGTACGTTATTTGTGGCATTTTTGCTTTTATTTAAAATAGAATATTTAAAAAGGAGGGAAAGATTTTTTTGACCTATAAAATTCAAATAAGTCAAATAAAATTCTATAATTGGCAAAAAATGCATTTATTAAGTAAAAAAAAAAACAGCTTATTATTCCTTTCATATTTCAAATTTTTCATATTTCAACCACTTGCTTCTGCTACTAAAATCGAAACTTAAGCCGATTAAATGATTTATATTTCACAAATAAACATAAAATGGCATAATATGTGTGTGTGAATATCTGTGTAAATCCGTCCTAGTCCGTTTTATTGGAGTTTATTTGAGGAAAAAGTAGCGACTGCAGATCGAATTTTTGGTTGTTTGGAATTCGACATTAGATTTTTTCCATAAAAAAAAAAAACATTTCGATATCAAATAATTCAGCAACCAGATTTGCAAGAAACTTTTGGTTTTCAGTTATGAATAGTGTTAAAGAGCCCTTTCTTTTGATGTATCACTTGATGGCTTTTGAGGACTTTTTTGAAAATGTCAATTTTTTAGGCAAGGGGTTAACCTTGATTTTTTAACGAAAATCTTTAAAAAAATAGATTTGTAATTTTTGTACTTAAATGTATAGGCCTGCTCATTGTGAACTTATATCTGTAAACCAAAACTTGTTTCGAGACCTTGATGCGAAAATATCTGCTTTTGAATGTAAGAAATGCAAATAATTCAGCAACCAGACGTCCAAGAAAATTTTGGTTTTCACTTATGAATAGAGCTTAAAGAGGCCTTTCTTTTAATAAATTTGAAATTAGGAAGAGATGAATCTTGTTTATATAAAGTGTATACTTTCTTAAGATAACGCAAAAAAAAAGGCAAAGTTAGGAAATTCCGTTCCCTGTTGATAAGTCTCTTCACTGTATAACACAAAACCTAATTTAAATAAGATGA
Organism: Episyrphus balteatus; assembly: GCF_945859705.1. Lineage (NCBI taxonomy): Eukaryota > Metazoa > Arthropoda > Insecta > Diptera > Syrphidae > Episyrphus > Episyrphus balteatus. The sequence continues at coordinate 49,137,154 of NC_079137.1, forward strand.
AAGCCTATTTAACGATGAAAGTCACTATTTTTGCATATAAAACCTGTTCATTTCATGTAAGCTCTTTAGAGCTGTTTGCTGAAACGAAACTAAAGGATTTAAGTTCTATATAAAACCTTATGTGAGAGTTTACGCAGAGGAAAAAGTGGGGAATAAGATTTTATGTTCTACTTAAATATTTGACTTTGGTTTCATCAAATGGGTCTAACAACTATAAGGTTCTAAGTTGAACACAGAACCTTTTTCATAATTTTTTACAAACTTTTTCATAAAGTCATTTTTTTTAAATGTTCATACAATCCTCTTTTGTTATGGAATTAAGGATTTTTTCATGATTGTATGACTTTTTTAGAGTTCTTTATAAGATTGCATCAGTACTTTAACTATTGTAACTTTTTTATTCAAAAACTAACCTTAAAACAATTTGAGATTGGTTTTCTAAAAACTAAGATGAATTTACATATACAACCTATAATTCTCAGCCAGCGAAATGTGAGTGATACCTCACCTTGAATCCTTGTATAAACCCATTTATTGAGAAATCGTAAAACAAGAATATATGGGTTAAAAACTTAAAGGCTTTACCCGATAAATGAACTGAATGCTTTGGCGATAGGATGACTTTTTCAAGAATCTACAGGATAGGAAGGAATTTAAATTTTTTAAATACATTTTAGAATATCAATCAAATTGTTTACCTCATTTAACCCCACTGGAGCAGCTTGTGTTTGAAAGATCTTTAATCTGATCTTGCTAGTCACATGATACGGCAATGTACTGTGCAATGCTGAAACAGCTGTTGCTACTCCCAAAATTAAAACAATTGGAACCTTTGAGCAATACGAACTCAGAATCAAAATAAAATCTTGAAGTATTTTCCCATTGAAACACTCAAAATCAGGCAGAATAACAACCAAAGTCGATTCGGGTTGGGAACTTTTGTGCCATTCGGCAAGAACTTGCATCGTGCATTGTGATCGTCGCAATCGTTTGTGATCTCTATCTTCTTCGTCTTCTTCGAATGGTTCTTCAACAAAACCATAAACCATTGTTTCAACAGCTGCCTTGACACTGGAACAGTCTCGCGATTGAATGACACAAACACTCGCCGAGAGTTCTTCCCTAATACGTTGCGATAGAGTTTCGAATTGTTCATGGTGATCCGGTTGATTTATTCCTAAAGAATTTAGGTTTGGATATGGAAATTGATCTTACTGATTATAACTTACCAGTTAGAAGAGCAGCAGCTGGTAAAATATTCTTCACCGAACTACTATCACTATTGTACGCTTTTCCAATATGATCAACTAAATCTTTGAGGGTTTTTGAATAACTTTCGCGTTGCAAAGTTTCAATGTCGGTTAGAAAGTTTGACCAAGTTTGCGAATAAGTTTTATAAAAAGGTTGATCGGTAATTTCTTTGCCAAGGAGTGAAGATGCTACAGATTGTTTGGAGGAAGATTTCTTTGATTTTGTTGTTCCTTTTTCGGCGCGAGTTGCACCATTTTTGAATACAAAACATCCCTTGTAAAGTAAAAAATATTTTTTATTTTTTAAGAAATTTAACATTAATTATTATAATAAAGCAAAATAATACTTTTGAAACTGATATTGTAGAATCCATTTTTTTTTTTTTAATTTGTATGATAAATCAGTTTTTAATTCATTTATAATTTTAATAAAAACAAAAAATGTTTGGCTTGCAGAAATGTTTCGAACGATCGTGGCAGTTGATTTGTGTGTTGCAATTTTGTTGTTGTTGTTGCTGTTTTTATTTTTGACAGAAAGATTTGGACATTAGTGTACAAACGAGCGTTCCCCATTATATAAAAAAATTGTAAAACAGTTTTGTTATGGTATGTACCTACTAGGTAAATATCTGTGAGTGAAAAGTATAAAGGCTTGGCCACACCGGAGGGTATGCGGTAGCGGTACGGGTAGAGGTAACGGTACTTGTATGAAAAAAATTCCAAACTGACATATCAACGTTCAGATGTGGAATTTTTTTCATACAAATATCGTTACCGCTACCCGTACCTCTACCGCATACCCTCCGGTGTGGCCAAGCCTTAAAGGTTTTGACACATCATGCTATAAAGCCTAGTACGCAGGTGAAGCGAAACGAAGAATTTTGAAGTCTCCAAAGTCAACAGCGAACATGTTAATAAAAAAATACCATCGGGCTTATAGGAAAGTAAAAATAATAAAAATACAAATAAAAAAAATTCAAGAAAAAACATCAGAAAATACCTAAGTAGTTTTAAGCCTTAACTACATTGGCTCAAAAAGTGAAAAAGTACAAAAGTGAAAATTTTCAAACGCATTTTTGTATGGTTTTTCGGGCTAGAAAATTAAAACAAATGATACAGAATGATTATTTTTTCGTCCAAAAATCAATTTGTAAACTATCTTTTACAAAAAAAATCCGCTAGCGAGAAAAAAAATATTTTCACTTTTGTACTTTTTCAAAAAGTGGTGAATGTAGTTAAGCCTTTACGCAAAAACAAAACAAATAAAGGATTGGCCAAACCGGAGGGTATGCGGTAGCGGTACGAGTAGTGGTAACGATATTTGTATTAAAAAAAATTCCACATCTGAACGTTGATGTGTCAGTTTGAAATTATTTTCATACAGTACCCGTACCGCTATCGCACCCTTTGCTGTGGCCAAGCTTTTAATTGTTGTTTTGTTATGTTATGTACCTACTATATGTGAATTTCTCTGAGTGAGAAGTATTACTTCAATAGCGTCTACATGCGTACACACCGTAATTCTTAATTGTTTTAAATTACCGACGAAAAACGCTCAAAAAGGGAATAACCCAGCACACCACTACTTTTTTAACAATTATTGACCATTTTCGGAGAAGAAACACGAAGAAATTTTTTTTATTTTTATAATTTTTTCAAATGACATTTTATAAATTATTAAAACAAAAACAAATTTCCTGTTTACTGCGATTGAAATTTAAAAATTAAAGGCTGACCTGACAGATTGGTGCCCATTTTTGACAAACAAATTTTGACAACTTTCGGTAGATACCCTTCAAGCAAACGAGTCCGACCTCGGTCCGAATCGGCTTCAACGTGAGTCCGACCTCAACTACGAAACGGGTCCCACGGTGGCTCAAATTAGTATGGAAATTATAATCACCGCGGAGCTGATTGCATATATGGTATTTTCACCACGATTTCTCCTTCGACTTTGTGTTCATACACAAAAATTGCAAGTGTGTGAGTGCAACCTCGTTTTTTGAGTTTTGAGGTTGGAGTGTCTTTTCTGAGCTCGGTTTTCTTGCTTGAAGGGTATTACCTCATTATGTGTACTGTGGCTTTGACGCACTCCTTTGGTTATGCCCTTAAGATCCCATCTAAATCTCTTGTAAAAACCGAATTTTTCGAAATTGAATTTATGAACACATTCCCAAAACACTGACACATCTGTCAACTGTCAAATAATTTTTTTGTTGTGATGACTCATTTCATAAATAATAAAAAAAAATTCATCTAATAAAATTCAAGTTGCGATAAAAAGTTAAAAAAAATCATATTAAAATTAAAAATTTTTTAAACCAAACAAAACCATGGATGAAGAACTTTCTAAAGAATTCGACTTGGTTGTTGTAGGAACTGGTAAGCAAACAAAAAACTTTTTAATTTATATCACAAATCAAGACTTAAAATCTAACAAAAAAAAATCAATATCAGGATTCACCGAATCTGCCGTAGCAGCTGCTGCAAGTCGCATTGGCAAAACAGTCCTCCATGTCGATCCAAATGATTTCTATGGCAGTTGTTGGGCTTCATTTAATTTGGAAAACTTTCAATCATTCCTTGCAAATAACATTACCACAGAAACAAATGAAATTGCATTTACCAAACAAAATTGGTTAATTCCTACGTCATCTGAAGAAGAACAAGTCGACAATGACAACCAAATACCATCAACTAACGAAGACAATTGGACTCAATCAAAAATATTAAAGAATTCCCGTAAATTTAACATCGATTTAACACCAAAACTATTATTTTCTGCTGGCAAACTCGTTGAGTTACTAGTCTCTTCGAATATTTGTCGTTACGCCGAATTTCGTGCTATCGATCGAATCTCAACACTCTACAACGGAGAGTTGTTGAATGTGCCTTCTTCTCGAACTGATGTCTTTAACACAAAAGACCTCTCGATTGTTGAGAAACGTCTTTTGATGAAACTCCTTACAAGTTGTATGGGTTTCGATGATAAGTCTGAAGAATTCCTCAAATATCAAGATAAGACATTTCTTGAATATTTGCAGGCTAACAAACTTACTGAAAAGATTATTCATTGTGTAATGAATTCAATTGCCATGTGCAATGAGACAACTCCACTCAATGAAGGAGTTGAAAAGATGAAAAACTATTTACAAAGTTTAGGTAGATATGGAAATAGTCCTTTTCTATTTCCAATGTATGGATGTGGTGAAATACCACAATGCTTTTGTCGATTGTGTGCTGTATTTGGTGGGACTTATTGTTTAAAGAGAAAAGTTAATGTTGTTTCAACGAAAGAAGATGCAATTACTTTACAAGTTGATGGGCATATTTTAGATGCAAAACATTTAGTTGTATCGAGTGGAAGTATGCCGCAGGGAGTTATTCCAAGTAATTGTTTGATTGAAGGACAACATAAATGTGGTAATTTAGTTCGAGGTGTTTATATTACTTCGACTCCGATTGGTAATGAAGATCAGAATTCGGGTGGCGGTGGAGTGAATGTAATAAGACTGATTGACAGCGCGGATAGTAGCAGAGGAGCGATTTTACTTCAACTGTCGCATTATTCTGGAACATGTCCCAAAGGATTATGTAAGTTGGATTTATTTTAGATTTGTAGTAAAAAATAAAAATAAATTATCTTAAATTTTAAGCGGGTTTCAGGTCGGTATTGAATGTTCTTAAATTGGAAAAAATTCCAAAAAATCTAATACATAAATACAAAAATCTAATAAAATTACGATATAACAAAAAATGTTACGAAAATAGAAAAAATTAAATTATAATTACACTGTGCAAGTCGAAATATTAGACATGTGCACCATTCACTATTTTCCCTTATTTCGAACCCGAGAAATCGATTGGCATTATTAGTTTTTGGATTTATCGGTACGACTTGGAACAAAATTTTTTTCGCAATTTTTTTTCAATAATTTTAAACATTTTGCACGGTTTAAAGTCACTTTTCTTGTTTATTTTGCTATTTGTTCTGCTCACACGTTATTAACTACGCATAAAGACAATATAAACAATTTCGAGCATTTAATTAACAATTTAACGTTTTTTTTTATTCAAGAAATTTGGATTTTTTTTTGCATTTTATCGTTTTATTATGTTTTAGTGGATATAATTTTGATGATTTCTGTTCTTAAACGTCGGTAATGAAAAATAATTTAACCTCTATGCGTTAAAAATTGCCGGTGTTCCCGTTTTGTTTTTTGAAACTAAAAAATAAAAACAAAAATTTTTCTTCAATTTCATTAAATGACGTCGAAAGATTATTCAGATTATTTACAGAAAAAAATATATAGGAGTGATGGACATTATTAAATCGTTTAGGCGGTAGAAGCAATTTTCTCACAAATCGACTTTAGATCAAAAAAAAAAAAGTATTACAACACAACGGCAACACATACATTACCAAGGCATACATTTTCACAAAGCCAAAAGTTTATTCCTATCTGTAAAATTAAAATCAATTAAACTGAATAAGGTATTCTCCAAAAAAAAATGGTCCTTTAACTCAGAATTTTGTGAAAAAATTAATTACAAAAATTTAACTTGTCTTTTTTCAATATTTTTCTCAATAAAGTCAGTTTTGTCTCTTCTAAAGTCAACTCACAATAGATGTGCCCAACAAATTTTGAAAGAAAAACCTATATTTTATTCTGTAATTAATGGCGACATTATGGTGGATAACTTCAACAATTTTAAACCGGGTCTATTCGTTTCTACTTAAGTAGAGAGTTCTTTCAGCTCATTTAAGGCGCTTCTTTTAAAGACAATCGCAGGATGCTGTTTCCTGAAAACTTAAAAAAGATTTTTGTAGTTCAATACTTTCATAATTAAATATCAAGCTCTTTTTTCTTTTTATTTAATAAATGCCTTTTATTTGATTTTTATTTGCCTTTTTTAATTTTTTTTTAAGTTCATAAAAATCCTTTCCCTGATAATAACCATATAAAATATTTATTCAGAAATAATTACATTTAATTAGATATTAAACAAACAAAGAAAGACAAAATAATGAAAATTATTTTTATTTTTAAGCGGAGTGATTGAATATAATTCAATTAAAAAGTTTAAGTGACCTCAACTCCATATGCGTTTCTCCCAGGTATGACAGTGGGCTCATCAGTTAGATACCGTCATACCCCTACTAAGACGCAAAATTTTGGTCCATGAATATAGACACAACCTGAATAGACTGTGAATTTTAATATTTTAGGAGAACATGGTTACATTCTTGCACCAAAAAACAATTGCCCGTGGTCAGACTATTAAATAAACAAAGGAAGAAAAAATAATGAAAATTATTTTTATTTTTAAGCGGAGTGATTGAATATAATTCAATTAAAACGTTTAAGTGACCTCAACTCCATATGCGTTTCGTTTTTAATTGAATTAATTATTATTATAATTAATGTATGACGACTTATACTGCCAATAGTCCTAAGATTTATGGACCACCAAAAATATATACACAAAATGTTCCATTAAGGGGGGGTTTCCATAGCATTTTAATGGAAGACGGTTGACTAATTGTTGTATAACTTTTGCAGTTTATAAGATAATCTTATGAAACGTACTTTTTTGAAAAGGTAATAAACGTACAAATATTTTTGCATCATTTAAATTTTAGAAACATTTCTTGTGCGATTTTTATAAGGGTCGAAAATGATTTTTTTCCTGCAAATTTAGATTGAATCAGAATTTTGGTTGGGGCACCGTTGTTTATAAACTTTTTATTTATTTTTTTTTTGTTTTATAATGATCAAATGTGTTTTCATGCAGTACGCGAAACAGATTTTTTTTTTTTTTTTTTTATTAGAAAAAAAGCTTCGTTAATTTGTTGTAATTTCATGTTTTTTTACTCACTCTTCTTAGAATAACTTTACCGTTTATTAGTGTTTTTAGATGAAACAAAAAGAAAACAATGAAGGGAAATTAGGAGAATCCAATAAAATTTCTAAAATTTAATTTGAAGTTAGTTTGAACGGTTAATTTGAAGGAAAGGTGTCAAAATGCACTTTTTTAGCATTTTGGTCGTGGGGCAAAGCGTGATTATTTTTTAAAATGTTTTTGTATTTTTTAATGAGAAGTTAATAAAGTTGTTCATGCAACCCGTTTGCCAAAAAAAAATATTTTTTTTATTTACACACTAAAAATTTGATTTTAATAAACCAATATTTGCATTCTGTTTTTGAGGAAGGGGCAGGGGAAGCATCCACAATTTATTTTTATTATTTTTTTTCATTATATTTCAAATCAGTTTCAAAAAAAAAATATATATTTTTGCTCACAGTATTTTTAATATAAATTGTTGAAAAAGTGTCTATTTTAGCTTTTTTTACTTTGAAAATTCCATTGATCACGCACACATGCAAATTTAGTTCAAAAGAATGCCACGCATAAGCTGGCGCTGATGAACTCTTTTTTTCTGTTCTTTTCTATTTATTGAAAAAAAACTTGCTCTTGCGCTCTCATTTTCTCGTTATATTTTGTTTTTGTTTTTTGTGTTTACATAATATGTACTTTTTTTTTTTTTTCCTATTTCCTCACTCAGGCAGGCAGAAATCATTCATGAAATTATGAAGATGCTGCAGAGAGTAGGTAGATAGTAGATATTTTTTGCAAGATCATTATCTTTTGTTTTCAAAAAGGGTTGTTTTGTTCTTGTTGACTCTTGGGTTTTTTCTAACAATTCATTTCGTGTTTATAATATCGCACCCGCTGTTGCGAGTTGACACTTTTGGGTTTTTTTTTTTTTGGTGTCAGCGAAATTCTTTGCATTGTGTAATATTCACATCGCTCGTGCGGGGATATAGGTAAAGGATTAGATATGTGGTATGCATTTGTTTGTGTGTAAAAATGTGTATTGACATTTGACATGTGCTTGTGCACAATGATTGATTTCTATATTTAGGTTGATTTCTGGGTTGTATTGTTTATTATACTACACTCGCGCGTGCGTGCGGGGTTATATAATATAAATATATCGTTTTGTTTTTCATAGTCTTTGTTTATATGTTGCGGATTCGGTTTTTTTTTGTAGGTTTGTAGGTATAATAGTTATATTTTCGCGGGGGAATGTGTAAAGGGTTATATAAGTGTATTTGTGGTTAGAATGCACCTGATGGTATTTATAGAAATAGTTTTGAATAGGTGAAGATGCTCAGTATGTTTCCTTAGCAAAAACAAAGTTTTTAAAATTACACCTACTGTGAGGAAACAAGCAAAAAAGTAGCTAATGCCTATCTGAATTTATAAATAAAATATCAGTTTGAAAAAATAGATCATTTTTTTTTTTTCAAAGTGTTGAGCTTGAAAATTATTTTTGAAAACTTCCCTAAACTTTGATTACATAGTTGAAAAATTAATTTCAAGGTTTAAAAAAAAGTAACTTATAAGTTACACTGGTCAACAAGCTTTTTGCCACAAGAACCAAAATATACTTTTCTATATGTTTTTGATATGCTGAACTCGAATCTGAAGTCAGAAAATGTTTATTGGCCTCCGTTTTTGAAATATTACCGTTAGAAAATACCGAAAAACGTCATTTTGGCTGTTTTCGAGGTTATGTTTTTATGTGGGGTAGTTCCTTATGAAAAAATTTGTAACGGTTCCTATAAGAACTGGTTTTATTCTTTCAAAAAATGTTTAAATCTTTCCGATATCTTTTTTACTTCCCGAGATATTTAAAATTTAAGGAGTGGTCTTTGACTCAGAAATAGCACTGGCCAAACAAATTAAACTTTTTTTGCCACAAGAACCAAAATATACTTTTTTAAAGGTTTTTGAGTTGCTGAACTCGAATGCGCAATCAGAAAAATGCTATTGGCAACAAATTTGTTTATAATGAATTACCCCACATAAAAACAGAAGCTAGAAAAGAGCCAAAATGACGTTTTTCAGCATTTTATAACTGTTATATCTCAAAAACGGAGGCCAATCAAATTTTTTTGACTTCAGATTCGAGTTCAGCATATCAAAAACCTATAGAAAAGTATATCTTGGTTCTTGTGGCAAAAAAAAAGTTCAATTTTGTTGACCAGTGTTATTAATGCTGCCTTATTTTTGTTTCCTAATAATGTAGGTATAGGTAAATAAAAAACAAAATCGATTCAACTGAGTTCATTGCATTGGTGACTCTAAAAAAATCTTTATTAAAAAGGTGTTGAAAGTAAATTGGATTGATATCGAGTCCATCCTCAAACAACATATAGATAAGAACCTAAACATTCTATATATTGTAAGTAAATACATTTCCATGTCAGCCGGCACGCGCGTGTGCGAGATAAAAAATTGCTCAACGAAGAACAACTGAAAAGTGAGCAAGAACCTGAAAACCAATCCTTCTGCGCATCTACTCATATTTTTATACAAACTACACAAAGGATACTGTCAAGTATATTATATCAATGCACCCATATAACACATCCTCTACCTGCTTCTCCGCTGAACAACTATAATTATTATTATAATGCAAAAAATTTCTCTGATACACAAAAAACTCAAATGCCATCCACAACAGCAACATAAAAACAAGTTTTCATTTCAAAAATAAATAGGTATACACTCCAGAAATCTTTCATGAAAATATTGAATTTCAAACCAGTTTTCGTCCACAAACACCATATCCATATAAAGATCTATGTAGTATACCTACATCCATTTGCATGTCACCCCGCACGCGTGAGTGCGATGGCGATCTCACAAAGAGACAATGAATGAAAACCATAACCAACATCCTGAGAGTAAAAAACCAGAGAATTCGATGGCGAGAGAGCGAAACACATTCACTAATACACACAAATGCTTTTACATGAGATTTGACTTTGCTGAAAAAGGGAACCCAGTCTTAAAGCCGATTTTTTCTTCTCTCCATGTTATGAGTTATAAAAACACATCGTTAAAATTTTAAATAATATAACTCTAAATATAATGTTATAGAGCGGGCGGCCACTGCAGAAACGCTCAACTCATCGAGCTAAAAAAAATTTCAAATGGGAAGTGAAAGAGGGTTATTAGTAGTTACGAAAACCACAGGTCTTCCCGTTCGCATCCTGGCACGATTGGCGTGGATAAGTGCATTGTGCATCTCATAGAGTTAAAAGACAATATTGGTGTCAAATTAAAGGTAATATTGTCAGCTATCAAAATTCAGAGGTCTTCCGGGTGAAAGTCTGGCAGTTTTGTCATGCACCCCGTTTTAAGGTTAGAAGCGATGAAAGTGAGTTTTTTCATAAAGTCTTGTTTTTTGGTATTTTGGTCGATGAGTTAAGGAGTTGTTTCACTATAAAATAAAAATAAGAGTTATTAGCATTTAAATATAAAACGATGTTTTGGAAAAAGCTTGATAGGTTATTAAAAATGACCCAAAGTATATGCAAAACTACGAATATTTCACGAAAAAGTCTCAAATAATACGCTGCGCCCCTTACAACTTACCGAATTAAGAGGCGAATTTAATTCCAAATTAAAGCTAATAATTTCTTTTTTTGAAAACCAGAGGTCTTCCAAGCCACATCTTGACATTTCACCCCCCAGCTTGGAGGAACGTTATAAGTGAAAAACGATCCTAACCTTAAAACAAGCTGCGTGACCTAACTTCCAATTTTTGGCTTGGAAGACCTCTGGTTTTCAAAAAAAGACATTATTAGCTTTAATTTGAAATTAAATTCGCCTTTTAATTCGGTAAGTTGTAAGGGGCGCAGCGTATTATTTGAGACTTTTTCGTGAAATATTCGTAGTTTTGCATATACTTTGGGTCATTGTTAATAACCTATCAAGCTTTTTCCAAAACATCGTTTTATATTTAAATGCTAATAACTCTTATTTTTATTTTATAGTGAAACAACTCCTTAACTCATCGACCAAAATACCAAAAAACAAGACTTTATGAAAAAACTCACTTTCATCGCTTCTAACCTTAAAACGGGGTGCATGACAAAACTGCCAGACTTTCACCCGGAAGACCTCTGAATTTTGATAGCTGACAATATTACCTTTAATTTGACACCAATATTGTCTTTTAACTCTATGAGATGCACAATGCACTTATCCACGCCAATCGTGCCAGGATGCGAACGGGAAGACCTGTGGTTTTCGTAACTACTAATAGCCCTCTTTCACTTCCCATTTGAAATTTTCTTTAGCTGGATGAGTTGAGCGTTTCTGCAGTGGCCGCCCGGTCTATTAAGAACGTTTATTTCAACTGTTTCACAAATCATTTTGGAACATGATAATATTCTTGTTTCATTTGATGTTGTCTTATTGTTTACTAATATTCCTATTCCATTGGTGCTAGAATTGGTTAAAAAAGTTGGGATAAAATTAAAGATCATACCAGAATTACGAAATTCAATAATAGAAATCTTAAGGTTTTGTGTTGATAACAATTATTTGGAATTATTTCAAGAAACTAGGAGTTCCAATGGGTTGGGTATTCTTGCTTCTCCAGTATTAGCAAATTAGCTTTATTGGACGATGTTTTTGATAAAACTCCACAAACCAAAAATTATAACAAAATTATGTCGATGACATTTTTATTATTCTTAAATCTAGTCAAGGTGATCCAACTCTAACTGTGACTGTGTGAATAGACCTATGCATTGCTGTATAAAAATTACAAATTTATTTTTTTCTGATTTTTGAGAAAAAATCAAGGTTAACCCCTTGCCAAAAAAAACTCAATTTTAAAAAATTTCCTCCAAATTAATCGAGTGAGACATCAAAAGAAAGGTCTCTTTAAGCTCTATTCATAACTGAAAACTAAAAGTCTCTCGGAGGTCTGGTTCGTGAGAAAAGATGTGCTGTTTATAAGAAAATATAATCGATTGATATTTGATTAGTATAAAAAACCAACATCTTAAGGTCGTCTTATAAATTTTAATTTTAACCAGCTTCAAAATGTTATTATTAATACGTCCAAAAATTTTATTAAAAGAGTATTAGATGTCAGTAACATTATCAAATTTTTATCAAATTACTATCAAATTCTTTTCCTATCAATTTAGTACGAACATTATTGAATCAATACTTTAATCCATTGGTTCAGACCAATTTAGTAGCAAATGTGCTTTAAAATTTTTCTATAAGAGTGTTCTTTATATTCCAAATTGTAAGGATAGCTTTTAAACCAGTATATATTTTAAGAACTTTATTGTTTTCAAACTTAAAAGGAAAAATGGCCAAAAATGTAAAATCAAATAATATAGTCTATAAGATAAAATTTTTAGGAGATGGAACAAACAATATGTTTATTTTATGTAAAAACTTCAATGCAAAAATCAAGAATCGTATAACTGGTCACAGATCAGATATAGTAGAAAGTGAATATTCGCAAAAAAAGCGAAGAACATTCAATACCGACCTAAAGCCTGCTTAGGATTTGAGATATTATGAAAAAGATCACGAAGGTATAAATGATCAAAAATTATTTATTTCTTGCAGATTTGATTCACATCACTGCTGAGGCTATATCTAATGATCCTGAAGCTGATTTAGAACCATTTGCTAAACAAGTATTCAATAACGAGATCGCAGGTTCTCCAAAATTACTCTTTGCAGCTTATTTCCTTATTAAACGATGCAAAATATGTCAACAAACTGAAACCACTTCGGTAAATCAAATTCCTAGATTGCTATCGACATGTGGACCATTCTTCGAAATTGATTATGATTCATCTATTCAAAATGCTAAAGATGTTTTCGATAGAATTTATCCAAATGAATCATTCCTTCCCAGAGCTCCCGATCCAGAGGAGATTATTATTGGAGATGAAGATCCTGTTGCATTGGCAGAACATACTTTGGCTGAGGATCTTAAGCAACATATGCATGCTATCGAAGGTGGAATGGAATCAATGGATGTATGTGAAGAAAATGCAGGAGATGCATAAGGAGATGCAAATTTATACATTTTTTTTTTTAAATTTGTTTTACTTTTTTATGATGATAATGATGAATAATTAACAGATTGAAATTGAAATTTCAGTATCTGTTTAGCTTTATAAATTATGTACTAAGCTTACACTCTTATTATATACACGACTTATATAAATATAAAGTATACACTAAACGACACAATAAATAATATATACAAAGTATTAGTATGTGACTTTAATAAATAAAAGTCTTGTTTTAAAATCGCAAGAACATTATAGCACCACGACAGTAAATTACGGTGATTCTTTGAAATAGCCAGAAATTAACGTTTCAATGATTTTTGTGTGATAAGTTCACTTAAAAAAAAATTATATTTGGATGCAAATTTCATGAGAAACAATTTTAACATAATTTCCTAACTGTATTTAATTTGGAAAAAATATGTATGTTATTATGTACCTATTTATGTGAAAAAAGTTTTTATTTTTTCCCAACCACTTTCAATGGTACATCCATATTTGGTGTTTTTTGCGGTTTTTGACTATAACTTTTTTTTTAAGACAAAAAAAAACAAAACATATCGCACCTAGATTTTGACTTAACAAAGCGATTGCCGTTTAATTTTTTTTTAAATCAGACAAGTTTTGCGACTTTGGTGGCTGTCCAAACCTCAGCAGACAAATTGTCTGTAAAGTTCAGGATCATCCCAAATTAGCCTACTTTACTTGCGATACAGGTGATTGATAGTGTTGCATAATAAAAGGCAAATTCTTCATAGTTATGTATCGCAGATCGGCCCTTTTAGCACAACACCATAGATATGTACGTTAGGGTGATCCTTAACACAAAATTAATGAACCCATCAACTCAATCGTCTCCAAATAAATAAAAAAATCTTCAATTTTTTCAGATTTTTATTTATACATACCATCTATAGCCTGGTACGCAACTCGAAAAATTTTATCTGAGCTAAAACGGATCCCGTACAAATTATCGATAACTTGTATGAGAATTTTATCTCGGCTAAAATTTAGCGCGAACAGCATACCAGGCCTTAATCACCCTGTATCAAAGTGAAATTTTTATACTTGGACTTTTCGTCTGATTTTTCTATTATTTCCATACGTATCTCCTTTACGGCTTGATTGATTTTGTTCTAATTTGGCACAATTATACCAAAAATTATCCTTAGTAATATTGCACGCCAATATATACATATGTAATTAAAAATATATTCTTGAATTACAAAAAATCGAAAAGGAAACCCATTTTTTTAGTACCTATTACGTCTGTTACAATTTTTTCTAGATTTCTCAAATACGGATCCACCAATTTTTTTCAAATTTGGTCAACACGTTTATATTTAATTTTTTAATAATGGTGCATACTAAACATTTTATTAGTGTTTTAATTTTCTTGTAAATTTGAATAGTTTTGTGATGTTTTTGTTTTTAAGCCTGGTACGCAGCTCGCGCTAAATTTTAGCCAAGATAAAATTTCCATACAAGTTATCGATAATTTGTATGGGATCCATTTTAGCTCGGCTAAAATTTTTCGATAATTTGTATGGGAGCTAAAATTTAGCGCGAGCAGCGTACCAGGCTTTACAAGAAAATTAAAACACTATGAAAATTTTTAGCCTGCAACATTTTCAAAAACGAATAAAAATTACTAAACCAGTGAACGCATACTAAATCGTACCGGCTCGCGTACACCAAATCCGTCATCGGCCGAATTATAGTCGGGCGTTGTCGGCCGAACTCGGCCGATAGAACCAAGCACATAGAAAGAAAAGAGAGTGCGTACACCACTTAAAGTGACATCGTCCGTTGACGTACGTTGACGCCCGATAATAACCGATCAACCGGCATAATCCGAACTTGTTTGGATTTTTCGTCCGTTGTCGGGTTGATTTATACATAGATATTGCTAAAAGCCTTTTCTTTGCAAAAATTGCCGGTATGAATTTTCAAAAATATAAATTTCTTGAAAATATTCCATTGAAAACAATTATTATATGCACTTCAAGTTTCACAGTCAGAATACAGACCGGCAGCGACGTCCTAGACCGGAAGCAGTGTATGCAGACGATCGTCCGAGAAAGTCGTCCGAGTAGTTCCGACCCGATGTCGGCCGATAATTCGGTTTTAGTGTACGCGAACGGTACGCCTATCAGCCAATAGATGTCGTTAAATGAACATCAAAAATATGATCAAGGCTGTCGAACTTGCTACTATAGTAGTATGTTGATACCCTCTGCTAGTGCAAATGGCACTGTCATTAAATAAAAGCCCTGTTCCATTGGAGGTGGTAATCTACTAATATAGTAGATGTTTTAGTTAATCTAGTACTATCATTTACTCATGCTCTTCTTGCCGAGTAGATATGATTTGTATTAAATTCGTTGAAAGTGCGTTCCATTGAAAATCCTTAGAGGATATAATATATGGAGTGCTTGTGCTGTTAGTTCCGTGAGCTTTTATAGAGGGCTCTAGTTTCTTTAAGTTTTTCGATGAGTGCATGCCTCCATTTTATTTTCATTTGATAGCTGTCATCAACAAGCGTGTTTATTTACAGCTGCGGAACCAGACTCGCACTGAAAAACGGAGGCAGCGACCCCTTATCATGCATATGGCGTTACAATGTATTAGGTATAGAAACAAGCACTCCATATATTATATCCTCTAAGTGAAAATCGCTAGTAAACTACTAGTAGTATTTTGCCACCTCCCAAAGGAACAGGGCTAATAGCAAACCGCGAAGTGATACAACCAACCTACAGATTGTTTGAATCCTATTGAAGATGAAAATTTACCTTTTTTACTCACTTTATCTACATATGAAGGAAAAGAGAAAAGTCTCTTAACTACATGGGCTCTGTGCAATCTTCATACTAGACCTTATTAACTACATGATGTAGGGAAAACATAGTAGTAGTGAAATTTAAAACACTAAAACAAAACGACAGCACTGATGGGTACAGGTGAACGCACCTGTTGTTATGGTTACTTTTGGCAAAACAAAAAAAAAAACCAAAACAAAACAAAAAAAAATTACTTTTGCATTCCCAGTACAAGTTATGCCGAAAGTTCATTGAGAATTTTCATTAAACAAAAATGCAAAAAAGTATAAAATATTAAATTAAGGTTTTTTTACTTTAAAAAATTCTACCAATAAAATGCCTTTTGACAAAATGCTATACAAATACGATGAACCACACGGACCCGGTGATGTGTATTTTATGTGGCAAAAGGGTGCTTCCGGATCACTTTTAGCATCAACTGGCTCTGATGGTTCAGTAGCAATATTCGGCCGTCAGGGACAAATGATTGAACGAATCATTCTTCAAGGGTACCTTTTTTTCCATTTATTTCACTTTTATTTAAAACAATTGGGGAGTTTTAATTTCTAATGAAAATCTGCTAATAGTCTTTGCTCAGGATTTTCATGGGACAATGATGGAGATCTATTGGGCATTATTACAGCAAGTTCTTCACAAATTCTACTTTGGGATTCTAATTCTCAGAGAAAACAAGTAATCGATTCGGGATTACGTGATCCACTTAGTTGCATTATATGGTCCAAGGAATCTCAAATCCTTGCTGTAGGTACAACTCGTGGCAATCTAGCCATTTATAATCATCAAACATCAAAGAGAATTCCCATTTTGGGAAAACACTCAAAAAGGGTAACATGTGGAGCATGGTCACAGCAAAATATCCTCGCCTTGGGCAGCGATGATAAAAGTTTTTCCTTATCCAACGAAGAGGGTGACTCTTTGCGAGTTGTCCAACTTCGTGATGTACCTTCAGATATGTATTTTGCTGAAATGTCCAATGATGAAAAAGTCTCGGGCGAAAATGCAGTCAGTATGATTATTGGAAAGCGAACTTTATTCTTGTATTATCTACCCGAACCGGATTCTCCCACTGAATTGGGATTCCAGAGTCGCTATGGATCATTGTTGCAACACAAATGGTTTGGCGATGGTTATATTCTGTTGGGTTTCTCAAATGGGCATGTTGTAGCAATTTCGACACATCCCAAAGAAGTTGGACAAGAACTTTGGCAAGTGAAGAATCACAAAGAAACATTGACGGGATTGGCTTATTGTCCAGCATTGGATATTGTTGCTTCATGTGGAGATGATACGTAGGTTTTATTTTGAATACAGTTCAATTGTCAATTCAATTTTATTCTTATTGCAGCGTAAAGATCCATTCCATAACAAATCTTCAAGAAACTGAGAAAATTATAACTTTACCTGATCACTCCAGTGTCCAAATGATCGATTGGAGTAGTGATGGTCAACTATTGGCAGTGACAACGAATAATGGTACTATTTGTACATTTGTAACTAAACTGCAGTCTATGCATGCTGTGTCACCACCAAGGATTGCGATGCTAAGTAGTTTGGCTGAGGTTTCTATTTTTGCTTATTCACCAGAAAAGGTATAAAAAAGTTCATTCTTTAAGCCTTAAATCAATATATTTGAAAATAAATTCCAGTCTAAGCCCATTCCGATTAAACTAAATTTGGAAATTGAACCATCATTTATTGGTATTGGGCCATATCACCTTGCAGCTGGAATGAATAACCATGCATGGTTTTATGATTTGGGCAAAACTCTAGGTGATGCACCAATGCTTCTTGGTGATCGAGAATTCATATCCGAAATAAAGGATGTTAAAATAAATGTTGATTTCTGTGCTGTTTTGTGTGGATCACATTTGGTTTTGCAATCAATTGAATCGGATAATCCAAATACTAGAGATAAAATAACTCAGTCTTTTCCTGGAGCAATATCGGGACTAAATGATGCAGTAATCACTAGTCATTTGTTGACAAATGAGTTTCTTATCTTTGCAACAGATGTAAGTGGAAATTGATTATAAAGGTCGATGTGTAGTAATTTTGTATGTTTTTTATTCTCTTATACATAGTTAGGACACTTGGTTTATTTTTCATTGGAAAAGTGGGCACTTAGTACAAAATATAAACATAATATGGGCATTAAAAGTCTCAGTTGTGATTCAGAAGGAACAAAATTAATTTTTTTCGATGATCATCAACAGGGATTTGTGTTTCTTCCGGTAAGTTATTTTTTTAAATTTTTATATTTATTGAAATTCTTTGTTAGAACTTTGACAATTTTTTTTTCTTCAGACAACAGAAGAGACTCTATTAATATCGGATCTGCCGAAAAAATGTGAAGGAGTTCTGTGGGATCTTTCAAAAAGTAACGTATTCGCAGTGTACGATACGAAGATGTGTTCAACGCATGTCTTTCAAAGATATTCCATAGAAGGTAAATTAACTGTTACACACTCGTCTTAAATAATGTTTAAATTTAAATTTTATCTCAAACAACTAAAACCAGGGAATTAAGATTTTGACCTGGGATGGAATGCGCTAAGCTGATAGTTGATTGTCGTTTTTGATTATCAACTTTTCTTTGCTCAAAACAAATCGATCACCAAAAATGTTTGGTTCTTGGCATCATTTACTATTCAAATTCTAAAACTCCAAAAATGCTAAAAAGTCGATAAGTATTCGACTCACGCTGAAGACCTAGGTTCAATTCCTATCGGTGCCAATTTTTTTTTTTAATTTCTTAATAAAATGAAATGCATGACTGGGTCGCACGCACTTGCTCTTATGTTAAAAGTTCTTGGAATATTATTATAAATTCATATCAGTTTTTTTAAAGAAAATTTATTTAAATTTAAAAATAAATAACAAAATAATGTAAAATTTGGTTTGAAGTTACAAAAACATGTTTTTAAATGGCTTTGACCTCAAAATAAAGTATGCCATTTAGCCCTGATTTTTCAACCGTCAGTTAGACTATCAGAAGAATAAATATCAGTATAAAAAAAAACTCTTATTCCTAGGAATAAGCTCTATCTGAGGTTTATCCAACTATTGAAAAATTGGCCCTTAATTGTATTAATTGTAAATGTATATCTAACAAAGAATTTTTAGATTTTTTTTCAAAAGCCGGTTTTTTTAATAGTTTTTTGTTTTATATATAAAAATTTTCAAAAATTAAAAGAAAATTTGGTATGCCATTAAAAAGATAATATTATTTGAAACATAAAAACCAATTTTTAACGAAATTCATTCCTAACGGTCCTTTGGCAAGTACCGTTAATAATGGTTTAAAAATATTTTTCTACTTTTAAAAGTACGACCTAACTTTTCGTTAACATGATGCATTTTTTTAATCAAAAAAATTTTTGAAAAAAAAAGCTATTTCCATTTTGGTCATATTGCAAGTACCGTTAATTTTTTCCAAAAAATGAACGAAACAAACAAAAAAAACTAAACTCCGCTCATTTTTCAGTAAGGAGCCCTTCTCCGTAAAATATTTCCGTTTGCATTCAGAATAGGAAAAAACAGAAAAACTTCCGTTTCTTTATTTAAATTGTTTAAAAATTTAAAAAATATATATTTTGTTTTAGGAAAACACACACTTAAAATAGGTGAAACAAAACTTCTTCCCGCTCAAGTACCTCTTATGCTATACGACGGTGAATTAGCCCTTTGTGTTGATGGTGGCCAATTTTCTACACTTACACTATCTACACATCTTGTTACTCCTGGTACCAAAGCTTCTACTAATTTACAAAATCTAATACGACTTAGAAAATACGCTGAAGCATTCAAACTTTGTGAACAAATTCAATTAAAAGCATCTTGGTTGGAACTCGGACAACAAGCTCTATCCGATTTAGAACCCGATATCGGTTTGAGTTATATTTTGATAAGTTTTATTGAAAATGTTATGAAAATACATTTCGTCTTACAGCTCTTAAAGTCTATCGTAAAATTGGTGATGCATCAATGGTGGCTGCTTTAGAAGAAATTCGTCATGTCGAAGATATCAACACGCTTTGTGGTTTTTCTTGTCTTTTGTTGGAAAAGTCCGAAGATGCCAAGGAGTTTTTTGCAAAAAGTTTCAATACCAAAGAAGCTTTAGACATTTGTAGAGATTTATTACAATGGGAACAGGCTATGCTATTAGCTGCAAAACATGATCCTGATAAAGTTCCTTATATTGCTCGTGAATATGCCTATCAATTGGAATTTACGTAAGGAAGATTTTCTTTTTTCTTTAATTTTTTATATTTTTTGGTTTTATTTAATTTAGAGGAAATTATGCCGATGCTTTGTTTCACTATGAGAAAGGATATAAGGAAGATCTAATCAATGGCAATCAGATATCGATAGAAAATTCATCTCTGGACCTTGAAGAGCATGTGAAACTGTGTAAAGCTGGTATTGCTAGAACCTCAATAAGAACTGGAGACTTTAGACGAGGAGTTAGATTACTTTGAAAGCTTTTTTTAAATAAAAAACTACATTTCATTTTTATTCTCAACAGATCCAATATGCAGTAGAACTTGACGACAAACAGCTTCTAAGTGACTGTGCCGAGTCTCTAGCTACTGTCGGTCACATCACTGAAGCTGCTGGTCTCTATGAAAGAGGAAAATTTTACGATGAAGCTTGTGCTCACTACATCTCTGTGAAAATGTGGAACAAAGTAAATCAAATACTTCCGAATGTAACCAGTACAAAACTTCATGCTACCTATGCCAAAGCCAAGGAAGCCGAAGGACAATTCAAAGAAGCTATTTCAAGCTATCGTATTGCTGGTGACTTAGATGCTGTTGTTCGTATTTATCTGGATCAATTACAAGATCCACATTCAGCATCGGAAATAGTACTCGAATCACGTTCAGTGGAGGGTGCTAAAATGTTGGCAAAGTTTTTCCAGAAAATCGGCGATATCGAACAAGCACTGCAGTTTTTAGTCATTTGTGGTTGTGTTCAGGAGGCATTTTCTTTAGCACAACGTCACAATAAACTCCGACAACACGGCGAACTATTGGAGCGTCATGAAAACGCCAAATCAGCGGATTATTTAGCACTAGCACATTATTTCGAAAGTGAAAAACATACTCTTTTAGCGGGCAAATACTACTTCCTAGCTAGAGAATTTTCTAAAGCATTGAAATATCTACTTAAAGCTTCATCTTTCACTAGCGAAGAATCACCAGCTCTGTCAATGGCTATCGATTGTGTGGCCTCATCAAATAGTGATCAGTTGGCAAATCAATTGATTGAGTTTCTATTGGGTGAAGTTGATGGTTCACCCAAAGATCCAAGATACCTATTCCGTTTGTATATGGCAAGAAAGCACTACAAGGATGCTGCTAAGACGGCAGTTATAATTGCGAATCAAGAACAATTGGCTGGCAATTATAAAGCATCGAGAGATTTACTTTTTTCCATGTATCAAGAATTGCGACGAAATAATTTATCAGTAACATCTGATATGCGACATAATTTGATATTGCTACATCGATATACTTTAGTGCGATTGCATATTAAATTGGGAAATCATTTACTAGCTGCTAAGCTATTAATAGAAGTTGCTGCTAATATATCACAGTTTCCTGAGCGTAAGTTAAATTTTTCAACAAACTCAATTAACATTTTTTATTATGAGTCACATTATTAATTAGATATTATTCCAATTCTAACATCAACCGTTATTGAATGTCATCGAGCTGGTATGAAGAAATCAGCCTTTACATATGCATCGATGCTGATGCGTCCCGATTATCGTAATCAAATCGATTCTAGATATGCGAAAAAAATCGAATCGATAGTGAGAAAAGCTCCGAAAGGTATAAAAGATTTTAAAGATGAATTTGAAGATGAAACAATGGAATGTCCAATATGTGATGCAAATTTACCCAATATGGAAGTGACTTGTTATAGTTGTAAGACAACATTACCAATATGTGTTGCAACGGTAATTAAATGTTTATTTAAATTGTTGGTTTGTTTCGTGAATTTAATATGTTATTTTTTTTTTTTTTGAAAGGGTCAACATATTATCAAAAGCAATATGACTTCATGTCCGGAATGTGATTTTCTTTGTTTCCGTTCGGAAATGGAAAAGTATGTTTTTTTTTACAATTTGATTTTGTAATATTTTCTGATTTGAATTTTTGTGTTTTTATAGAATTCTTTCAGAAACTAATCAATGTCCAATGTGTGGAGAAAATGTAGATTCTGGACGATTACTCGATGTTGAGGATATTCGCCCGTATATACTGTCGATAACTTAGTTTAATAAGTTTGATTTTTTTTTTTTCATAATTTATTTAATTTATTTTTTTCAAAATTTTCACTCCCAATAAATTGTACATAGTTCATTATGTCGTTTTTCTTTTCTTTTTACATGAAAATCAAAATAACTTAGTGGCAACCAGTAGATGAAAAGCTTTTTCCAGCTTTTCTAAGAAAATATGGATCTCTGACATGAGCATAATCAAGGCCACAACTTCAATATGTTCTCTTTCACAATCTATTAATGAAGAGTTCTACGACTTTTTGGAAAGAACTTAAGGAAAACTTCCAAAGATCGATGACAAAATTGTAGTCGCGGATGCCTAAACGGGAACGGAGACAGACGATTGGAACAGTACAGCGACCCCGACCCAAACTAAAAAAGGGTTGTGATTAATCGATTTGCAGTAAAATACAGCAGTGGAACCCCTAGATCAACAATCCAGACATAAACCCTAGCTACCTAGACCAATCAAACCACCAACCAAATCGACCATCTAACCTATTAAACATGCATTCGATAACTCTGGTGAGTCTTAATTCAGAGCTCGAATATCAAACGAAAATGAACTCGGAACTGGTGTTAGATTAAAGGCTTAAACGAACAAACGTTTTCGTATGTGCGAACGGTTTGCTTCATATAACTTGAAAAACGGAAAAATTTCTGTTGAACTTGTTGCACATTCTCTTTCGTTTTTCAAAACGAATGATCGATTTCGTTTCGTGTTTTACATAATCTGGCCTCTGAAAAGAAGAAAATTCTACTTCATACAGCCTAATTTACGCGTACTGTGTGAGAATTTTAAAGGATTCCGCAACACATACATACATGATCATCCCCACTGTATCAGGGAAACCCATTTCAGACCTCGTGGTTGTATGTATATCGAAATCAACTAGCATAATTTAGATACAAATCCTTTGAGGAATCACTACTGCTTTATACTTATACCTGATACCTCCTATCTTTATCCAGAACTGAGGGTGTTTCGTCTGGACCAATCGTGAGGTCAGGTACTTCTTTCAAATTAGGTTCGGCTATTGGAAAGTATATCCTGCTAGAGCCTGGCACAATACTGTCACAACCTGAGAAGAATTTTTTTGTTATCTATAAGTAGTAGGCCTTGAGCATCGTTAATAAACTTTGGTGAGCGAATTTCCTGAGCATTCCTTTTTTTGAGCGGCCATTTTGAAGATAGTTTGTATGTGGCAGTTCTTATTCCGTACTATCTGCCTTATGCTGGGCACATTTTTTTGTTTGCTTCTTTCTTGCAAGTTGCAACTTTTTTATTTCTATTTTGAGGAGGGCAGAGTGACAACCGTTTGTACTCTAAATAATTTTTTCATTTATCTTTTTGAACTTTTAAAGAATTAAGAAAATATTTAAACATAAATTCCATCTAAGACCAGTATATTATTTTGATATAGTTACTATTTTTTCTTTATTTTTCTAAAAATAACAGTTTTTGTTTTTTCAAGAAAAAATTAAGCTTTATTTACAAAAACAAATATTTAGTCCCTTGGTTTTTTTTTTTTTTTTGTTTTTAATTGTTCATTAAAATTTGAAGTGACACCTACATAATTTTGGGATTTCAAATATGTATAATTGCCCATTGTTATGAATATATGTATATATTTATGTAACTTATATTTGTTTTAATATTTTAAAGAATGTATAGATAAAAAGAGAGACTCAATTATTTTTGTTTTGTTTAAACATATAGAAAAAAACTACTTATGTAAGCCAACTTTTTTCTTCAATCACACTTTTTTTTTCTTTAAATTATAATATTTATCTTACTTTGCTAGTAAAATTGAAAACATATCAAATAATTTTTAATTTATACTGAATTTAGTTTGAGAATCAATTAAATGAAATAAAATTTGTTAACATTTTGTTTTGCATTTCATATCAAGGAGATGGCAATCAATTTTGTTGTTATGCCTAGATCATTAGGTACAGGAAAGAGGAAACAATGTTAAGAACAAAATCTACAAAAGGAATGAATTTGTTTTTTTTTTTGTGTTAAAAACGTAGAATATCTCTTAAATATAAGTATAATTTATAATAAATGTATAATTTGTTCTGTATTTAAAAAAAAAAGTAATAATAATAAAAATAACATTTATGCACTTAACTTATAACCGACATCCGCAATCTGGTTTATTAACACTTCGTTGTCTGCTTTCGAGGTTTCTTAAAGCTGCTCCTCCATATTGTATGCCACTTCCAATACGTTCTGGATCCAATTCACCAGTTTCAATTTTGGCCAAAATAGTTTTCGAGCACTTAAGGAAGGCCTCTTCGACGTTTTCACCAGTTTTTGCGCTGGTTTCAAGGAAAATTAATTCTATAGAAATGCAAATAAAAAATATTAATACAAATTATTTAAAATTTTTTTTTTAAGAACTCTTACCATTTTCTTGTGCAAAGGAACTCGCTTCCAAAAATGTTACATCTCTAGCTTCTTCTAAATCCTTTTTATTACCTACCAAAAGTATAACAATATTTGGACTGGCCAATGTGCGAGCATCGTTAAGCCAATTTGTTAGAGCGTTGAAGGAATCTCTTGATGTTGTATCATAAACTAATAGGGCACCAGCTGCTCCTCGATAATAGGAGCGTGTGACTGAACGAAAACGTTCTTGACCGGCTGTATCCCATATTTGTAGTTTAACTGCTTTTCCACCAACATTAACAATACGTGAACCAAATTCAACTCCAATAGTGTGGGAGCTGTCGTCTTTAACTATTTTACAAAAACAAACAGTAAAAAAAGGTAAAAGTAAATAAACAAAGGCAATCATCCATTTTGCGAGTTTCACAACAAGATTCGGCCCGGAAAATCGAATTCCACTTTTCCCTTATTGTGAGTTCCGGGCGAAAAGTTATAAAGGTAATATGAGAGGACGAAAAAATATTTCGGGTGAATTTCCACGTAAAACTCACTATACAGAAGAATATATTGGAGGAATACATTATTTTTTAGTTTGCTTTAAAATCATCACTTTGGAAAGAATTCAAGTCATTAATGTCAGTAAAATCATCTTGTATTTAAATTTTGTACATATGGAGGTTTCACAGCTGAAATGGACCAAGTCAAAAAAAAAAACAATCCAAATCTAGTCCCAAAATCTGCGCAAGGTTTGACTCTACTAAGACCTGTCATTAGTTTGATCCAAATTATCATTGGTTAAAAAAAAGAAATATTCACCATAAGATTTAATGGAAACGTATTTACTTTAACTCGTTATATCTACGAATTAATTTTTTGTGACTTGATTCAATTAAGCTCTTCTAAGGTATTTTGGAAAACAAATCTATGGATAAGTTATGGATATAGTATATTTATTGATAAGTTATAAAGTTAAAACATGTACCAAACCCAATCTTGTCTTTGTCTTATATAACTTAAAAAGTTATACTTTTTGAAAATTGTTATTTGAGGCGTTCAGAATAATAATGGGTCAAGTCCACTTCTCTATATAGGATGGATGTTTTATGGTCTTAAAAATTAAGAGTATCGTTTTATATCAAATAAAATGAAAGAAAGAAATTCTGGAAATACATATCGTCGGTCTCATAAGAAAACCTCGTAACTCCACTTTTTTTCAAAAATGACTTTTGAATGCCATTCTTTAGAAAATATGTCGGCGGAGCAACCCAGAAAATTGGGGATCATTCCGAAAACTCTAAATAGATTTAAATTCAAATTTTGCACAGCGCGTTTCTTCCCAACTACTCTGTTGTTTGTTTATTCTTTCGTCTCTCCTGTAAAATTTTGATTTTGGGAGTTACGAGGTTTTCTCATGAGACCGACGATATATAACTATTGATCTATGAAACATTTATTTCAAAAGTTCCTTTAGTTCTTGAGGAAAAGCTTTCCAAAGTTTAAAATAATGCACAAATTTCAAATGGACTTGATCCATTATAATTCTGAACGCCTCATTTAAGCCTCAGATTTTTCATGTTCCCATCAACATAGCCAAAACAAAGACAGATTTGAAATAAATGGAGAATGCATAAACTTTGATTTTATGAAGGCCACTTCGTTTCCCTGAACTCCAACGTGCCCAGGGACCCAGTAGAATGCTGTTATTTGCCTTGCCAAGTTCATTTGTCTTCCTCCAATACCTACGAGTTTAGAGTTGATGGCATAGAAGTGAATTGCTTTAAGTGCGACTTGGCTATCAATAGCAATGTTTTGATTTTTATATTTTCTTTCGAGATTTCGTTTTGCACATTTATTTTAGGGTTAATTTCCGCTTGAAAAATGTTAGGAGACGGCCCCATTGGAATGGAAATTTTGGTTCTAGACCCAAATATTAAGTTTTGAACATATTGGGCGCTTTCATAAATGCATGGTTGCGCAAGTCTGACGAATGCAAAGCTTTCATTAATGCAAATGACAAATGTCAGGTGTTCATAAATGTTAAACCCAAATATTTGCAGCGCAAATGTGCAAATGAAAAAATTCTCATGCGCAATAAATTTAAACTTGAAGGAAGAAGAAACTAACGTAAAAGATGATACAGCTTTTCTTTGTTTCTCAATTCTGTCAAAATATTAGTTGGAAATTCAAAGTTCAAGTCAAAATAACAAAAACAGCCGCGAATTTCTTGGATATAATAAATTTGTAAATATTGACAGAAATGTTAAAAAAAAGTTTTTTTTTTCTTAAAGGAAGGAATTAAGATAATAAATTGTTAATTTTGGAGAAGAGGCTGAATTGCAACTTAAAAATTTTGACAAATGACGCAAATCAGAAAAAGTGTTCATAAATTCAAAGTAAAATACATGCGCAAATAGTTTTTCTGACGTTAGTCTGATCGCAAATGACCGCATGTAAACAAAGCAACCATGCAATTATGAAAACACTCATTGTTGTAAAATATTTTACGACTTTTCTTCACTGTAGTTTTCACATTCTACTCCAGTAAAATGTATGCCCCACCTCTAAAAGGCTCGCGGGTGAAAATACAGACTTTAGCAAATCTCTCTCCAAATTTTTTTACACAAACTCAAATCCCTTGAATTTAAGCATACTCTTGTCTCATGTGAGAAAAGAACCATGATGCTGAGTTATAAAGTAATAATAGGTTTTTACTGTAGAATAAATAGAACGTGCGTTAAATTTGAGCAGGAGTGTATTTTCTGAGAACATAAAAACATGAACTGGCTGATTTTGTTTATTTATTAATGTCACGCTTATGACTTTTAGTATTTCAAGAAATTTTCTTAACGTTGTTGAGTCATCAAAAATCAAATCAAATGCGAATTTTTGTGAATATATTTTAAAGAGAGCATTAAACTGGTTTGTTAAATTATTGATTTTAGTTGTTCTATAAACTCGTACCTTACTCCTACGATATTTTTTCTTTCTCCAAATCTAAAATCTAGTTTAACGTAAATCTACTTTTAATAGCAACATTTTTGTTCCATAAAAGATTACAACAACCCAAAATTACACAAAGCATTTATATATGACGAAATGACGATGTTATGATCTGAAATTGTATTACGTTTTCATTTTTCTCCATCGAGATGCATATTATTTTTGTTTTCAAAACCACCCTCACCCTCATTTTTTTGCTATTTTCAATTGCCAACCCAAAACCAAAAAAACCCACTTACATTTAGCTTCGGTAAAATGATGCAGCAGACAACTTTTTCCACTGCCAGCACTTCCTATGATTAAAAATTTAAATAAATAATCTGTAAATAGAAAAAATAATATAAAAATTATTCATTTTACGAGAATAAACATAAAATAATAAAAAAAAAAAATAGAATCCAAATAAAAAACCAACCGTATGTCTCCGACATGTTTTTCTTTTCTAGTTTTTTTATGATTTTTCGTCCGAAACCGAATTTTTTTGAGCAGCGTGGCCAATTGTTTCTTCTTTTCTAATATATTTAATTAGCATAACAATGTTAATTTTTGAATTTGTCTCTTTTTTATCAATAAAATTTCACGTTTTTCTTGATTCTGATAAAATCAATTTTCTAAATAAAATTTTATAAACAAAAAATTCAAGATGATTTTGCCTTGTTCGTCTGTCGTCTAGTAATTTTTTTTTCAAAATTTTCTTTGTGTTTTTTCGATTTTTTCTTTTGTTTCTTTTTTGACATTTGGGTTTTATTTTTCATGTTCCTTTTTTTTCTTGCTTTCTTCTTTGAATCTTTTATGAATGTACAGAGATGTTATAAGATTTTATAAGGTGCTTTTAAATAACTGCTAGAATTTTACTATTTTCTATCAATCATTGACTTAATATATATGGACTGCTAGAAGCATATTCAGGTTGGTTCCACTTGTTTCTTCGCGATACTAGCGCCCTAAAAAAAAGCGGAGAATAAGTGCAACATTTTTGACGAAGTGCGAAAGGAACAAATATAGAAAAACAGAGAAAGCACTACCTTTTAACGACAGATGTCATTCACTAAAAGTTTCCTCTTTTCGCCGTCTAAGGTTATACCGCTAGTAGAGCTAGAAAGATGTGGAATCATTTTTTTTCAATTTTTGTATGGAAAAGTCAAACGACTAGCAGTCCATATATAGTAGGTCAATGCTATCAATAATATAAAGTGCATTTGAAATTAAAAAAAAAATATTTATTGCGAATGACAAAAAATTGTATTGCATTAAAACAATGTTGTTGCAACTGATAAATGTTTGCATTGAAAATAAAATCTTTATTAAAAAAAAAATTAGGTATTTCAAATAAAAAAATTTTCTGCATTGAAAAATAAATTCAATGCAAAATGACAATTTTGAAAACACTCCTTGAGCTGTGTACTGTAGCCTATTACGCTGCTGATGCGAAACGATGAACAATGAAAAAATATGCACAAATTGCAAAACGCAAATAATAAAATAAAAGCAAATGCCGACTTTTCACAAGTCAATTTATGGCGAACGGCTTTGCTTTTCGACTAGTGGAACGTAAGTCGCAGGTGAATAGTGTCACAACCCCCATAGAAAAAACCACTTAAGCCGTGCGACATAATCGTGCGGCTAAAACCGACTCGTGAAGAGTCGGCAAAACACACATGCAATGAGTAAATGAACAGCAAAAACAAACAAAAAACTCAAATGTCATTATTCCGCACACTATAAATAATAACATAATAATTTATAATAAATAAAAGGAACTATATTTGTTGCAAATAAAAATTAGTTGCATTAAAAAAAATGTTATTAAGCCTTAAGGTATAACTACAATCGCCACTTTTTACAAAAAGTGAAAATTTTCAAACTCATTTTGTGACAGTTTTTCCGACCACAAAATTAAAAATAATGATGCAGAAAATTTTTTTTTTGGTTTAAAAAACAATTTTTGTAGTTTATTCTAAAAACAAATACCACTAGAAAGAAATAAAAATTTTAGGTGTGTTTTTTTGTTTATCTATATAGATTTTGTGCAAAAAAACGACATCGGGATTTTTGAAATCCATGCAAACATTTGGCACCACTGTACATATACTTTGGCAGCTGTTTGTAAATTTCCCACTTTTTAGGTCATTGAAAAATGTTTGCATGAAAATAAAAATTTAAAAAAATATACATATTTAAATACCCTACAGCCTACACCCATATTATTTTTTTTTTGTACGCCCGGTTAAAAACCACAAACATTCAAATTTCCAAACTTCTCAAAAATGTATATTCTATGGAAAACATATGTTTTATCTCAAAGTTTAAACCTCAAACACACAACCAGTTTTCTTTATTTGCCGAAAAATTTACTTCTCCAAGAAAATGATTTCCTTAAAAGTAACAAATATTCTTCAAGGTCTTTTACAAGGACAAAATATTAAGTCTCGACAATTATGGGCATACGTTGCAATAGCTTTCAATAAAGTTGATCATGACCGTTTGAAGCTAGTCGGCCCCGATCGTATGTGTGCCGAATGGGTTCTTAAGAATGGTGGAGCTGTGTCATTTGTACAAGCACCCGGTAGATTACTTCAGGATTATAATGCCCTGCCAACGCCATCAACCCGTGTACAAATCAAAGAAATCGATGCAACAGATTCGTCAATTATGAAATTAGGCATGGAACATTTGAAATCATGCAAACACATTGATAGGGTCATCTTGAATCGTTGTAAACATTTGGAAAGCGATGGATTGACTGGCTTAACTCATATTAAAGATACATTGAAACACTTGCAAATATCGTCTTGTTATAATATAGACGATCAGGGTTTGTTGGTATTAAAAGAACTGACCCAACTTAAGAGTCTTCTGATGTTTGATTTAACTGCAGTCAATGATTTGGAGAAGGTCATCGAAGAAATAAAGCCACATTTGAAAGAATGCACTATTAGCACAAAAGAAAGTATATGATTGTGTTTAAAAGTTGATGCAATTTGTTCAAGGAATTCTAGTTGGTGAAAAGCTCGAAATATTTTGCAAAAAGAACGAATATAAATAAAGATTTATTACGATTGTAAATTTAGATATTTCAGTATTCTGAGATCTCAAGGTTCTTTTTTTTATGAAGAAAGACATTATTGATTTTATTTCTCAGACCCAATCAAAAGGTATTTTTTGAGATCTTAGAAACCTGAAATGGCTAAATACTTTTAATTTATTTTAAATAAAGAACATTATAATTACCTATTTAGTGGAAAAAAAATTGTTTTTTTTTTTTATACTTAGCAATGGTTTGGGATGTATTTTCTATTTGCATCTCCGATCTCCACCAATCGAGTCAGATTCACCCGAAGAATTTTTATATCAAACAAGCCAGAGATTTCGCATCCTTAATTAGGGTGGTCAGGCGCCTTAAGGGGACTTGGTTTTGACCTGAGTACTTGGTTTTGCCCTCATTGACTGTTAAAAACCTATTTTTGCCGCTTCCGTTTCGATGCTTACAAAAGCGCCACTAACATAACGCTGAGATCATTTAAAGGCGATGTTAAGGAGGCCGATTTCTCTGTAGTTGGCGCAGTTTAGAGGATCTCCTTTCTTAAGGATCGGGCAATTATGCTGAGATTCCATTTTCTGGGCGTTTTTTCCTCCAACCATATTCGGCAGATGAGTTGGTGTAATCTCCCAACCAGGGGTCGAATTACGGCACACGATTACGGTCATACGTTCACGTTTCGATTTCGACTATTTCTCTCTATTTAATTATTAGAAAACGATAGGGACACATGGCAACGCTTCGTTAACGAACGTATGCAGTAATTCGACCCCGGGATTATTTTCTGCTGCTTTAAATAGCTGGGCTTTCAGCTGCAGCAGCTTTATTGAACTTTAAAATTGGTATGACGTCGATATTGAATGATGCAATCTGTCTTTGGGCTGAGTTGGCTTCGTCATTTTAGAAATTGCAGAAGCGTCTCTACTACGATGTTTTTTTGTTGGTTGGTTGCAGGCTTCAGTTCTAAGTTTAAACCCTTGACATGTTCTCTTTACTTTCTAGTAAAACTTCATTCCTGTTATAGAATCCCTCTGTTTCCTCGATCGCTCCTGAGAAGACGTTACTTCGTTCTTTTTCGTTTTTATTGTAGAGCTCATTGGCAGCTGCATGCACTGCCGGCATTCATCATCAAACCAGGGGTTTCGTTGTTTTAGTTGCCATTTAAAAAGAACAATCAGCATTTTCACTGCTTACTGCCAAAATAGCTGGTCTGTTTTGTACACATCACAGAAGTTCGATCCAAGTCCACGATCAGTGGCGTACGTTGAGTCGCCGGGGCCCCGGGGTAAGACTAAATTTTGGGGCCCCTTAGTTAAAAAAAAAAATTACGTATACGCCATAGGTTTTTTTTTTGTATGGCTTATTTATTTTTAGGTTTATTTTAATGTTTTAATATGTTCGTAATGCACTTTGCTATACTTACTTAAAATGTCTCTCATAAAAGTAGTAAACACACCAAAATTAAATATTTAGAGACCCCTAAAATACAAATTTTTTTGGCTTAGAATTGATAGTTCTTGGGGCCTCTGTTCTGAAGTAATAAATACATATTTTATTTTCCATTATCAGGCATATTTTTTTTTATTTTGGGGCCCCTGAAAAATTATTTTTAGAGCCTCAAAATTAAGTGCTTAGAGGCCCCTAAAATATAATATAATTTTTTTGTAGCCAAGAATTAATAGGTATTGGGGCCTCTGTTCTGAAGTAATATTCGGAATGCCACCAATAACGTAATGTTTTTATTTTGGGCCTTGATGTATTTATGTTGGGGCCCCTGAATTTATATTTAATTTTCCATTTGATTGTTTTGAACCACTTTTGAAGATCCTCAAATAATATTTTTTTGCTTTTTTGGGTCCCCTAATGTATTTTGTGGTGGCAAAGATTTTTCAAGTAATATTTTTTGGGGCCCTAACATAAAATTATAATTTTTCTTTTAAAAAGCAGTTTATTTTTTTTGGGGCCCCTGGGGTAACTTTTTTTAAAATCAATATACATATATTGTGTGTCTTCCAATGCATTATACATTACACTGAATGACACAATTTGTCTCCCTGGTTACTTCGTAACTCAATTCATGCTAACAGTTTTTTTCTCTGCATTGTCTCCAGTGGGGGCCCTGGGGTCGGTCGGGGGCCCCGGGGCACCGCCCCGCTTGCCCCAAGGGAGTGTACGCCCCTGTCCACGATTAAAATTAAAATTGGAATCGTTCATAATTTGCTTTTGAAACTAGTTGGTTGTTATGAGATTAAAAACATTATAGAAAAATAAAACAAAACAACTTTGAGCATTACCGTAAATTTTATTTACAAATTTATTTTAAATCTAAAAAATTATTTAGTTATAGAACCATATTGTACATACAATTATGTAGGATATATATATGTATAAAAAAAAGTTACTTAAAAATAGAAAAGCATTAATTTATTATTAGCTTCTGATATATTAAATCTAGGTTTAAAATTTTAAATAAAAAAAAAAAAACAAATATTCCGACAAAATGTAGACAAACAATTGTTTTTCTTTTTTTTCTATATTAATTACAATCTAATTTACACATTTAAACAAACGCAAAATTGTTTAACTGTCTGAAATTGTAATAAAATCTATTTTCTTTTTGTAAATTATTTTTTTTTTCACGATCCAAAGTAGTTTTATTATAAAAAGTTAGTTCCAGATTATTTGTTTTATAATTTTTTGTATAAAATTTGATTTAGATTAAAAAAAAATCTTAACTACTTAGTAAATAATTTGGTTCTAAATAAAATACCTTAACTAATAGCGACAGATTAAAATATAAGAAATGTTATTCTCTGGTGGGAAAAAACTCTAATATATAATTTTATTTTTTATTTTTTTGACTTTACTGACTGACTGACTATTTAAAAAAGACAAAAAAAAAAACCATACATAAATTGCTTTTAGAAAACCTTAGGCACAACCATATTTCGGACTTTCATACAATAACGCACCCATGATGAATGATATCGTGTTGAATTTCTTGCACTCACACGCACAGCGCGGTGAAGAAGAAAGACAATAAACAAGAAAATGCATACAAGTGGTGGCCAGGTGAATTTAAAGTACAATGGCACTGTAAAGCTTAACAGAGTTAGAATTTCACCAGCGTAATTTGGCTGACGTACACAGCCCCATAATTTGCCCAGCAGTAAGCGACGTCCTTGGAAAGTATGTATTGTTTCCACATTATTAAAGGTTGGCATGTTAGGATTGATGCGGTATTGGTATTTGATTTTATTGCTTATACGTTTCAAAGACAGTCCGGATAAAAACATTACTGCCATAACAATCATGGCCCAGTTCGGGAGAACCACAACTTTATGTTCAAAGAGATATTTAGGGATAGCATTAAGAAGAAAAGGTGTAGATGCATAACGGAGTAAAACCAACGCTCCAAGTCCTTCTTGTTGAAGTTCAAACGATGATGCCAAATGATGTTCAAATACTAAATTGTCAAGAGCATAGATCAGCAGCATCGATGACGAAACTAATGATGTGGTATCGAACTTTATATTTTCTACATAAAACTTGGTCATAATCGGTAGACTTCCGGCTAAAGTCTCTGTTCCTTCTAAAGCCTCGACAGGCATCGATGGCAATTGAATGTTTTTAAATATATAAATCTGCGCTAACAGCAAAGTAACGATCCAGCATATTTTGTAGTTAGCCTGCTTAATGTCTACACTTCCAAGCCATTTTGGATTCACTTGTTTGCCAAGACAAAAGTCTACAATAAAATTACCCGACTTGGCGTACGGATTCATCTGAAGGTCGGGTGCACCAATGTAGTTCGATCGGACATAGCACCAAGTTGCTACGAAAAGTGCATTCAACAGCGAAAACAATGAGTAACGGCGATAGTTTTTAATAATAAAATCAGAAACTGGGTACTTAAAGTATTCAGCAATAGCAAATGCAATAGTTGCTATAAATGCTATGGGCAAAGCATTGAAGTAATATCCTGAGCCAGGACGGTCACTTGGTAAGCGAACGAATCGTCCAAACAATGCCGCCGACAAAATAAAAACTCCACTATTGAATGCAATATAGCTTCCGACTGCCTGTCCGCTGAAAACCTTTTCCACATACTTCAAATCAAGCAATGCAGATAAATTTGGTTGTTTGAATTCACAGGTTTTTTTTCTGCAACACCATGGCAAGTAGAATCCCAGCAGAGGGATGATTAGCAGCAATAAACTAGCTCCCAATAGACCCCCAAATTCTTTGGGTACTTCAATTTTTCGACAAAATGACGTCGATGTTCTATCAATCAAGGGGGTATACGAGGACTTGGTTGTAATGTTGACACTTCTGAAGTTGTCGTCTTCGCTGTCAGAGAATTCCATCTTTGAATAGTTGTCACCATCGTCGAAGTTACTTTGACTGATGGAACGACTTACCCGTGATTGATGAGTAGATGGTGTTTGTGATCCACCACGTACTGATGTACTGAATGTTTTCGATACCGATCGACGAATGTAGTCAGCAAGTTTAGCCAATTCCGATTCTGCAGTTGTATTCTTACTGGAACCAATGTCTGTGGTTTTTTGTGTCGAGATACTGAAGGAACTGTGTACAGATGAGGTTGTTGTTATCGAAGTGACGAGAGGTAATTTAGTAGTTGCTGTGTCGTTTGTGGTCTTTAATTGTGGTGATGTTTTGGGTTTTTCATTTTTCGCTTTTGGAGATGCAGTTGTCGGCTGTAAGGAAGGAAACTGTTTTTAATATTTTATTTTGACAAAGTTATTTACTTATACAAATTAATGTTATCTAGTTTGTAGTTTAAACTAATTCAAAACGAATTGAAATATATTTTATTTTTTTATAATTTGCTAAAGGGGTTTGGCTACCCTTAATATGTACATATGTAAAGTTTTAACACAGTACGGGTACGTCTGTACTTGACGATAAGTCCGAAATTGGGCTCAAGATGGGCATTTCTTGAAGAACAGATCTTCATTTGAACATTAAAAATCTATAAAATACGGAATTGTAGCTAGATCCCAAGGGTAAAACATTTCTTACATCTTAGAGGAAAGATAAGCATTTCGTAGAGTTTTTTTTTGTCGGTCCATCAACAAGCTGAGTAAGGTGGTTTTAATCAGCAAAGATCTCGGGATACCTTTCTTCGGGTGTTGTCTGGCCAGAAAAGCGAAGCCACGAAGAGTTTTGTACATTGAAATCACCCGTAATGACGATTTCACTGCGAGGATA
This sequence comes from Episyrphus balteatus, assembly GCF_945859705.1. NCBI lineage: Eukaryota > Metazoa > Arthropoda > Insecta > Diptera > Syrphidae > Episyrphus > Episyrphus balteatus. The sequence goes on from NC_079137.1 coordinate 49,173,118, forward strand.
AAAGGAAACAATCCTTTGAATGGTGTTGGACAGACCTAGTTCGTTAGAAGTTTAATTACTGTCCAGGTTGGGGCTCCGATAAACATAACACGTGCTTATTAACCGAGAATTTAAACCAAAAAACGGATTGAAACAATTGTTGTTCTGTTCTCCATTCGACTTTTTTGTTGGAGAATATTGTTTTTTTGTAGCGAATTGCTACCCGGATCGAAAATGATAAAAATTTGTCGGATTGCAGGTCCGTTCGTTTTTCGAGAGACCAATGAATTTGCAAAATATGTTTGAATACGGAATTCGGAACAGCTAAAATTTGATAAAATAGAATTGGAACGGAAATCAGAAAAGCCGTAATCGACCGTATTGTGTTTGAAGTTGGTACCTCTACCTATGCGACATCATTTCTTATTTGCAAGACCATGGTGGGAAAAGAATAAAGGCACCAAGTTGTACCCAAATAGATAAAATTCAGAACAATCTGTATTTTCATTCATGTTTCACTCAGTGCCACAAAAGCGGACTTGTTTTGTGCTGTATAAATTGATCCGCCCCTGTTTGCTACCTAGTAAGACAATCAATAATATCTTGAGTTCTATTTCTCGTATCGCCCAGATTGAGTTATTGATATTCAGGGGAAATGACAGAGTATCAGCCCTTATACATATTAATCGAATGTAAATTTGTGTTATTTCGCCTACTGACATTAATTGGAAAACTCGCGTTACATATAAGGTCGTGATTTAAACCTAGAGAGCTAGAGACTTTTAAATTCGTTATTGGAACGCATAAGACTATAAACCTGCATACTCACATTTTGGTTATACCTCCACTCTCAAAACTTGCTGTAGACTTATTCAGGAGTGTTTTTGCAAAACTGAACAAATGTTTTTTTCAAGTTTTTCAGGAGAAGGTTTTTTGTTTCCCATTTGAATATAAAACCCAACTTTTTAAAATGTAGAAACGAGGAGTTGTTGTGTCCTGCTTAGGTAATCGATAGACTTGAGTGTTTTAGGATTTAAAATGATTTTCCTTTATTTTGAACATGAAAACATCGGGTTTTTATTCAAAATGAAACAAATCCAAACGTACACTTTTTACTAGGTACCTAACGTTATAACCTCTTATGCATAATGTATTTACAAATGAATAACTAAATGCAATACATCCATGTGACAACTACAATAATAATGTTTGATATTTAAGGAAAGATAAGTACATATTTCCAACAACAGCCAAACTTTATTGAGTTTGGCAAAAACCTGCAATTTTTAGTTTTGCAAAACCTCGTCGTATTTTGTTGAGTTTTGCAAAACCTCCATACATTTTGTATGGTTTTATTTAGTTTTGAAGAAAATACCTTAAATTATTTTTTAAATAAACACTTTTAGTTTATTATACACTGCCGCTCATCTGAATAGGTTCACATTTTAGTTCATTTTACATTTGGCCTGTCTTGGTATTTAATGCAATGGCACATCTTTTTTATGTATGTAACGAGAGAACATCTTTATGCGCTTAGTTTAGGAGAAAAAAAATTGTCTTGGGGCCTACCGTTCTTCTCACACGGTAGCTAGACCAAATCTAGTCATAAAATCAAGCATATTTTTTGGCTCAACTGAATAGGTTCAAAAGCAAAAATGTTAATAAATGATGAGCTGCATGGGTCTGTTGGACTCAAAATTGTGTCTGTCAATAAATCTGATTGTGTATAACCTGTAAGGATGAAAACGGGTCGTGAAAAATCTTTAGGCGCGGAAAAAATGTGGAAAATAAAAGAAGCCTTTGAATTAGACCGAAACCAACGATGCATTGGGACAAAAACAAACACAAGTTAAAATTTAGTAAGCAGTTATTTGCGCAATATCCAAGGGTATAGAAACAACATTAAAAGTCGATGTAACTCAGTCACAACATGGGCCGATAGATGTGCAATGATCAGAATAGCATGACTTCGAGCTAAAAATTAAGCTGAAAACCGGTATAAAATGCAGTTTAACGACGGAAAAACGGGTTGTCAGAAGTGCTAAACATTTGAGGAGAACAAAACTTCGCAAAAATTATCACTTCACAAACCACGAACAGAAACTCACCTCCAATAAAAAAAAATAACTGTCGTGAAAGTCGAATTTGCAACCGGTGATTTTTCAAAGGAAAAAAAATAAATTTAGTGGGCCCTGAGGGCTAAATTCCTATTTTTATGAGCTTCGTAGAGAGAAGCATTATTTTAAGGTGTCTACATAACTGTGAAGGCAGTGTCATTAAGTGCAAAGCTATTTCCTCATACAAAACTTTTGATCTGCAATTTCAAACAGTTTTTTTTTACTATTGGAGGTGAGTTTCTGTTCGTGGTTTGTAAAGTGGTAATTTTTGCGAAGTTTTGTTCTCCTCAAATGTTTAGCACTTCTGACAACCCGTTTTTCCGTCGTTAAACTGCATTTTATACCGGTTTTCAGCTTAATTTTTAGCTCGAAGTCATGCTATTCTGATCATTGCACATCTATCGGCCCATGTTGTGACTGAGTTACATCGACTTTTAATGTTGTTTCTATACCCTTGGATATTGCGCAAATAACTGCTTACTAAATTTTAACTTGTGTTTGTTTTTGTCCCAATGCATCGTTGGTTTCGGTCTAATTCAAAGGCTTCTTTTATTTTCCACATTTTTTCCGCGCCTAAAGATTTTCCTTACAGGTTATACACAATCAGATTTATTGACAGACACAATTTTGAGTCCAACAGACCCATGCAGCTCATCATTTATTAACATTTTTGCTTTTGAACCTATTCAGTTGAGCCAAAAAATATGCTTGATTTTATGACTAGATTTGGTCTAGCTACCGTGTGAGAAGAACGGTAGGCCCCAAGACAATTTTTTTTCTCCTAAACTAAGCGCATAAAGATGTTCTCTCGTTACATACATAAAAAAGATGTGCCATTGCATTATACCAAGACAGGCCAAATGTAAAATGAACTAAAATGTGAACCTATTCAGATGAGCGGTAGTGTATTTTGTTTATTTCGTATTTTGTGAACCTGGTCATGCCTAACATTTTGATAACAATGGCTTATATGCAAAAAGAATGAGCTTAAGCTCTATCTCACATTTCAGTACCTATATTTTCTTGAGATCTATCTCAATAAAATGAGATAGATCTTAAGAAAATGTACTGAAAAGAGAGATAAGAGCTTTAGCTCATTTTTATTGCATACGACCCAATACCTCATTTTTGGCGCTCCTCAATTTCTCTTCAGTTTTTAAATTCACGGAAAGCTTTTACTGCTTGGTACCTATCTATTCTTATTTTATATTTTGATTTTTTTTTTTTGTTTTCGTCTAGTAATACTTTTTATCTCTTGAGAATTGGAACTTAGCCAGATTTACTTGTAGTAGATTTAGACGCGCCGCTGAAAGTCTACCTACTTGTTGTTTATGAATTATTGAAAACAAGCAATAATAAAATCCCATGTAGGTGGGTGTTGATAGGCATAAATAAAATTTTCAAGTGATTCAACACTTTTGGCGGCAACCGATAAGCCAAAAAACCAGCAATTTATTTTGCAAAACAAAATAAACGAACTTTATGTTAATCAATCTATTCAAAACCAAATCCCTTTGCATGAAACCCAAAAATAGATTTTAAAAAAATCCGGGAAAGTATTTACAGATAAAAAAAAATAATCTCCTTTGGACCAATGCCAAGAATTATCTCTCTTCTCTGTAATTAGAATTAAACTTAGAACCTAACCTTTTTTCATGGAAAAACATAAATTATTTTAAGGAAGAATCATTTTCAGTTACAAGTTGAAATTCTCTCAACTTATTGAACCGGTTTGTTACCTCTTTTTTCTCCTTAATTGGCGACGGTGGCACAACCGGAGTTGGTGTTATAACAGCGGCGCTTCTTTGTCGCGATGATCTTGTGCTAGTTGTTGATGGTGGACGCTGAACGGGCGACGCTCTTCGAGAAGGCGAAGCCCGACGTGAAGGCGACGCTTTGCGGCCAGGTGAAGCGCGTCTTGCTGGTGATTTTCTTCCGGTTGACGATGATGGCGAAGCCCTGCGAGATGGGGACGCTTTCCGCTTGCTTTCAGCCTTTTTAGATTCTTTTGTTGGTCTGCCCCGAGTTAGAGTGCGTCGATTTTCCATTTTTTTTTATTTTCTAAAAAAAACAATACAAAAAAATGTAATCACTTCAAGTAGGTAGTAAATAGGTTATAAAATATTTTCTATCAACTTTTTGATAAGGCCGATGTGGGTACGCGGGAAAGCGCGTCTTTTTTTCTCATCGAAGCAAACAGAACAAAAAAATACTTGTCAAACACTTGTTTCTTTTTGCGGTTAATAGTATTTTACTTACCACAAATACAACGTTTACAGTTACAAATACAATTTGTTTATTTATATTTCACATAAATAACTTTGAATTAGTTTTGTTTTTTTATATTGTTTTTTTTTCCGCAATTAAAAATATACGGACGCCGGAATTTTATTAATGGACGAGCCTTTTTTTCGAAATGCATTTATGTCACGAGAGAAAAATGATGTGGAAATGTTGGAACAAAGCATAAAAAAGCATGTTCGATGTGGATGGGATATTTGGCTTGGGTAATTTTTTAAGGGATATTTTAATGTTTTTATTGTTGAAATGTAGAGGGCAGTAATATGGTGGCGAGTAAATTTGAAATTATTTTCAAATTTAATTTTTGAAGTTGTAAAGCCAGAACTATAATTGTCGGATCGTCGGATGAAAACGGAGGGGAACAGCGCTCGCAACCGCACTCGACGGAAGAAAACTTGTCGAAAATACAAAGAAAACAACAACAATTGACAGTAGCTTCCGGCTCCATCCGCCAATTATGGTTCTGCCTTAAGTTCTCTTTACAGGTGAGAGGTGAATAATTTTTTAATTTCACATTTGATTCACATTGATTGGCTTCCTATTTACAGCCGCGACAATTTGGTAGTAATTTTGCCATTTTTTTGTTCATCGCATAAATGCCTCTATATGCCATTAAAAAAAGGAACGCGTGACTTTTATGGGTAAAACATTTGACAGCTCGATAAATTAATTGGCAAATTGTTATAAGAGTGAAGTAGTTGAGGCAAGAAAAGCTAATTGAAAAAAAAAAAAACAATAAAAATCTGCCATTTTTCATTGGTTTTTGGCGTTATTTACGATTAAATTTTGTTTCTACTCTAAAGGCTTCCCTACTAACAATTTTGCTTCTATTATGCTTTACAGAAGCAACAATTGCATGTGTAAAGCTTTAAGGCTTGGCCACACTGGAGGGTATGCGGTAGCGGTACGGGTAGCGGTGAGGATACTTGTATGAAAAAAATTCCAAACTGACACATCAACGTTCAGGTGCGGAATTTTTTTAGTACAAATATCGTTACCGCTATACCGCATACCCTCCAGTGTGGCCAAGCCTTTATAGAACCAAAATTGTTTGTCGGGTTGGCCACACCGGAAAGAATGTGGTAGCGATACGGATAACGGTACAGGTACTTGTATGAAAAAAATTTCAAACTGACACATTAACGATTTGGAATTTTTTTAATACAAATATCGTTACCGCTACCCGTACCGCTACCGCATAACTTCCAGTGTGGTAAAGCAATAAATCCTGTTTCAACTATAGATCCCAAACGAGAAATTTCCTATGCGATTTATGATTCAAGGCTTGGCCACACTGGAGGGTATGCGGTAGCGGTACGGGTAGCGGTGAGGGTACTTGTATGAAAAAAATTCCAAACTGACACATCAACGTTCAGGGGTGGAATTTTTTTAGTACAAATATCGTTACCGCTATACCGCATACCCTCCGGTGTGGCCAAGCCTTTAGATCTTCAAAAATAAATGAAAGAAAGAACAAATTAATTTAATAGCTGCGTTTTAATATGACCAATTATTCATCATATTGATCTTTGTATATATATATCTATAGTACTATCGTGGAGAAAAACGATCGTAGGAACTCTGGTGGCGACTTGAAAAAGCAGAATTTGTAGAGATTTGTAGAGATTTAAAGGGGAAATTTTATACGAAAGGAGAAGAGTGAGAAGGCATGTATGAAATGTATGAGACAGAGACATTTGTTTATCTTTCTTTTTATATAAGGGGGAATATTCATTTGTACATCCGTTTGGTGTGTTTGTATGTGTAAATGAGCAAGAAATGAAGAAACTGAAAAAAAGACAGAATGAAGTAATGTTACCACTTGGGAAAATTGCTTTTAGTTAATTTATTGGGAAAAGATTTTTTTTTGTTTCAATATTATTGCTTTTATTTAAATTTCAATTGGTAAATGTATAAAAAACGTATGAACTTGAAACATTTCATTTTAATATGTACATTTATTGTTAAAGTTAAAACTTAAATTAATTTTAGGAGCATTTCAGGTATCCAGGTAGGTACCACTAAAAAATTCAAATATATTTAAAAAAAAATCTTTTCACAATATTTTCTAGCAATGAGGATCGTCGTAATGAAATCAGGAACATTTCTATCCATCTTTTAAAAACCATTAAGACGACTTTATATACAAATACCTATCCTGTTTTTGGTTCGTAAAAGCATTCAAAGACGGTTGAAACTTACCCAAATGTATCAATCCATGTGGTTTATGAGATTAAAATGTAGTTTTAATGTTAATTAAACAAAATATGTTGAATAAAAATAAAATATATTAAGTTGTTGAAGTTTTAATTTTGAAATAAATTTACCAAAGTGGCAATAATGTCTGCAAGGACGATTTTCTCCTTGCAAAACCTAACGGTATTTTTCATGGAGTTGATGTATTACAATAAGAAATGGGCGTACACTGGGACAATACATGAAAATCATATTATAGAAACATTTTTCGCGCCTTTTTTTAATCAGTGGAAGGAAAAAATGGTTAAAAAATCAGAAAATCTTTGATTTGCTTACAGTGCGGTTGATTTCAATTGCGATCTTGCTTGTGGTTAAAAAAGTGATTTAAATTGTGATTAGTGTTATTTGCAAGGTGAAAAAAGTTTTTCTTAAAACTTCTTGGCAACAATTTATTTCTCTTTGGTCCACATTTAAGTGAGTTTTAGCTTATTTGGAATCGACAAGTTTTTTTTAAAACTATACGATCCATAGGGTGTTCCTCACATTGTTATGTTATATTTATATTTATTTATTTAATAAGGTTTTATATTACTTTTTAATACTTGTAGTGCTATAATATTTGCTTTTTTTTTTATTTTCTTCATACATTTATATATTTATTGATTACTTAACTTGCTTTTTTTTCAATTTCGTGCATTATTATTATTTTATTATTATTTTTATTATTATTATTATTTTTATTTATTTGCCTGCATAAACATATAATTTATTTTCTTTAGGTATTTATTAAATAAATAAACACCTTCATTTACGTTTTTAATATTGATTAATTCATTTTTCGGTAAATTCATTCGTTGCATTTATTTAATTCTATCGGTTTTTTCCTTCACTTAATTTATTTCACATTCGTTTAAATTATTTATTTTTAACTACAAAATGAGTCGGTGTTGCTATAAAAATTGTTTAAGCGTGCGAAGTCGTACTTTGCCTTTCTTCCAAGTTCCCACTGATTATAGAAGGCCAATTTGGATCAAACATGGATGTGCTTCACACATAAAGGATCCTCCGCCATCATCCTTTATGTGTGTAAAGCACTTCTATGTGAGAGACACAAGGCCAGAATCATGGCGAACAAAGATTGTAAAGACAGCCGTGCCAATTACTTTTCCGTCGGTTTGCAAGTGTACGGAATTCGTGAAAGATAATTCGTGTGCCGAAATACTGAACGCCGGAAGTAAATATGCCCCACCTCCGCCTCGACCTCCGCGACAACCGAATGCTTCGCGATTACCCGTACCGGTACCTGCACTTCTTAATGCACCTACACTTGCATCTGCATCTGCTACTGCATGTGAACCTGCACCCGCACCTGTATCTGCACCAACACTGAACGCCGGAATCACTAAATTCAACCCGAACCAATCTAAACCTTCGCGACTTCCTGTACCTGCATCTGCACTTACACGTGCATCAGCACCTGCATATGCATCTGCAACTGCATATGCATCTGCAAATGTATCTGCATCTGCAACTGCATCTGCATATGCAGATGTATCTGCATCTGCTACTGCTCGTGCAAATGCAAATGCACCTGCACCTAAACCGAACGCCGAAAAAACAAAATTTAATCCCATTACGCGACCTCGGAAATCCAAACTCTCCATTGCACTGCCACTTGCAATTGCAGATGTAACTGCATCTACATCTGCGTCTGCACCACTTTTTCAACCCGTATTATCGCCCTGCAGTCCAATGCAAAACTTGGCTACCTCTTCCAACAATACATACGTGAAAGATTATTCTTTGCCTGCTGTTGATTTTTCTGTCGGTATAACTCCCTCACAATTTCCTTCCCACCACAAACACTCGTACAAAAAAAGTCCGCAAAAAAAAAGTCCGCCGCGAATGCCTGCGCGAAACCTTTTTCGAACTCCAACGCGATTGCAACGAAATCCTGAGTACCAGTTACGGAAAAAAGTGGATGAACAAATGGAAAATTTGAGCATGGAAGTTCAAACGTTCGTCAATTCGCAACTCTTCCATAAACAGGGAGCACCCTGGAAACATGAAGAAAAAGATTTATTTCTTAAATTCTTCTATAAGTCTCCAGCGTGTTACCAGTTTATGGTGAGTACGGGTTTTAAAATGCCATCGGTAAGCACTATTTACCGATGGCATTCGGAAATTCGTCTACCTACCGGGTTCACCCAAAGAGTTAAGGATTTGCTCGCCGAAAAAGTTAAAGCCATGACGGCTATGGATAGAAAATGTGTACTGCTCTTTGACGAAATATCTATAAAGAGAGAGTTAGAGTACAACATGAAGGACGACTTAGTGTATGGATTCACCGACTACGGAGAATTTGGACGGAAAGAGACAATTGCGAATAAAATTCTAGTTTTTACATTGAGAGGACTCAACAAAAACTGGAAACAAACTATTTGCTACTATGTTGGATCTCCAGAGGGAGAAACATTGAGTAAAATGTTGAAAGTCATTATTACAGGAGTAATAAAATGCGGGCTTAACATTGTTGCCACAACTTGCGACCAAGGAGGAGCAAACGTAAGAGCATACAGCATATTAACAGCAAACCAGTCACTGGAGAATAAATGCTGGGTGGAAATAGAGAACCAAAAAATTTTCCTCCTGTACGATTACCCCCACCTTTTCAAAAGTATACGGAATATACTTTTGCAACACCAGATACATGCAGGACAGGATATTATTGATTGGAAAATACTGGTAAAGGTTTTTGAAGAGGATTCAAAGGGAACATTTAAAGTTCTGTACAAGCTGACGAAAAGTCATATAGAACCTAGCACTTATGACAAACTAAAAGTCAAATATGCCACTCAAGTTTTTAGTGCCACAGTTGCCTCAGGCATAAAATATGCAATAAGCGTAAATTGCTTCAAGAACGACGAAGAGATAAGAATTGCAAACTCCACGGCTACATTTTTCAAGAGAATGAATGACCTCTTCGACCACTTGAACACAGGACAGCTTCATTCAAGGAATCCTAATGCCCAGGTTGTTTCTGATTCCACGGAAACAATGAACTCTTTAATAAGTGCAAGAAAATGGATTGCAACATGGGTATGTACGTCCAAATACCACAGAATTGCACCTTGCTTCAAAGGATTGCAGCAAACACTGATGGGGATAGAGCAGATGTGGACATACCAAAAACAGAGAGACAACAACCAGAAGTATCTTTTACTTGCTCACCTCAATACTGATGTGGCGGAAAATTTATTTTCGATGGTGCGGTCCAATAGAGGATCGTACGAGAAAAACCCCTCTGCTTGGAGGTTCATAAGAAACCTCAAGCAAATTATATTTCAAAACATGTGCTCGGCTGCACATTCTGGGTACGACGATGCTGCAGCGGAAACACTTCTCAAGGGAGTTGATTTTGAAGAGATAGACAAAAAATTAGCTGAAGAACGGAAGGAAATGGATTTTGTCATTCAAGACGGATTATCGAATTTAGTTTTGGGAAAAAAACTTATTATTCAAGCAGAGATCAATATGGACGAAGATGATGAGGATGATGGGAATGATGATAGTGATAATAACGATGCGGAGAAAATGGATGTAGACGATAATAATATGGATATGAATGACGACACCAGCTATATAAATAACCTCATCAACTTGGACAGTGGCATAATTGACTTCGGACTTAGAAAATCTCAGGTGCAGTCGGAACATAATTATAGCGCAATCGATGCCTTCACTTGCTCAGAAAAACTGCAGAATGCAGGTAAGTTATATTATGCTGGATTTGCTGCAACAAAATTAAAAAAGAAGCTCGAAAGCTGTGAAAAATGTAATCAGTACATGAAAGACCAAGTAGACCAGGAGAGAAGAGAAACTTTTCTTCTTGAGTTAAGAGCATACGCGACTATTGCTCCATCGTCAAAGTTTGGAAACCTTACAGTTCCTTCGATACTTTTCGAAGAAACTGTGAACCAAGTACAAACTATTTTTGAAAGTGAAGCAAAGGTGAACATATTTAAGGATAAATTAGTTCAAACCTGGAATCCAACCATCCTCAACCGCATAAAAAGATACCTACCGAGCTGTAAAGAAGCAATCGAGAATCCAGAAGAAAATAAACCACCGCATCAAGAATTAATATCAAGATTTATACTTATTGGGCTTATAATATTTACGTTAAGAAAAAACAATATAGAATTCAAAGGTACGGGGAAAAAGCAAGTTAAATTTTTATATTAATGTTTAAGATTATTGTTTTATAAATTATACTGTTAAAAGAAATATAAATAATAAATAAAATATTTATTTGATCTTAAATTTAGTCTTTATTTCTATTTTAACTACAAAAAAAAAACAAAAAAAAAAACAAAAAAAAAAAACAAAAAAAAAAACAAAAAACAAAAAAAGAAAACAAAAAAATTAATTAATGCATGTTCAATATCAATATATATTCATATGTTTCTAGTTCTTGACAATATTTATTTATTTATTTATTAAGTAAGAATCAAATGAGGACTAGGTCGACTGGGGATACCTCGGTAAAAAAAACACCATATTTACTTTTTATATTATTTATTTATTAAGTAAGAATCAAATGAGGACTAGGTCGACTGGGGATACCTCGTTAAAAAAAACACCATATTTACTTTTTATATTATTTATTTATTAAGTAAGAATCAAATGAGGACTAGGTCGACTGGGGATACCTCGGTAAAAAAAACACCATATTTACTTTTTATATTATTTATTTATTTTTTACATACACGTACCAAAAATGAAGTAATGCATGTGATATATTATATATATACCTTTCTAGTCCTTGATAACATTTATTTAATTATTTATTTATTTTAATGCAATAAAACGAGGACTAGGCCTACTGGGGAAACCTCGATAAAAAAAACGCATCTGGTATTCTACCCCTCTATGTAGTGTTGTCAAAACATCGTTATTTTATCCATTACATATTTTCCTAAAACTTGTTTTACTAAAAAAAACAACAATCGATACTTAATATTGATACTAAAAAAACTTCAATACTGTAGTCAATATTTGGATGTTTCGGCAACACTATCTGGGTGATGTGGAAAAGAATACGCTATACCAAAAAAAGTTGATTTTGTTTTAAACTAAGTAAAATGTTTCAAAACTATTTAAATTGAAGAATTGCAAAAATGATGCAGAAAGTTTCGATTCTGGTCAGTTAAATTTTTGTAATGTTAAAAAAATGTTGACTTACCGATTGTTATGTAACTTTATTACAATAGGACAAAAAAATTTCAATGAATACCTATAAAATTCATTTTATCCCATAAAAAATAAAACTAGTTCGTTTAAAATCCTAATACCTTACAAAATATCTACATTCATTTATCAGGAATTTTTCAATTTAGTTTTTTAAAACACAAATTGCACAAATTGTTCACTTATCGATGAGCAATATTTCAACTTTTTGCCCAAAAATATTTTTAAATTTGAACATTTTATTCACCTTTCCTTTACCTAGCTTTTCCTTTAATTTTCTGTTTCAATAAAAATAAACATACCTACCTAGGTATCCATATCTAATAAAAACTAAGTACATATTCAATTGTAAATTTTCATTAATCGTTCAGTGTTAATTAATTGTGCCTCAAATAAAATCAACATTATTATCAGACTTTAAAAAAATGATTGCTTTAACTGAAATTGTATTTACGTTGCGCTAACACAATTTCATTGTTAATGTGAACACCCCTTTAAAATGTCAGTGAAATGAAATTGCAATTGCACTAAAATGAATACACAATTAAAGACTTCTGCTCCTTTTACCCAAAAAATTCATTACTTTAAGATAACTAAACTACTACATACATACATTGCAATGCAACCTTCAACTTCCAAAAAAAAAGTTCCACATAGAAAAATAAATTCATTTTACCGTTCAACCATTCTACGAAACGTAGATTATGAATGTGTTGAGTTTTTTCCCATATCCTTTGAATATGTTTTCCTAAATTTCCCCTTCTTTCAAAATGCAAAAATAAATTCGTGTTCATCTGTTTACTCCCACAAATATTGTCATAGAATAAAATTTCATCCTCTCTTTCTCTCTTTAGCTGTCAATTTTAACTCTCCACAAAATTTTTCACTAGCGCCACCTCAAAAACGTGGCGACATGAAAGAATACCAGATTGGCCTCCATGATAGTACTATAGATATATATATACAAAGATATTGATCATCTTCATTTTTATATTCATCTCTTTTCCGCTCATCTTTGTTAACTATTCATGTTCCTTCTCTTATTTTTCTCCCTACCGACGTACAAAAGCCATCTACATATCAAAATAGGAACTAATTTTTGATTCAATGAAAATGATCCCGATATTTTACATGTAAAATTGATCCTGTAGGATCCAGCGGTAGCTGCATGGGCATGGACGTACCATTTTTTCACAACGTTTGTATGAAAATGGAAAGCAACTCGCAGTCCATATATAATACGTCCATGTGCATGGGTATGAAAAAAATTCCAAACTGGAACATCAATATTCAGGTGTGGAATTTTTTCACACAACTACCCTTAAAAAATATTAATTTGTATTTGTCGATTATATTCTGCCAATTTTATATGGAAATTTTAAAGCCTTTACTGCATTGGTACACTTTTTGCAAAAGTACAAAAGTGAAATATTTTTTTTCCACGATAGAGATTTTAGTTTGTAAAAAAGAGTACAAAAATTTGTTTTTAAGCTTTCTGCGTCTTTTGTTTTAATAATTTTGCAGCCCGAAAAACTATACAAAAATGCGTTTGAAAATTTTCACATTTTGTATTTTTTCACTTTTTGAGCCAATGTAGTTAAGGTTTTAAGCCTCGTACGCTGTTCGAGATAAATTTTAGCTCCCATACAAATTATCGAAAAATTGTAGCCGAGCTAAAAATGATTCCATACAAATTATCGATAACTTGTATGGGAATTTTATCTAGGCTAAAATTTATCGCGAACATCGTACCACCCAGCAAACGTAGAACTACAGAAAAAACCGACGAAATATGTACGTCAAAGAAGTACTTCTTTTCCACTGAAAAAAGATAGGAGCTCGGGAAAAAACTCAGTTATATACTTTCTGTATATAAGAATACGTGAAGCATCTATCTCTTTCTTGCATGCAAGATGAAATGAATTTCCCCTCCTATAAAAGTACAGACAAGTGTACTTCAAAACTACATCAGCGAAGCACATCTGGAAGTGCTTCTGATGTACATTTTCTAGTACTTTTTTAGCTACAGAAAAACTACTGAAACTCCATATGGCTCCTTGAATCTAGAAGTACGTAATTAAGTGGTGAAATATGTACGTAAGAGAAGTAGTTTGTTCCTAGTAAATCTAAACCTTTTGAAACTACACATGAAATTACAAATAAACTCTGAAGTTAAAACTTTGGTTAGAGATTTAGATTTATTCAGTCGAATTATATATCAAAACATGAACGTCTTGTGAGACACTTTACTTCAGACTTCTATGAGGAATGTTGGCGTTGAATTTCTCTTAAATCTTACATCTACGTCAGGAATTTTGGAAATTCTTTTTCACTAAACGAAGGAGAGTCGCTTCATGCACACAACTGTTGAGGGGAACAAAATGCTTTCCTAGCAATGTATTTGTAATACGAACTTGCACATCTTGATTGCCACTCGAACGGACTGCATCCAATACTGTGGCGAGCAAGGAGTCTCTGACGTTATTTTTATACTCGACATTATTGTTGAATGTTTATTTTGTCTAGGATTAGAGCGAACACATCAACAAGTGGTCGGAGGGTGCAGACCTGAGAAAAAAAATAGTACCATCAGCTTCACAAAGAGCAGAAGGGAATCTCTTTAACTGTGAAATGTGGATCACACTCAAGTATTGTAGTCTATACTAAACATTAGATTCGTTTCACTCGTTCTGGATGGCGTGGAGGAAAATTTCGAACTGTAAACTCAGTCATTGATGTCTGGAATTGATCTCCACTAGAAGACAGAAAAATCAACAATTATATAATTTATTAATTTTAAAATAAAGCATACCTATATTTTCCAAATCCATTGGTGGTGGTTTTGTATCATTTTTTTTATTTTAATTTTTCTAAAGGCTAAGGTTGTGCATTTTGATGATGGAAAGAAATGGTGGTGGAATTTTTGTGGCGTGCCAAAGAATTTGTGCTACTACACATTGTGTATTGAAAATAATTTTCACAAATAACACTGATTAAGACGATATTTATTTTTTCAAATTAAATTGTTTTATTTTGGAGCACAGAAATTTTTTTTTTTTGCTTAGCTAATGTTGCTATGGCTTTTCAAGGAAAATGGCGAGCCGCCATTACAAAAGAGAGAAAACCTTGAGCATTGCATACATCGCACTCTTTTCCTCCCATTTACCAATGAGTTTATTTTTTTCAGGAGAAACAAAACTACAATATTTTGAGGGGAGAGGTTTTGGTAAATAAGGAAACACATACATCTACAAAGTAAAGACTTTGTTGGTGGTTGTAATTTCCCCTAAACTACTGAGGTTTGGTTTGCAGGGCAGGCTTTAAGTGGAAAATAACATTAATGCCACACAATTTAGCTCATGTAAAACCTTTATTAAGAAATATTTCGATGAAAACGAAACGAAACAATTTGGTAACGAAGTGGAATCCGTCAAAAAAATTAAGAGAGCATTAATTCAAAAGAGAATAAATTTTGAATTTAAAAATTTTAAGAGCATAAGCTGGAAAAGGGAAAATGGCGTTCTTCTTCTTATTTTTGTTCCTTGCAAAAAATAACTGCATAATTTTTTTTCCAGTTTCAGTCTGTCAAGTTTATTCAACCGGTTGGGTTTTAAATTATTATTTATTTTTTATATCCACACACACTCTTAATTCGCTGTGGTCGACGATATCGTGCTTTTTAATAATAATGTAAATATTTTGTTTCAACTTGTTTGTTATTTTTCTCTCAAAAAAATGTTAACAACGGGATCAATCAAACTGTGTTAATTAGAAATAAGTAACCTACCAAAAAAAAGGTCCACCCTAATCTGGTATTATTAAATGCAATTTTAACATTCGAAAACGAAAAAGAAAAACACAATTCTGAAACGCACGTTTTCTTATCTTTAATTTTAAAATACTAAATTGTTTGTGAGACTTCTTGTTAGTTAGAAAATCCATTAATTAGCTAAAATGGCATTGCTGAGGTTAGCAAGGTAAGTAAATAAGCAACTAAAGATAAAGAAACTTTTCTCTTATTCATCTTGTCTGTTGAAATGCATAAATTAAAAAAAAAAAAAAAAAAACAAAACAGGCGCATGTGGTCAAAATATGAAATTGAGTATTTTTGTCTGCAATTTCATTGTTTACGAAAGATGTTGAAAAGGAAACAAGTGAAAGTAAATCCAAAGAGATTTTAGGTAGGTACTAGAATTGTCTATCTTTCTTTGTAATTAAAAAAAAAAAACGAAATTCTAATTAAAATAAAAAAATGTGATATTGTGGAGGTTTTTTTTTATTTTTAAAAGTTATTTGCTTCAAAAAAAAAAATATTGCTTCACTTGTTTTAGGGAAAAGGAACGAGAAAGCACTTCTCAACCTGTTACTTCTGGTTCTCTCCTTCCCTAAATCCTTTTTGCAGTCATAACAAACTGAGATTTTCTATAAAAAAAACAACACGTCTTTGTCTTTCGTTTCAGTCACTTAAAAAAAAGAATAAACAGGTAGCTTTTGGGTGTGTCAGACAACAAAAGGAAAATAATAGAATTAGTTTTATTTCGTTTTATTAAAAATAAGGCAAGTTAGATGGTTTCTCAGAAACTTTGATTGATAAGTATAACAAAAATCTTGCTAGATTTAAATTTGCAGATTAATTATTCACAAGCCTTAAAAAAGTTATGACGACATAACTGTTTGCTATAGTTTTATTGTTGATCTTAGAAGACTGGATTTCTTAAGTTTCAGAGTTGTTGCGTCAAGTCGTAAAGTTGTTAATATATACCTAAATCGGTTGTGGACAGTAGACTGATTCAAAAAAATTTTTTTTTTTTTGTTCAAAGCATTATTGAAAATATTGTTGGAAATGACGAAAAAAAAAATACTGTAAAAGCTGAAACACAATCACGCTTTGCCAGACGCGTCGTCTCGTTACGTTGAGAAATCCTCAAAGCGCGCTTCTGTCACTTTGACTTCGAACAGCTGATTGAAACATAAAATCTGCTGCCAAATAAAAAAAAACACAGTCACTTACAAAATGATTGGGCCAAGGGTTTATCTTGATTTAAATGTGGAAAAATGAAGAAGGATATTAATGTGTTTAAAAAATGCATAGAAATTTGTTTATTCTTTAATCCTATAGTTATAAAAACAAAACCAATCAAAATAAATTGTTTTTAACAATAAAACTCAATCTACAACATCATTAAATTATTTTTGTTTTTAATACGTAAATTGTTTTGATTTAAAATATCTCGATGTCGTTTTTTTGTGCAAAATCTATATAGAGAAATTAAAAAACATTTCAACTGCCCCACGCGGGGAATTTCCGCCTCTTATGCCCCAAAGGCCAAAGGGGGCTTTTCCAATTGCCCCATACGGAAATTCCCCGCGTGGGGCAGTTGAAATGTGACCCGCAGTATAAAATATAGACTGTTAAGGATGGTGGGGCTAGTATTCTTGTTTGAGGATGTTTTTCTTGGCATGGTGTGGGGCCATTCCATCGGATAGAGGGTATTATGGACCACCATAAGTACAAGGAAATCCTAAGGGACACTATTCTACCTTTTACTGAGAAGGAAATGCCTTTAAAGTGGACATTTCTACAGGATAACGATCCAAAACATAAGACTAAGTCTGTGAAACAATTGCTATCCGTCCAAAAAATCGGTGTTATGAAATTGCCAGCCAGTCCCCAGATCTGAATCCTATTGAGGACTTGTAGAGTGACGTGGGAAAAGCGATTAACAGGTCTGATACCTCAAATTTGGACAAACTTTGGGAGGAATTTCGACGAGCTTGGTACTCGGTACCTTTTGAACGATTTTGGAGTCTTGTTACGTCTATTAACAGCTGGTTTTATGCTGTGATAGATAATAAGGGTTACCCAACCAAATACTAGTTATTTTATTTTAACTGTGTTAAAATTTTTGTTAGTTTGTTTTTGTTTTTAGGAAGTGTGCTATTTATTTTGTCCTAAAAAACTTAAGCTGTATTAATGAATTTGTTGTTATTTTTTGTTAAAGAATTCAATGTACTTAATTTCTTTTTTAATAAATCAAATATATCTGTGTTCTTACTTCCTCATTAATAAAACAGCTCTTTTAAGTTGAAATAGTGCGAAAAACTTTCATTTTAGAGATTTTAGGGTACATGTGCTGTTTATTTTGTCGCCACTGTACGTTTGCAATAATTTATTTTTTTTTATTCACATGTCTGATAAATGTCAGAAAGCGAGCAAAAGTTCAGTCTGGTTGAACTTTTGCTCGCTTTCTTACGTTTCCTTACGTTTGTCAAAAAAAGCGTACGTAAGAAAAGCGTCATTGTGGGAGGTTATACAGATTTCGTATGGTTGAACTTTTGGCAGTTGTCAAAATCGACGGCAAAGCGTGATTGTGTTTCAGCTTTAAAAGTTTCAGCCCTTAATATTAACATTAAGTACCGCCGCATCGCAAATTTCTATTTCCCATATGATTTACATGGGAAAGATTGCGTTTTTGAGTTTGGAATTTTATAACTTTTTAGATTTAATCATTTTCTTGTATAAAAATGAACGCTCTACAAAAAAGCTCTTATTAATTTTTTTGATAAACTGCCCCGTTTCTAAGTTATTCAACTTTAAAATATAAAATGTAATTTTTTTTTCTTCATTTTTGTTCAATTTTTTGATGAAAATATTTGTATTCTATGTTGTGTTTTGGTTTCACAGATCCTTTTATATAACTCTCAAACCCCTAAGGGCCAGTTGTACAAATTTTTAATCCATGGATCAGCAACATTTATCTTCAGAAATTGGTAGTAAAGCTGAGTTTTAGCACTGGTTTAAGGTCCATATATCGTCGGTCTCATAAGGAAACCTCGTAAGTCGTAACTCCCAAAATCAAAATTTTTCAGGAGAGACGAAAAAGTAGAGAAACAACAGAGTAGTTTGGGAGAAATGTGCTGTGCAAAATTTGAATTTAAGTCCATTTAGAGTTTCCGGAATGACCTCAAATTTTATCGGTTACTACGCTGACATATTTTCTAAAAAATGAAACTTTTACAGTATTTTTTTTTTCCAACAATATTTTCGGTAATGCTTTGAACAAAAAAAAAAATTTTTTTTGAATCAGTCTAGTGGACAGTGTCTTATTAAAAGATTAAGGGCATGCTTCATAGTTGATTGGGACCTAAGAGTAGGGTTGCCAACTTGTTTAATGTCGTTTTCTATTGACGAGATTCAGAATGAGATTTATGAATCTGACAGCTGAAAGGGGGGGAGGGGGGGGGGTGAAGAGGGGAAATAGTGAACAAATCTCAGATTTCATGATCTATTTGCGTCTTGAGATTCAAAAAAATGACAAAAAAATGAATCTGAGAATCAGAAATCTGAATCTGGATTTTTATCAAGATTCACGCATACAAACACACGCACTTTCTCACACACTCCTCTGTTTGACATTTGTCTGAATATTTGTTGTTGTTTTATTTTTTTTTATACCCACAGATTTCGTACACAATTACAAAACTAGATTTCATATTCAATTTGCAGTGGAAAATCTGAGATTTTGACACAAAAATCTCAAAAGTCAATAGAAAACGACATAAGAAAGAATAGAGTATATTACTCTCCAGTTACCGGCCACCTCTCGGAAAATCGTAAGTGATTCCAAAATTTTGCTATTATGCTGTTCTCTTTTATGTTAGAACAACATACGAGTGAAAATTTGGAATTAACCCTTTTGAAAACACTAGTTATAACGATTTTCCGAAATGTGGCCGGTAACTGGAGACGGCCGAAAATATGCAACTCTTACATATTTGATTTCAGAGACGAAAAGAAAGAGTGCATTTGAAAAAAGAAGAGTACCATTTATTTCAAGTCTTGAAAATGTATTTTTTTGTGCTTCTTGTCGTACATAACAATTTTTGCTGTTTTTAAAGTATGTGTATTATTCCAAATGTTCATATAAATTAAGAGCTCATTTTTGATAAATTTCAATGAAGTGGCAGAAACAGATAGATGGCTCCCATTTTTTGCGGCTATCAATATAATTCATCGAAGTAAAAAGAAATAAGAAGCTTAACTCTTATTTTTTTACAAGAAAAAATCTAATTTTTAAACAAAACAAAGTAAAATAGAGAATAAAATTTGAATTAAAAAAAATAGAATTAAATTCTTATTTCTGAAAAAGTAAAAAAATCCTTGTTGAACATTTTTCTTTATTTAATATTTAAAACTTTAAGATTTTTTTTTGTTGTAAAAAATCAATACATTAATATTTGAGTTAAGCTTCTTATTTCTTTTTATTTTTTGATTTTTTCTATAAAAAAACAAAGTTTAGGTTTTTCAAAACAGCTTTACTCCTTACAATGAAGAAACAAATAACAAACACAAAACAAAAATATGTCGTACTTAAACAACGACTAATATTATCGTGATTTTTACTCTTTAAATTACAATTGCTCAAATTTATAAATTATAAGGTCGAATATTTTAAGCCTCATTTTTATTTAAATAATAAATTTTTCTTTATTCAATTATCTTTAGAAATATCAAAGTTATCCACCAATTTGTAAAAGTTGAGATGTTTATGTGGTGGTACACTCAGCCTTAAGTAAAAAAAAGAGTATTTTGACGTACTCTATCAGAGTTATAGATTATAGAGTACACATACGTGAAAGAGAGTACAATACTCTTTTTTAGAGTACGGTTGGCAACCCTACCTAAGAGCTCATTATATTTCACATGTAAAAATTCTTATGTACTAGGTCCCATACTTTGGCATCAAGATCTTTATTTTCGTAACTAAGTAACTTCTACGATATGCAATTCGGATAGCACTTCGGTTAGCCGCATCTTTACTGATATCCTAGCTCTCCCTTAATTGACGGCTTTTGTTTCCTTAAACTCCATAACTTTACTCAACGGTTGCTAATCTCAGGGAGATGGCGGAACAGTTAAACATTAATCTCTTCTGGGTGGCGGAACGCAGACAAACTCTGGGAAGAAAGAACTATCACACCAATCTTTAGCTATATTCCCTAAAATAAATTTTTCTATTGCTTGGAGTGATAAAATGCACTCGAAGGGCTTCAACGGGATCTACTGACTTAGTTCTTTTTTTTTTGCTAAATACAAGGCCATTTTATCATTTTATGTCAGTTAAAGTTGAAAACTACTGTGCTACATCCTAATTCCTAATGTCGCTACGAGAGTTTATACGTATCTTAAAACACAATTTGATTGGTTTGTTTTGACCTTTAGTCCATAATAATGCGTTTCGCCAAGGCACTACAGATGGACTCATAAGTAGCTGTGTTGTTTTGGCATTGCTATACGTATCCGTAGTTCGCGTTTACATGCATTACAAAAAACAACACGCAGCTGCCGGCCGATAGGAATAGAAGCTAAACCAAGGATACAATTTTGACGAAGTGTGTAAGTTTACGTTTTCCTTTCTCTTGGTTCATGCATGCAATTTTTTGTTCAATGTTGATATTTGGGAAATTCTACTGCGGATAGCTTTGCCAAAAAAACACTCCCAGTAATATGCTGTTGTACTCGTTTTATACGCAAAATTTCTAGTTGATGACTATTAGCACCTATGTTTTCTATATTTTACATTGAAAACTCACTATAAACTACATAATATTATTTTAATCGAAACGCATTATTTTGGTCTAAATCCTCTCGCCGCCTAAACAAGACCGTTATTTAATTTTCGATTTTATCTTCGACTCTACTCAAATTATTTTTAAACCACTTCAGCCTTTTCTCTTCTTGGAATTATTAAATCTGAAAAATCAATTGAAATTTTGTATTTTTCCGATATAAGTAAACTATCTAATACCCGTTTGCTGTCGAAACAGAAAAAAAAAAATAAATGGGTGACGTGAAATAACGGCCAAATTCCAGAAAGGACCCCGCACATTTTGTCTAAAATTTTAGTATGGTGTTCTCTTGAAGCTCCTGATCAAAAGCTGATATGCGCAGGAAGTCGAAAAATTTACAATTTTTAAGATAACGGGTTTTTACCGATGACTATCTCAAAACTTTTTAAGGGATAGTAACTCTCTATATTGTGTTTTGGGCTATTTTTTAGTGGAATCAATAGGTTTTTAGGGTCACTGAAACCTTATCCGAAGTCCATTTTGCACCATCACGTCAGGTTACAACCTCAAAAAACTTTTTTTTTTATCTGGGAGTGCGATTACGTTAATCATATGTTTTTCAGGTCGCTGAAACCAGATTCGAAAACTATTTTGTTCTATCACGTCAGGTTTTCGAGATTACCTCAAAAAAGAAACGAACACATAAGAAGAATTCATTAATATTCCACAAAGTTTTAACTTGTTTAAATATAAATTTCAAAATAAATATGCTCCATGCATCCGATCCAACCAATGTTCAAGTGATACAATTATAGGCATGAATATTTTTTTATTCTTGCCTCTCTTTAAAAACATTCATGCCATATTTTATTGAACCATTAAGTTAATAAAGAAAATCATAATTTTGGTTTTAAAATTTTGTATATTGTATCGCAATAAGCGATACATTAATTTTATTTTACCTCTGACTACTTTGAGGCATTAAGATGCACTTTTTTTTAAATCTTTTCCGTGTTCTTATGAATAAATTAAATTGTTCAACGAATATTCTTAATTTTCTAAATGCCCTATAGAGTTACTACTTCAAGTCAATCATCACATGAATCACTTGTAGACAATTACATTGTATTAAATGCATTTTAATTCAATGACAACAATTTCACCATAAGCTTCTTCTATTTTTAACTACACAAACAAAAAAAAAATCTATAACTAAATTTACAACGTCTTTACTGTTGCGACAACGATGTTGACTTATTCCACCAGAATGCATCTTGTTTAAATATGAAGCTATTATTCGCTCCAAAACCGCATTCAATATTGGATTTATATTTTTAATTTCTTTTTTCATTCCTCACTTGATTTTTATTGTCAATAATAATAAATCATGGGCTTTGCTTGAACATGACCTAAGTTAAACTGAGTTCAAGAGATTTATAATCGTCGTCATCTTGCTTCTACCCTGTGTCGTTCTCGTCTTCGGTCGTTGTTCGGTTCAGTAGTCCATATTGCAACTACCCCCATTGAAATGGAAAGTGACAATTCTCAGAGTAAATTGATTTCGTCATTGTATCGTAGAAAATTGCATAAAATCTCTGATGGTTGATTCTTTCTCTCTCGGCGGCGCGGCGGGATGCAGTCAGAGCATCCCATAAAGTGGTTCTGGTTCTAAATTTAAATCAGCCAGTTTCAATCAGCGTTACATGAATAGCTCTGTACTGCTGTATTGTGCTGTGATGACCTTAATGCACTTTCAGACACTTTCGACTTGAGTGCCATTTGCCAATAGGTATATGTACTTTCATTCAATTAAAAAGAATGCATGCATTCGACAGACATTCACTTTTTTTTTTACAAAATAAAACTTAACAAGCTAGCACAGTTTTTTTTTATGGAAATTTTTTAATACTCGCAGTGTGCGAATGCGAATCAAAGCGGTGTTTTCTAGATTTTGGCAGAAAAATCAAAGACGGTTTATATTAAAATGCATTCCCTATCGCTCGCGTGCTTACACTTATTCAATAACATATATAATAGAGCTATAGTTGGTTAAAATAATTTATTTGTTTTTTATTATAATAATAGTCTGGAAAAAAAAGTTGGTACCAATTATAATGGTTTTAATATACTATTTAATCCGTTATTATATTCATGAATTCGTTTATTTCAGTCAGTGGATTAAATAAGAAAATTAAATATTTATTATATTCTTGTCAAGAGGGCTTAAAATTTATTAATTTTCTAAGCTTCTTTTGTTTTAAGATGCAACTTAACATTTCAAACTATTAAATTCTCACTGTATGCATGTATATTGCAAATTATTAATCTTACGATGCAACATTGTATCGATTTTATTGTATTTGACTTGTTTGACTTTGAGTTCTGGGAGTTTCAGTCCGAGCCTGAGATTAGTTAGTGGTTTTGACTGATATGGAAATTAAAGCCAGCTTTGAATCTGTGTGACTTAAGTTTTATCTAGAAAATGTTTGACAGATAATATGCAAATAACTTTTTTCAAATGCACATAATACATAAGTCTTGGGGTCAAGAATTGTCAAGGTAATCAATTTGTGTCCAAGTAACCTTTCATATGAAGAACATACATACTCAAAACTCATGAACGATCGCATCTTTTATCAACGAATTATCTCATTTCGAATGTCGCATCGACAAGATTGAATTATTCAGGCTTTGGGGAGATGACAAAAATTGGAAATAAATACTAGAAAAGGTGGAACGAAGTCCGCCGCACAGTGGATCAAAACTGTGAAAAAGTGGTCATGGGGCTGTAACTTCTGATCTAATGAACGAATTTTAAAACGGTTTTCACTATATTGCTTCTTGAAATTTACAGAATTGAATTCAGTAAAAAAATTACAAAAACTTTTTAGTTCTTTAATTTTTGTTTACCTAAAATATCAGTTAGCATACAAAAATTACCAAATCCTTAAAAAGCGTTTACTTTGTTTAACAGTCTTTTAAAATACTGATAATTTGCAACAAAAAAAATCTTATGAATAAAAAATAGATTAAAAATGAATGAAATTGTATATATGTACCTATTTTTTAAAGCAATTTTTTAAACAAAAAACTGGATTAGTAGTAATCTAACCTACATAAGTTTAAATTTAAAAAAAAACCGAAAAAAATACTTTTTATTTAAGGAAACGAGAAATAATTCAAATAACAATTTTTTTCTAAGGCAAATTTTAATTCGAAACCTTCAATTTGTTTTTTTCTTATTTTAAGCTTACTTAGTACGCTGCTAAAGTCTCCGAAGTCAATAGCGAAAGTCAAAATTAAATAAAGTCAATAAATTAAAACTAGAAAATAATTTTGAAGACAAAACACTTGAAATAAAAATTCACAAGGCGCAAATTTCTTTTGGACCAAGAAATTTGAACAAATCGCACTGGTTAACTCAAAATTTTGTTTTGCTTGAGGTGACATCATATTTTACATAATAACATTATATTTATATTTCTAAGATTTTAAATAATTCCTGAATAATTAATTGCATTATTTCTAAAAAGGATCTTGATAAAATTTGTTTTTTTATAATTTTGAACAGTTTGTAAATAAACAGTTTTTCGCTGAGCGAGAATTTTTTTTTTTTTAGTTACTAAAGCCTTGTAATATACTAATCAGAAATATTAGTGAAAAATTATTTAAAACTCTCCAAGTATTCAAAAACAGGTAAGAATATCATTTGCCAAGCTGTTGTGCTGTGAAACGAAAAGCATAACAAAATTTTTCTTTCTGCTGTTTTTTTATGAAAATTTTCGTTTCGCTTCATCAGGATACTAAACACACCCGACCGGGTGTGTGTGAAAGCATACTCATTTTTTGACAAAACCGTGTATCCGGGCCGGATAGCCGATCTCGGTTATGTGTGAAATGGGCCTAAGGGTTAAATTTACAAAGATGGTGCTCGAAAAAACGGGGTCGGATTCGGTCGGATCCAAAAGCTTAAAAATATTACACACAAAATACTAAGCTTTCATTCTAGACTACTTAGAAAGCTTGCGTATGTAAGCATTTTTTTAAAAGCCTTTTCAAAGTTAAGTGAAATTTTTAAAAAGGGTTAAAGAAAAACGGGTTTTAGGATTATTTAGAAATATAATTTTGTGATTTTTGTCTTAAAAATATATTTAAGATATCATTATATTATGGTAAAAATTTACTTCAAGAAGATATCTTAAAAAATGAGCTAGATACAAGAGTATGAAAATTGCTAAGAAAACCATCATTTTTTTTCTTGTGAAATGGTCCCCACTTGACCATCTTGGGAACCAAAACATTTTGATAAAAAATCACCCCATGACCGGAATTTTGTACTAGTCGATCCACTGTGCGCCGGGTCAGCTAGTTTTTTATAAAAGCAAGTGAATATTTTATGTTTGATACGTAGTTTGTTTTTTATGGCTCAGATTTAACTTAAACTTTTATGCAACTGGCACATTGCTTTTGCAGCATACACTTTTATTCTAACAGTGTCCTAGGTCAATTAAAAAATTTGAGTCATTGGCAAGGTAATGTACTGTTTGTTGGGAACAAAATCAAGTTTTTGCGTACCTTTGTATATACAATAGAATGCATCAACTGAACAATCGCTCACATTGCAATAATATCTTAAGAGGTTTATGTAGGAACTAGTGAAGCTTGCAAATCATAACAATCATATTGGAACTTGTATCAATTTTGTTTTTAATTATTTTCTTGCTGTTTGTTCTACAATAAATATAAAAACTTATTGCAGCATGGGTTTACGTTATAGTTCTAACTTTTTTTTTTATAATGACTTAATCTCACGACTAGTTTTCACGAACTTAGACATTATGAAATATAATACCATTATGTCTAATATTCAAAGTATTCAAAGTGAAAATGACATCAATCTTCATAAGACGACGACGTCAATTATGAAGAAAAGGCGCGGTATTGAAAAACAATGCAATTTAATCTTTCCAAAGACAAAAAAAAGGCTAAATAATTGTTCGTGTACTTATCTCACAATTAATCATCTTAAAAAAAAAGTGTGAAAGTGACTAAGTAGGTAGATGTTACTTCCGTCAACTATATTTTCTCTTTCAACTGTATAATATGTAATGTGCAGTTTAATGATGCCTTGCTTCTGAATGCTTCTAAAAAAAGGTTCGTTTGTTACTAAATGAAAGTTTTTCTTCTCAAAAAAAACTTACTTGATTTTGAATTGCAAGAATAAGTAAATAATAAGATATCGGAAAGATTTAAAGAGTTCTCGAAAGAAGGTAAACTGTTCTTATAGAAACCGTTACGATTTACATATGTTTAAACAATTTTGCTTACATAAAAAAATAACATCAAAAATACGGTTTTTGGATTTTCTAACGTTAATATTTCAAAAACGGAAGCTGATCAATTTTTCTGACTTCGGAGGATATTTTTGTTTTGGCAAAAAAAAGTTTAATTTTGTAAACCAGTGTAATTACCTGATCTACAACTTTTTGCCTTGCAAATTTTATGATAAAACTTAACGTTTTACCGAAAATCACGAAAACCCGGTTTTTATGACCGTTGACCCCAAGTAAAATTTTTTGCTGGAGTCGGATAGATGAGGACTTTTTAGATATAATTTATGATGGTGTCTTCAACAATCCTACCAGTTTTCTGCTTGCTGCGAATTTGTGCAACCTCACCTATTTTATTTTTGGTCTTATTTGACCGGACTAAAAGCGAAATTCTGCTTTTGCTGAAAAGCAAATAAATACAATGATCTGGATCACAGGCAATATAAAAAATATAACGAAAAATAATAATTAGAACATAACGCTAAATTTTCTGTTCAGATAACTTTTTCTTAAAAATAGAAAATTACTACAAGATTCATTATATATTTTTTTAGTTTTGAAAATTTCAAACGAAAAATACCTGCAATGTTGGATCCATCTTAAAGATCAAATATTAAAACAATTTATATAAACAAACTTAATTTCTGTTAAAGAGGCCATCACAATAAATTTTATTGAAGCAATAATTAATCAAATTTGCATTTAAACATCACCTACGTAGAAATTATTTTTGTAATCTCTTTTGGAGCAACGGGCAAATGAATTTGTTTGCAATTTTGGAACTTTTCCAGACAAACATCATAACAAGGATGTTATTATATCAAACTTGCAGCTTTTCATCATCGTCATACTTAATTTCAGGTATTCCAATATCGACAACATAAACATATTTGTTAAAACTATTCACTTCAAAGAGAGAAATTGCAAAATAACACAAAAATTTACATCATTAAAAATTAATTAATGAAATCTTATTCTTATTTAACAATGTCAAGTCCATGGAAAAGTACTGTCTATTTCTAAATACAATTACAATTTTAGTTTTATAAATAGAAACTGCTGTAATCTGTCAAGTTATTGAGTAATGTGCATTTCAAAAATGTTAGTGAAAGGGTAAGTAATAATTTGTTGCTGAATTATGAGGTTTTTAAAGGTTAAAGAGCTTTTAACCTTTTTTTTAACTCAACGTTAAATTAAAAAAGAATATTTAAATAGGGAAAAAAACTTGCATTAATAAAAAAAAAAACACTTTATTAATTAGCCTAGGCGTGGATATGCAAAAATAAAAAAAAACCATGGATTCTGTTTCGTAATTCATATAATTGAATTATCCAACAACCCTCGTGTGCATAATCGCATACTTCTTCAATATATACACCTACGTAAATTTTCTTGGGACTCTCATTCTTTATTTAACACTTCTTGCAAATCATCCCCTCATTATTGATTGACCCATTTCTATGTATATATTTTGTAGTTTTTTTTTTGTTTTTTTTTTTTTTTTGCAATTTTGCCCAATGAACCAAATACGTCACTCTGCAAAAAATTGTTGGATGTGTTTTCAATCAATGAAATAATGTAGTAGCACGAGAGTAGGTACAAAAAGTTATTAGCCTCATTCATTATTACTATATCCCTTCTTCTTCTTCTTTTACCTACAAGTCCTCTATAACATGAATAAATATTCTACATTTTTGCCTTTAGTCAAATTTATGGAATTATTCTGAGCTTTTCATAATCGAAACACGAATAATAAAATAAAAAAAAAAAAAAACTATAAGAATAGGCACATATAGATCGATATTAATGTCATGAGAATAAAAGAACAACGAAAAGTTATAATTTCGTTTGAGGATATCACGTCAATTTTTTTTCTTTTTTTTAGATTTCTTTGTCAAAAACTTCTTCTGACTTGATTATGATGTTGATGTGAATGTTAACATGATAGAGTTTTTGAAAGATTTAGTTTCCGTTTGCGTTAAAAGTGTATAATGTATAGCTGCTCTAGAAAACTTTTTGGAATCAAATATTGAAGATTTTAAATTTGGAGATTGAATGAATTTAGCCAAATAATATAGTGAATTATTTGGATTCTCTTTACTTACATAATATGATAAGCTTAATATATAATATTAAACTTAGCATCTAAGCTTTGACATCGATTCTATAAAATATTTCGATAAAAGGTCCTTAAATTGTGTTAATTTATTATTTAATTTCAAAGAATTTTGAAAATCGTTAGAGCCGACTTTTTTTTATTACTTTAAAATATTGGTCGATACATAAAAACAAAGTTTCACTTAAATCTATTTGTCCGTTTTCAAAAAATTGATTTTTCCAAATAAAGTTTTGAGCTTTTTTTAAAATAAAAAAAAAAATTTTAAATACATATTTTGCTTAATTTTAATATTAGAGTTATTAAAACTTTTTTGTACAAATATTTTCATAAAAATTGGGTTTGTCGTTTACAAGAAAATCATACTATAATTGAATATTAATCATAATATCTACATATCTTTTAAATGTTTGTTGGTTCTGGTTGGAAAATGGTTCCTTTAAAATATTACATTCAAAATTGTCCGTCAAATATGTTATTATATTTTACTATTTTTATTTGTTATATTTATTAGCCCTTAATTATACTCTATTTTCTTTCCTTACACATTTTTTGATCCAGTTTTATTGATTTATAATTTTCTTTTATTTTCTTAAATTAAAAATATGCGTATAAAACAAAATTTGAGAAAAATTAAGATTTGTAATTACGGCACTTGAAGGACAGGGTGACTAAATTTTGGATTTTTTTTTCGAATGCATGCATACAGTTAACTAAAGCCGTGTTTTATTGGTACTCAGTATTTTACTGAGTAAATATTTTATGCTGTAAACAACAATAATTGATTACTTATATATATTAATTAATAATCGTTATTGTTGAAGGGTCAAAAATCTATAAGTTTAGAAAAAAAAAAATGTCTATAAACCAATCCTTAGCAATCTTTTGTTGTTGTTTCCCGTGTAAAATTTTACTGAGCTAAGTACTGAGTTACCAATAAAACACGGCTTAAATACATGGCTAAATTTTTTTTTTATTATTTCTCTGATCAATGGATAAGTCTGGTCACTACCTATAGTCCGGTGCATTTACAAAAGGGGTATTTTTTAACAAAAAAGTATTAATCACTTTTGTATTTATTGTATAGCAGAGTTGTATAGAATTTTAAGGTGAACAATCTTTTCTCGGATAGTTTCTTTCAAAATTTTAGTAAAAAAATGCTCAAAACTTAATTATTTTTTTTTTACTTTTTTGGCTTGTAACTTTTTGAATACTCAGAATATCGAAAAAGTGTTCTTATCTAACATAAAAGACGTCTACGTTTTTTGTATTACCAACTTTTATTTTGGATATTGAGATACATATTTAATAAAAACTAAAATCTAAGATGGTAGCCAAAAGGTGAATTTCACAAGTCCGAAAAATCAGGGTAATGATATTCAGCCAATTTTCTATCGCATGAGAAAAAAAAATGGGGGTGGTACAAACTACTGGGTCACTATAAACATCATTATGAACATCATAAATGCACTATATTACTACCCTATCACCAGTTTTCGTTTCGACTTTTGGGACACCCAACAAATTTTAAATTTCTAATAAATATTTTTTTTTTTTAATTTGTAACGGAAAGCAAATGCAAAATGATTTTCTACAACCCTGGTGTGTGTATACAGTGTTCGTTAAAATATTTTGAAAAATTAATGGGTTACCAAATGAAAATACGTAGGTACCTAATTTTATTTTTTACTAGTTTCAACCCTAAACTAATGATAGCACGAGACACTTATGCATTTAGCTAGCTCTTGTTAACTAAAAATAAATAGTTTGAATAAAAATATATCAGCAGACACCCGATAACACTTTCTTTTTAAAGGGTTTCTCTTACGGCATCAATTTTTTAAACAAAAGAAAAATGTGTAAGTGTGTGTAGATGTTGGTTAAAGTGTTGGTAATTAAAAAGTATGTGAAAGCTTGTCAATATTGTGACTATATTAATTTGTACTTATTTTCATATAGCCTTTTTTTGACTTGAAAACCAGATAAAGATCAATGACATAAGAGATAATTAAATGAAAAGATTGCATTGAGTGATAACAATCGTCGTTATTGAAATTTGGCCGAATGCCCATTTTTTTTTTTGATTTTTTTTTATTGATTTTGAATGCTAGACCAAAGCTAATACGTTGTCTATATAATTTTATAAACAAATTCATTTCTGTTAAATAAAATCGATTTGGCTTTGATGGTCTCTTCTCTAAGCTAGTTGGTGGGTTAACGCCTCAATTGGACGAGTATAAACAAACAGTTTATAAACTATTGATTGTTTTTTTTTTTTTTTTTTTTTATTCATAACAGAATTATTGTAATAACAGCTTAGAGTTATGTAGTTGATGTTTATGATCGATTAAGTGTTGAGTTGTTTTTTATTGCCATTTCGATTTTTATTTTTAGGAGAGACATAAGTTTTTATTGACATCACTTTATGTTTTATAGAGTTGATATCATATTCCTAGAGTAGAGAGAATGAATGTGATTTTTATTCTTAAACACGAATGAAAATAATTTCTCTTCAACTAATCCATCAGTTGTCTGTTCCTTGCAGCCAATCTTTTTGGGCTAGACATATGATTTGACATCAACCCTTAATATTTTATGTCTCTAGAAGGAAATAAAAAACATCCCCTTTAAACAACAGGTATCTTGTCTGAGGAAAATAATAACAGTAAAAAAATTCAATATCGTTATGCCACTTATCAAGAAGTGGACTTTTTGTTTGTATAAGCAAAAGTTAAATTATTTGAACTTTGTTTTTCTTCTTGATTATTATTATTATTATTATTGATAGATTTTTTGTAATTAATCATGATAATGATATTTCTTTCGTTCATGGAAATAAAAGAATCGGATTTAAATGTTGGTTTGTTTTTAAAATTTAGCTTCAAATTATTAGTGCCAAAATCATGGAATAAAATTAAAAAAAAAATTATTGAAAATAAAAAGTTGCATTGAAAAAAAAAATGTTTGCCTTAAATATTTTTTTTTTTTAATTCGTTGCATTTCTGACAATTTTTGCTTTTTAACTGTACATTAGCTATTTTAACCACAATATTGAATCTAATGTATGGTCAAATAGCTAAATAGAAATTCGACAAATATTAAAAAAAAAAAAATATTTAGACAGTGCACACATTTTGCATCGAAATCTTTTTCTATGCAGAAAATTTTTTATTTGCAATAAAAATTTTTTTATTTGCAATACTAATTTTATGTTCAATGCAAATATTTTTAAGTTGGAATAATTTATTTTTACCGACTTTAATGCTATTTTTTTTAATGCATTTTTTGTATTTTCAGTAATTGGTTTTTTAAGGGGTAATAACACCTTGTAAACCACGAAATCGAGCGTCATTTGCATCACCGTATAAAACAAAGAAGAAATATTATTTTCTTTTGGTGTTTGTTTAATTTAATTAAGTATATTAATAGGTAACAGAATAGGCTAATGTTAAATTTTTTAATGATGTGAAATTTTTTAAATGGCGGTGTAGTTCAGGATGATAGTAAAATCATGTGCTCCCATCGGGCGACCAACTAACTCCTACAGTTTTTAACCGATTGGGCTGAAATTTTGTGTGGAGCTTGAAAATACTATTCTCTAGTGAAGTACGTAGGATTTTTTTTTATTCGTTTTTAAAGAAATAACATTAGTTTAAAAAAATTATTTCATTCCAAAAACAAAATTCGTTGAAAAAAGACCATAAAATCGTTAAATTTTAACGATTTTAACTAGAGAATAGTATTTTTAAGCTCCACACAAAATTTCAGCCCAAGCGGTTAAAAACTGTAGGAGTTAGTTGGTCGCCCGATGGGGGCATAGGATTTTACTATCATCCTGAACTACACCGCCATTTAAAAAATTTCACATCATTAAAAAATTTAACATTAGCCTATTCTGTTACCTATTAATATACTTAATTAAATTAAACAAACACCAAAAGAAAATAATATTTCTGATGAATAAGACGCTCGATTTCATGGTTTACAAGGTGTTATTACCCCTTAATTTGCAATGGAAAACTGATGCATTAAAATAAAATGATTTTTACAACCCTGGTTCACACACTTTTTTGTGATATACTAGGTACTATAGGGCAAGTTTAGGATTCGTAAAAATAAAAAAACTCGAGATAACAATTTTACGTGACATTACGATGATGGAGAATGCCAAAAAAAAAGTGGGCCCGGCAATTCTGTCTGTCTGTGTGTCTGTCTCTATCTGAAGCTGGATCCTAAACGAGTGAAGTGATTTTCTTCAAACTTGGTATTAAGCAGTTTTGGGTGATTCTCTAGAGGGGAAATTGAAATTTTATTTTTATGACCAAAACTAACGGTACCTGCCATATATAACGGAAATACAAAAGTTAATTTTTTTCAAAAACGGCTCTTACGATATTGATTAAAATTTTTGTGCGTAGTATTACACATAAAAGCCAACTTTTGAAATAAAAAAATTATTTTTTGTACCGTTATAAATGGTATCTGCCATTTTCATTTTCATTCGATTCAATTGCGAAAAATTATGGTCACACTAATTCCATTATAACTTTCAAGAAGTGCTTACTAACTTTTAGCAAATTACATATAAATATCTACTTTTTCAATTTCCATTAGATACTTTCTGATGATGTTGTTGTTGTAATAAGACAGTGTTTTAAAGTAAGATGACTGTCTTAAAAAATAAGAAGACAAAACTGATTCAATAATAAATTTGAAGGATTGAAGGTAGGTAAGTATAACTATATTCATTCATTCATTACGTTCGCTCTTAATATTGCATATCTATCTGACTGAAATTCTATTAAAGCTTAAAAATACCAAACAAATTTCGTAAATTCGTTGGGTGGGCAATTCCATGGTAACTCACGTTACATTCACAAAAATTTCCAACACATAAATA
This sequence comes from Episyrphus balteatus, assembly GCF_945859705.1. NCBI lineage: Eukaryota > Metazoa > Arthropoda > Insecta > Diptera > Syrphidae > Episyrphus > Episyrphus balteatus. Next base: position 49,206,877 of record NC_079137.1, read on the forward strand.
ATTTTTTTTTTTTCAATTTTAATGTAAATTGATACGAAATTACTATCCATGAATGGAGCATAACTATTACTTTCATAATTAACTAAAAAAATTGTCTTTATTTTTAACATTTGCTTGGGAAAAATAAAAGTTTGATGGTAACTCACGTTACAAAAATCGGACACGAATTTTAAGAGGCCGACAGTATGAAGTTTTTATGTGAAATTAAGAATCTCAATTTGTTTTCAATGAAGATTCCATACATACAAAATTACAAGCTAGTAATATGAGTGACAAAACCAAACATTTTTTCAATATTTCGAGGAAAAATTTTAAAATATTTAGGTAACTCACGTTACATTATTTTGGTAACTCATGTTACCTGCGATTTGTGGTTCCAAAAGTAAAGAAAAGATGCATTTTCACTCAAGTTTTTTTTTAACCGAATAGTGTGTAACGAAGCTTGCTTAAATGTTAACTTATTTTAGCACTCACGAGGGGATATTGTTAACGTCACTATTAAACTCATCATATTTTCAGTTTGCTTGTTTTTCCGTCATTTTCATGTGAAATTCTTCTGCTGTTTGGCAAGCTCATGCTATAAAAATGCTTTAAGATTATTAAACTCCCTGAATCTTATGTCTATCCATAAGGGAATACAACAAAGAATCTTTTCTTGCAACTTGCATAAAGAGTTGCCGTTTGTAAATAGTAATTTGCTAATAAAAAAAGTAAAAAAGACTGCATAATTTGTTTTTTTCCCGGGTTGAAAAAAGTATTGTTTTGGTATGATTTTTTACACTTCAAAGTAACTTAAAAATAAATAAAAGGAATCACATTTTTAGGTATTTTAGGCATTTAAATTAAATACAAATCTGTTAGTTCTCTTATTCGATACTTTTTCCTCTGCGTAAACTGTCACATAAGGATTTATGTAGAACTTAAATGCTTGAGTTTCGATTCAGCAAACGGGTCTTAATGTACTTAATCTGTTGATAATAAAAAAAAAAAAACTTAACGATAAAATATTTCCCTCTCTATTTCAAAAAAAAAAAATGCTTGTCGTTGGGATAAGGACTACTAAACTTTACTTTGTTGTTTCCTTCAAAGCAAAAAATCTATAACAAGCTCTTCTTAAATAAGCTATAATTATTTTTATGTTCAGCAATTTAACCCTTTAAATTCTACATACACAGCAACCTTCATCAATTTATCTATGACTTTTCTTGTACAAATTCCAAAATATTTTTTGGCATTTTTGCAAATCACGAGTTTGCAATTTGTCTTTGCAAAATGAAAAAAAAAAAAAAAAATTAAATAAAACATTTGTTGGATTTCTTTCAATTTAATAATTTTGTTTATTTTTTTTTTCTGTTTTCGTGCTGGGTTTTGTTACGCTGTAGCTATTTTTAATTTTTTCCGTTATTGTTATAATAATACACATTCATAACATATTGAGGTAGAAATGTCGTTGGCTCCATTGCACCGGAAGATTCTTCCACACATTACAACATTTAAATGTATTCTAAAGGAACACAAAAAAAAAAAATGAAAACAGAACATAATCATAAAGAAAGTTTGCTAAAGAAAACACATTGCAGCAATATGTTGATGGTTTTGGTGATGCCACTTTTTTGTTTTCAAACTTAAAATTAAAAAAAAAGAAATACAGGAGTCAATTTCTTTTTATGTTTTAGCCTAACATAAGGCTATGCTATGTGTTTGACCGGACTTTATGAATATTATGTTCGCCTGTTCCATCAACAACTAATCGAAATTTGACAATAATGATGTATCGATTGAAGCGCATTGCTTATCTGCTATTTATTGACTAAATGACATAACATTAAACTGAATATGGCGCCCTCTAGATTCAAAAATTCTATACTATTTATTTGTCAGTGTAGTTGATTATGGATATCTATCAAAACATATATCAAAATTTTTTGTGTCCTTTTATTTTTCTATTATTCTACTTTGTACAAATAAAAACTTTCATTGGTACTTTTTGCTAACCTTCAAAATTTTAAACTTTTTGTACGACAAGGTAAAATTTTTAAATATCTACAAATTTATAAATATTATATTTCTTTTGATATAAAAGCACGAAATGTAGACATGTTAACATTTATTTTGTATGAATTGATGATCAATTAGTATTTCATACAAATTAAAAGTGATTTAAAGTCCAAAATTAATTTTGACTTAAACATTGAAAGACAATGAAATCAATGTTCAAAGAATACTGCTCTCTTCAAGAAGCTCAAAGCTAAAATCCTGGTAACATCACACACAATTTTTACAAGCTTCAAAAAATAAGAAAAAATGAAGATCTTTTAGTCTTTAGCAACTAAAGTGGGCGTGGTTGGAGGCAGATTCAGTTGACACTATTTTGTGTTATTAAACTCACCTAAATATTCAAATTTCTTAAGTTTAATTCAAATGGTGCAAGCCGTTTTTGAGATATTATATAATAAATGGGCGTGGCAAGAGGCGTACAAATTTCGTTAAATTTTTATAAAATTTGATCTTAAACATTTACAAAAATTTGTTTTTGCAAAGTCAACTTTGTTTTTTAAAGAAATATTTTTGTCCACCATCAAAAAGTTATGTTTTATTATGCCTCTTATTTCTTAACAACTTGTTTAGCTTAGCTTAAATTAGTGGTTAAACTTTATTTTTTTTAAAAAGGTTTTACTTCTTAAAAAAAATTTAACAAAGTGTCATCTTTGAGGTGTCATCATGAGACAGTTTTTCATCGAGTAATTGAACTTCGCGATGTTCCTTACACTCGTATGCATTCTACACACGAACGTTTAACTTGTGCGCATCCCTTAACATTATACCATTTCCTTTTTGAATCAGAGGGGGCGTCTCATCGGGGGCTGGTCTCTTAATTGTATTCTGCAGCGCAGCGTTTAAGTTCTTGTGGGTGGAAGACGACGACGAAGACGACTACAACAACAACGACAACAACGATGATGAAGACGAAAACAGCTACGAAATCGACGGCGGTGTCGACCACAACGTCGACCCACAACAACGTTACGTGGGGGCAATGCTCGCGATTGTTGTTTATATTTTGTTCAGTTCCATTGTCCGTTCTAGTTACAGCATCTATTTTTAGTGCAATGCAATGTTTTTGTTACAAACTGTTGGCTACTACTTCCATTCCATCATAAAAATTATAAGCGACGACGACGTCGTTCTATGCGTCTATGTATGTTAATTGTGTTTTTTTTTGTTTGCCTTCTTTATTTGCCATTTTGCGTTCATCAATTTTATAGCTGTTTTAATGAAAATGGAAAAAATGAAAATGGAAAATGAAAATAATGAATTATGAATATGTGAATGGGTGCGACTGCGGAAAACAAGTGTTGTCTTCCGGCACAGTGGCAACGCGCTAACGAGTTAACAAATCGTAAATAATTTCATTAGTTTGAGGTGTTTGTTATTTTTGTGTGTGTAACAATATTATAATTGGCTTATAATTATTATTGTTGGCTCAAAAAGCGTAAAAAAATATTTATGAATTATATTTCAGTATAAAATGTTATGTCAATAATTCGTAAAATATCTTGGCTTGGCTACACGTGTGTTTTGTTTTCGTGAGAAATATTTGACAAGATCTTAAAAGTATCCCAGGCACATTGATAAATAATGCTTAATTTAAAATACCTACTGGAAGTTGCATAAGTGAAATCCCAACTTACAAAAGATATGTACATTCACCGTTACGTATAGACAATTGTGCCGTCACGTACAGACAAATATAGAATGTAATTGTTGAAGATATTCCTCTTCGACCAGTTAAAACAAATAAAAATAAAATGGACGACTTGGTCACAGTCGTTTATTAAAGTTTTTTTTATAATAAAATAATAATAATTTTAGTTTAATTTTTTTTCATTAATTTAAAAAAAAATGTAAAAAAGTATTAAAAACTGTTTTTTTGTTTTTAATTACGAAAACACCGTTTTAAATGGTTTCAACTTCCAAATAAAATATCCCATTAAAAATCGACATTTTCGATTTTCTAAGGAAACAAACACGATTTTCTCAAAAATGTGATGTGATAGGATTGTTCTAACATAGGATTCGAGCTCAGCCAACCAAAAACCTTTAGAAAAGTATACCTTGTTTTCTGTAACAAAAAAAAAAGTTTAATTATGTTGACCAGTGTAATTAATCCACATTTAAAAACAAGGTTTCAAGAAATTCAGTAAACTATTTTGGAAATACATACTATTGATTTTTCAGTTTTTTTTTTAATCCAAAATTAAAACATTTCAAAATTTTAATTAATTTTTAAATTTAGATTACATAGCCCAGTCATTTTAGTCATTTTTAAGCCCAAGCTGCGGAAAAATTCCTACTGGGCTGAATTTTGGTAAACAGCTTAATGTAGGTTTTGTTATGAAGATGTGAAAAATCGACATTGATATTGTGTCCGCGTTAAGAGTTATAGGGGTCAAAAGGTCACAAAAAGTTTTTCGCAAATAGAAGGTGACTAGATTGCACTCACATACGAAAAAATACATATTTTTGGTTTATTTTGCTTGATTTTTGAGGTTTTTATCGAAGTAGCTTAAATTTTTTTAGTTTTATTAACTTATCATATTACGTAAATACGAATTAACTAAAAAAAAAATAAAAATGTACACATTGGGATAAAAAATATTATGCAAAAGGGGGAACCACGTTTTTTGGAAATGTTGTATGTTTCCCTTTTTTGTACAATAAGTGCCTTCATTATTAAGAATACACTTTTTAAACATGGGTCAATTTTAGTTTTGAGCTTGGTATAAACCTTAAATTACCATTAAGCTTTTTCAGCAGCTAGTTTTGTACTGTTATAAGATATTCTGCAACTTTTCTCTTGAGAAGCTCCAAACGACATTTTCTATGGAATTCATGTTTGGAAAATTAATAACAAGCTCAAAACTAAAATTGAACCGTGTTAAGAAAGTGTGTTCTTAATAATGAAGGCACTTATTGTACAAAAAAGGGAACATACAACATTTCCAAAAAACGTGGTTCCCCCTTTTGCATAATATTTTTTATCCCAAGGTGTACATTTTTATTTTTTTTTAGTTAATTCGTATTTACGTAATAAGATAAGTTAATAAAACTAAAAAAATTTAAGCTACTTCGATAAAAACCTCAAAAATCGAGCAAAATAAACCAAAAATATGTATTTTTTCGTATGTGAGTGCAATCTAGTCACCTTCTTTGCGCTCTACTCGCGAAACGGTTCATCTTACAGAAAAATGTGCTGGGCATATGTTGTAGATAATTTCACGATCATCAATTTTTATATAACCTTTGATGACCTCCGATCAATAGGTCGCGAGATATTTGGAAAAACTTTTCGTGACCTTTTGACCCCTATAACTCTTAACGCGGACACAATATCAATGTCGATTTTTCACATCTTCATAACAAAGCCGTCATTAAGCTCTATACCAAAATTCAGCCCAGTAGGAATTTTTCCGCAGATAAAACCTAAAATTACTGGACTATACAAACTAATAGTTTTTAATCAAAATCTCTAGAGCTGTTTTCGATAAAAATAACTTTTTATATGGCAAGTACCTTTTATTTTGATAGAGAAAGACAGACAGACAGATCGAAAAAATCTATGACGTCACGTTTCGAAGATAAAAATTGATTTTGAACTTCTTATATCTTAAAACGTGATGTCAAAGATTTTTTTTCTACTTCGGATTTGAATTTAGAATATTGAAATCTATTAGAAAATTATATTTGGGTTTACCAGTGAAATAAATACTCAGTTTTTTTGAGCATTGAAATTTTTCATTATATCATGTTTTTTAATATTTACTTTAAAACATACACTCAAAGACTACACTGGTCTGCAAAATTTAACTTTTTTTTCTCCTTCAAATAATTTTTTTGATATTATGAAAGATTAGACTTTCCTGAATCTAAATCTGGTTTAAGAAAAATTCTATCAGGTACCATTTTTGTAAAAATGATTTTTGAAAAATGTGGGTAGTTTCTAAAAAATCACCCTTTTAGATTCATTTGAACTTGTATAAAATTAAAACTATTTGTCGCATTGAGCTCAAATTTGTAGGACATATTCCTCATACTATGACCTATCGACACCAAATATGTCCTTTTTCATTAATGTTTACTCATATTTTAAAATACTGATTGACAAAAAAAGCAGAAATATCGAAATCCTTCACTTTTTAGTAAATCCTACATGAACAAAAACACCTTAATTAAAGAAAATGTAAAATATCAACGCCCATTCTATTTAAAATATGTATGTAAAGAAAACCATAATAAAATACATTAAACAAAATTTGTACATGTTTTGTAATTTTATATACTATTTTTCTATTTAGAAATATCTTATTTGTAATAAACCATTCGATAAACTGCTTTGTAAAGCTTCAGATTTGTTTCTCCTAGAAACAAAAGTTATTTTTCTTATAGTTTTTGATGTGCTGAGTTAGAATTCAAAGTCAAAAAAATTCTATCACGTCAGGATTTTGAGTTATTCACATTAAAGTATCACAAAATCAAGTTTTTTTTTTAGAAAATCTCAAAAAAAAAAAAAACTACTATATCTCAAAAACCAGAGCTGACCGAAATTTTTTGAGTTCAGATTCAAAAGTCCATTAGAAAAGTATACTTTTGTTCTAGGGAGAAAGATATGTATATTAATTTAAAGGGATCAGTTTTTGTATAGTTAGATATGCCAAACCTACTGAACTTACTTAAATTAAGATATCTCGGAGATGAAAAGAGATATTGAGAAGATTGAAACTGAATTTTAAAGAAAAAAATAAGTTCTTTCATAAACTGTAACAATTTTAATTGAAAAAGATTACATTATGCCAAAATATTTCTTAGAAAACAGCAAAAAAATGGGATTTTCACATATTCTAACGGGAATATCTAAAAAAACGTGACGTGCTAGGTCAATTCTGACTTCATATTCGGCATCAGCATACAAAAATCCTTTAGAAAAGTATACTTTTATTTAAAGGAGGATTTCCTTGCAGACCAGTGCTATTAAAATAGACACAAATAACCATATTTTAAACATTTAAAATAGTTATTCCAATATTAACTATTTTTTTTCTTTGAGTTTAGTTGGGAAACATATGACCCCAAAATATTCTGAACAACAAATAGGAGAGATGTGTGCTAATTTAAATAAAAAAAAATCATAAAATAAACACTTATTCTGTCCGCAAGGATTGCCAGAGTCGCTTGAAATTTTTCACGGTGTGGTTAAACTTATGCAAAACACTGTAAATAAAAACACGAAATCTGCTATCATATATTTTCAGTAACTGTAAATTGAATTTCTTAAAATTCGGAGGTTTAAAAAAAAAATTCCAAGAAAAAATGAATGACTTATGCTTAAATTTGTATAAACTTTTCCTTGTTCAAATTATTATCTTACTGTTTTGTATTACAAATGGAAACTTACAAAATAAACATTATATCATACACTTGATTGTAGTTTATCATTTTTGTATAAAAGTGATTGAACTTTTGTTGAATTTTACTGTTCCATCATTTTCAATAAGTTATTAGGGACCTACTACAATATTTTTGACATACCTATTTATTGTCGAAGGTTGTTTACGCTCACAATGCGGTCATTGATAAACTTGTTAATTTAGTGGTGGCTTTTTTTACCTATATGTTTATTATAAAGTAAACAATCATAAAACTCAAGTTGTTTACAATATTTAGTTTTGCAACTGAGTTATTATTATTAATTCGTGATCTTCACGTAGACGAAGTTAATATCGCGAAATCAAGAAATATGTTTGTTTTTGTTTGTCAACAAAAAAGGTGGGTGATAATAATTAAGTTTGTTGCATTTAGAAAAAATTCAAAATCTATTTTTACCTTTTCAACTCGTGTAGATAGTTTATTTTAAGAATTCAAGATAAGAATCTTTAGTTTCTAAGATTTGCTGGTAACATTAATTGAGATGACAAATTGTTTACTTGAGTTTTGTATATTTCCACTCTATTCTCAAAGAAAAAAAAATTATAATAAAATAATGATAAATGCATTTTTAACTTTACGTCGAATCGGGTGTTATGAAATTCTTATCGAATTTTATACAGTAGTGTTTGTTTGTGATAAGAGAGAACTTTGCACTTAATTATCCTAAGTGAATAATATTCTCAAGCTTGCTCTGTAAAACGTAACAAAAAATAGAAGAAAAGTTAAAAGAACATTATAGACGTTAATTTATTTTCTTAAACAATTTTTTTGAATGAAACTGTTCCACTTGGCCCAAGTGCGCCGCTATGTTTCTTACAAGAATCATAACACATTTAAATAATAATACTGAAATAAAATTATCAAGAAAAGGCTGTTGAAGCTCAAGTAAAAAGTTCAATTTAGCTTTCATTTTTCATAAACATACAAAAAATAAACAAGGTAATCAAATTGTTGTTTTCTTAATACAATTATAGTGGATATATGGAAAAATGTGATCTCGTCGATAATAATAAATTATCTCATTTCTGATGCTAATTGTTACTGATCATCAACTTATTTAGCATCAATTGCTAACATTTTTGTGATAATGAATAAGTCAATGGACCACATCCCCATTAAGTATTTAACACTTTCATATGAAAACATAAAATTAGAATTTATACATATTTGAATTTGATAATAAAATTTCTTTTATGGTCAATTTAGTCATTAATTGAAAAACAACGTTGGCAAATAAAGTTTTCTAAATTTAATCCAGACTTAACTTTTCTCAAGGTTGTAGATGGTTGTAATTCAAAAGAATATTAATTATTTTTCCAAAAGACATTTCAATATAGCACAACTTAGCGGATTCAAAATCATTTGAAATAATACAATTTCAAAAAAAGACTTACATGTTTTGAAAAAGTTGTAAACTTTTTTAAGAGAAAAATATCTTTTATTTGGTGTTTGAAAAGTATTGAATAAAACTTATGTCGTTTTTAATTAACGGAAATAAATTTCCGTTCAAATAAAAAACACCATATTTTCATTTTTATTTAAAAGCTACAAACACAATTACATATTTGAAAATGAACTTTATTCTATCGCTTCAAATGGTGTCTTTGTCAGAATTTCCGTCACAGTTTATAGCAACAAAAAAAAATGGATAAATTCCCCCGCTTGAGAGTTATACATACATTTAAAAAACTAACGTTTTCGACATTTAACATTGAAAAACATTTTATGCACGCTTGGGATTTTCAGGAGTTTTTGAAATTTTACTTTTACCAATGTAAATGCTCTGTCTGTTCAGGTCTATTCGAATTATGTACAGGTTTTACGATAGCCAACCTCTCTCTGAAACATAATTTCTTCAGAACGATGGGAAATGCGAAAAAGTACATCTCAAATGTTTTTTTTTAACCCATCATGGTTTATAAAACAAAAACTGCGTTTTTTAAATTTTTAGTACGAAAAAACGTATTTGGTTTTTGTAATTGAAATTAATACGCTTTTCTTGCTAATGTTTAGCTATGAGCAGGGAACATAAGAAAGAATAGACTTTATACAAACACGATTCATGTCCCTCTGATTCAAATATATTTTTTTAATTTTGGATTTTTTGCCTTTTTAACTCGTTAGTGCATTTTTGTTTCCTTTTTTACTCAACAGTGCCTTTTTTGTCTATTTTTGTCAATTTTGTTTGTTTTGTATGCAATGCATTTTTTTATGTACATTTAAAGTCAAGTAATATACATATTACTTGACTTTAAATTTCTATAAACCAAAATAGCTTGAAATTTCATTCACTTCAGTTGAGATTATTTCGTTTTAAAATATGGCCGTAACATAATCTTAAAAAACAAATTTTTTTTGTACTGAACACATTAGAAAAAGAAAGTAGGAAGATTGAGTAGGTACTTTCCTTTTCTAAATTAAATTTCTTATTTTTTTCTCAAGCATTAAAATAATTTTTGTTCGAACCCAAATTTTCGAAAGTTTGCGAAAATTACTTTGTTTTTAGAGACTGTAAATTTACCTACGTACAGTAGCGAGCAAAAAAAATGCAAACGAAAGAGGTTTAAAGAGTTTTGAACAAGGACTAAGTTACCAAATTTGGTATATTGAAAGTGTTTTATTTACATTAAACAGAGTCAATTTGTGGAATACTTTACTCCAGAACCATTATTTGGTCAAAAGTCTACCTAAATATGCGTTTTTAGACGAACAAAAAAATGCAAATTTTTTTATTGTTTGCATTTTTTTTGCTCGCTACTGTATGTATTTACTTTTATTTTTAAATCTTTTTTTTTCAAAGGACACCGATTGGGCAAATATTCCTCTTTTTTAAGAATATCAACGAAAATGAATTATTGACTGCTGTTTTCAACGTCAATCAGGCACTAAAATTATTGATCAAATAAACTCTATAATTTATGGCGAAATCAACTCCAGACTTCCCGAAAATATTGAAGTGAATAACTTCGACAGTTTTAAATTAGGTCTAGTAGTTTCTGCTCAAGTAGAGAGGTCTTTTAGCTCATTTAAGAGGTGCAGGGTCAAAAGTCCACAGGCCAAAAGTTCATAATGGACTATTGGCTCACTAGTGTGGGTCATAGCTCCATAAATCAATTATGGACACAAAATTCCTGTGGACTTTTGGCCCATATCAATTAAAAATTTATAACCAAATTCGCGCGAATTTTTATTTTCACACCTCAAAATTGATTTTCCCGTGGGCAAAATTTTTTTCCGCTTCGCGTTTGGTTTGTGCAATTTAAATAGATTATCATGTGAGCAAATTTTGTTTTCACTTCACTTTCCGCCAATTAATTTAGATTTATTTGTTTTTAATCTCCATGTGATAATTAATTAGCCCGCTTTGTTTGCGAGATAGTTCCCCAAATAAGTGGCGATTATCACTATGAGACTCCAAACTAATCGTCTGTTGAACAAAATTTTGTTCTTCTTGGCTTTGTGCGAGTTTTCCAAAATTACTTCAATAAGCTTTACAAACAAAACTCGAGTCAGTTAAGAAAAAAAAAACATACAATTTTCAAAAAAAAAAAAAAAATTATAAAAAAAAAACTAAAAAATGAATTTACAAATATTGTTGAAAAAAAATTAAAGTTTCAACATTCTTTACAAATTAATATTCCTTAAGCACCTTCCACATCTTTTTCGAAATTATGGAGTTCTGCCTCACTTTTTTGTGGGTTTCTGACACCCTTGGGTGGGTTGTAAGTCCATAATTGATTTGTGAACTTATAACCCACCCAAGTGAGTCAGTAGTCCATTATGGACTTTTGGCCCGTGGACTTATGACCCTGTGCCTGCACCCATTTAAGACGCTTCTTAGAAACAATCGCAGGAAGGCTGTTTGTTGTTGGTAGTTCAATACTTTCATAATTAAATATCTAGCTCTTTTTTCTTAGTATTTAATAAAAGCCTTTTATTTGATTTTTATTTGGGTATGAGAAATAATTACCTGGGTATGAGAAATAAAAACTGAGGAACACAAAATCTTAACATGCTCTAAAACCTTTTTTTTTTATTAAACCGACCGTTTGACGAAAAAAAAAATATTTTCGATTTATACCACTCTTTTTTCAAACGATAAGTGTTACTAAAGCGAATCTTAAGCTATTTTAAGAAAACTTAATAATTTTAAAACATGTATATTGAAAAAAAAACTCATATTTTACGAGCTACAAAGATTCGCAATTTTCGAGTTTCGAACAGATTTTTTTTTTAACGACAGCTTTAACAAGAAAAAAACAGACATTTTTTTAAAGACGAGCTTAAAATCTACAAGTTTTTCTAATACAAGTTTGCGATAGGACTCTCAATTTAAGAGTAATATGCAAAAAACCGTTACTTTCGACATTTAACACATTTTTGAATCGTGAATCGTGATGTTTTCTATACTATCGCTCATAGAAAAAAAAAATTACTTTATTTTTAAGGAATTACAAACCCTACAAGTCGTCCATATATTGTGGGCTTATGTCTCACCCAAGGGCTACCTTTGCGCCTACAAAGAGGCGTTTTTCCTCTTTTTTTCACCCAATCCACTTTCCCTCCACTTTTTAAAAATTGTCGAAAAATCCCTCTTTTTGATATTTTGGTTCCTCTTTTTTAAAATAATGTACGTTTGATTTTGGAAAATCAAGGAAAATGTGACTTATACCTACGGTGACCATATTTCTAGAAGCGAAACCCGGGACAGATAAAAAATTCGTTTTTAAAATATTGATTTTTCACAACAAAAAAAATTAAAAAAATAGTTTTCATAATTTCCTTATTTTGATATAATGATTTCTTAAACGATTTGATGGGAGCATTTTCATTGAAATCCTTTAAGCCGTTTACGAAATCAAGAAAGCGGATTTATAATAGGTACCTACTGTTAATAACTTCTAAAAGAATATTTTGTCAATAAAAAAAAACTTTTCCTGATATAGCTTTTCAACTCGACAAATACAAGCTGGAACTAAAAAAATGACAAAAAATTTTTAAAATTAAAGCCTAGTCTTGAAGTGAAACGAAAATTTTCATATAAAACCAGCACGACGAAATACGAAAATTTAGTTTTTCGATGCACATTCACGCAGCTTAACCACCGAAATTCTTTACTGTTTTCAATCGTTTTTCACTGACAAGTAATTTTTCTTACTCTAAAAGAGTTTTTTTACTTTTAAGACTTATTAGAAAAACTCTGAATTTAAATCAACCAAAGACTGTTTTTTCTTGTTTTCCGTTCAAAGTAGGGATGGGATCAACCGGCCGGTTTAAACCGGTTTCGGTTTTTTTGCTTCGGTCAACCGGTTTTTTTGTTCTCCCGGTTTTTGCGAAACAATCGAAAAACCATAAAAAAACCGACTGAAAAAAAACGTCGAACAAAAAAACAGACCCAACGAAAAAAAATTCCTCAAAACTCCTACTAAAAATGAAATCAATCTAAAAAAATCTTTGCTTAGGGATTTTCTTCGAAAAGTTTTTTTTTCTGTTTGACAAATTAAGTTAATGTTTTTTGGCTATCAAATCAAGCAAAAAACCGAAAACCGGTTTTTCCAAAAACCGGGTTTTTGGCCCGGTTTAAAACCGGCCGCTTTAACCGAAAGGAAAAAAACCGGAAAAACGGAAAACCGGTTTTTGTACTAACCGCCATCCCTAGTTCAAAGTTTTAAAATTTTGAATAAATAATCATTTTTATCAAAAAAAAAAAAAAAAAACCGACTTCCATGGACCGAAACTAGGTTTTATGGTTTTCTCATAGATTCTATAGCCAGAACTGGACCACACTGCAAGCACCAGCTTTCCAATACAAAAAGAATTATCAAAATTGGTTCACTCCGTCCAAAGTTATGAGTTAACAAACATAAAAAAATAAATAAAAAAAAATACAGACGAATTGAATACCTCCTCCTTTTTGGAAGTCGGTAAAAAAAATCAGAAAATCGGCAAATACGGGACAATCACGGGACAAATTCCTAAATACGGGACAATTATACGTCCCGGGTTTATTAAATAAAAACCCGGGACAAGCTGTTGAAATACGGGACAGTCCCGGGTAAACCGGGACGGATGGTCACCGTCAGCGTTGCCGCGAAGAAAAAAGCAGAGAGGGCCATTTCGAATTTTTTTGAGGGCCATTTGACAAAATTGTGGGCCAAATATTTACTAACAAAATTTTCCTAAAAACATAAAAATGCAATTTATTAAAAATTTTATTTATTCTTTTTTATTTGTTTAAAGCATTAATAGCCGATTTCATAAACATTTAACAGGCTTTTAAAATTTTAAATGACGTTTTTGTATGGGACACAAAAAACGATAAATATTTAAAAGGGGTTTATTGGCCATACATTTGTTAAATCTTATTAGTTTGCAAAATAAATTAAAAAAAAACACAGATGAACATTTTAAACTTTTACTTCACAGACATCTTTTAGCTTTGAGCCACTTATTAAAAATACCTAAATAAATACAACTGACGTGAGAAAAATCAAATTACTAAACGAGATAAATTAATTAATTCAGTTTACATAGGTACCTTTTTATGTGTGGTGAATACACATTGTAGTCGCGATGCATAGCGATGATATATATTTAATTTTGTAAAGCCTTTTAATTATTACTAAGTACCATATGAAGATGAATCTACTAAAACTTCACAGACATCTTTTAGCTTTGAGCCACTTATTAAAAATAAATAAATACAACTGACGTGAGAAAAATCAAATTACTAAACGAGATAAATTAATTAATTCAGTTTACATAGGTACCTATTTATGTGTGGTGAATACACATTGTAGTTGCGATGCATAGCGATGATATATATTTAATTTTGTAAAGCCTTTTAATTATTACTAAGCACCATATGAAGATGAATCTACTAAAACTTGGATTCGTGGGCCATTTCTAATTGGCCCGGGCAAAGGGCCAAAATATAAGATAGGGGGCCAAATGGCCCGATCGGGCACTTTGTGGCAACGCTGGTCACCGTACTTATACCACTTTCAATTGTGAAAAAAATATACGTAACTGTTGTTTAGCGCTGATTTGATTGAATAAGGTTATTTTTGATAAATTTTGTGTTGTTTCTTGAAGAAATTATACACAGGTTATATTATTCTTATTATGTTCACACAATTTTAATTTTAAGAAATTGTGTTAAAAGGTTTGTGTTGCGGTTCGGGAAAATCGCAAATAAGGTATTTCGTGTGACTGTCGTACTTAACTTATCTATTTTCACATATTTTTGTTGGGGCCTCTTTTTTTATCAAAATCCTCTTTTTTGGCCTCTTTTTGAAAATCTACTGCGGGCCTTATGTCCCTTCGCCAATGTGAACACCGTCATTATGATATATGGAGCATACAAAATACCGTATATCGAAGCCTAAAATTTTCAACAAATTAATTTGGTAAATTAGTTTTGTCGACTTAACCATCTTGATAAATCCATATCACATCATCATCATAGCTTTTTTGTTTCAAGCCTAGTACGCAGATCGGGAAAAATTTTATTTCTCATACAAATTTTTTTCTCTTTGTCTTGAGCATTTTTCGAAGCAGTACGCAGTTCACGCGCAAAATATAAATATTTGGAGCCGCTGTAAAGAAAAAGTCTCCACTTAATTTTGCGCGAGCCATTATTCTGCCGGCAAAATTGTGACAAGAAAAAAAATTAAAACAAAATTCAAACAAAATTAAGGTGGACTCTTAAATAAAATACTTGGAAAGTAAAGACGAAATAAATAAAACTCAGAATCAATTCAAAACCAAAAAAAAATAATTCAATTTAATTTGAAAGAAGAAAATTATTAATAGAATTTACTTAGGTAATTTCTCAAACTTAAAAATTTTGCGCGGGATTAAAAAATGTTTTGTAGAGATTAAAATGTGTAGAGATAAAATTTGTTTTTTCCCGATCTGCGTACTAGGCTTCAAGTAAAAATCCTCTATGGTTGTTAGATGGTAGTATGGTACTGAATTGTAACTAATACATTTTTACTGATTTTATTTTTCATGTTTTTTTTTGCATAATATACATGCAGTGGGAACACTGTTGCAAGTGTTATTTAAGAGAACTACACAACTACTATACTACACCATTCCAGTTTTCCAGTACACAGAGTTCTCTTAAAATTTTACATGTGCTGTATTTCATTTCATTTTCATATTTGTTCCATATAAAACAAATGAAATCGAAACATTTGGACAACAAAAGAGCGCAAAATTAAATATCTGTCACCTGTCATTTATATGTCATTTATTCAGAAGTTTTTTTCTTTCAACTTTTCTAGTTTTCTTCTAGTCACCAATTTAAAGGTGTTTTTTTTTATTTATTTAAATAAAATATGGAAAATACAATATTATTAATAAAGAATATATCACCAACAAATCTAAATATATTCACTCCCTACAATGCCACATCGATTAAACCATTTGGTCGTCGTCGAGCTCTTCTATCATTTCCGAATCCACAATCGGCAAATTTTGTCCTCCATCAATTTCATCAAACTTTAATTGAAGGACAAATAATATCTATCGAATATTACAAATCCAATAAAAACCATCAAAAATATGAAACTGATAATAAATCAGAATCAATGCCATCAATTTCGAATTATGTCAAAAAACTCTTTGCCACAAATAATGAGTTGCAATTTAATCAACCACCTCCTCCATATTTAAAGTATTCTTATCCAAAAATAAATAATGACATTTTAGATAGTATTTCCATAGCTTTAATGAGTAATTCAAGATTTTACACTCAAGTTTTGCATTTAATGAATCGAATGAATTTAGATCCACCATTTGGTCCGAAAAGTAATAATTTTGAATCTGTAGAAACTGAATTGTCTTTAGGAAGGCATGATATTGCCATTCAAACTGATCCTGTCAGTTTTTTGTCTGACGAGGAATCTGAATTAGAATCAGATTCGAATGAAAAGAAAATGAAAAATCGAAAAAGAAAACTTCCAACAGACAAAAAACAATTGTACAAGAGCAAAGCTAAGAAAATACTCCAAGTTACTGCTCTAATCAAGAATCAATCAATTCAAAACAATCCACAGAAAGAAACAGAACTTTCTTCTGTCTTTGAGTTAAATAAGCCACTTGTAGGGCAAAAAATTGCTTTGAATGTGGACAAAGTTAAAATACCAGAACCTTTAAATGAGGATAAAGAGATTCCTCCTATTAATGAAATGGTTAAACCTTTTATTCCTCCAGAAGATTTAAAAACCAATCAAATTCCATTAAATCAACTTGATGATTTGCCAGTTTTTAAAAACTATGACAAAGGTCAACCATCTAATAAGCTCTATATCAAGAATCTCCATAAAGATGTTACTGAAAATGATTTGCAAAGCATTTATGAGAGATTCTCCTCGTCCACTTTGAGTATTAAAGTTATGCAAAAAGGCCGAATGAAGGGTCAGGCATTTGTAACATTTGATAATTTGGAACTAAATCAATTGGGTATTGTGGAGGAAGCTCTTAAAGCGACAAATGGTTTCATTTTGAGAAATAAACCAATGGTGGTGTGTTATGCTAAACAATAGGCAGGTTGGATTTTTGTCTCGTTTTCATTCTGAGACTGGGAGACTAGTAAAGTATGTAAGTAATTCATTTATTGGTTTGTATCTTTAAATAGTATTTAGAACAAATTTTCAAATGAATTTTAAAGCTTTGGCTTTGCTGTTAGCGCGGTTGGCAAATTTAAATGATAATTTAAAAAACATGCATTATTTACAATATCAAAAATAAGCAAAATAGAATATATAAAAGACTTAAAATATTCAGTTTCAAGTAGCATCCTATATTTTAATACATATTTCAGAAAAAGATAGAATCTCTTCCATGTACGGACAGAATTGTTTAGCAGAGAAATTGTTTCTGAAGTGTGAAATTGTTTCTGAAGTGTGAAAGCTCTCTTTCCAAAGTATCAATAAATTCGAATTATTCATTTTTTCAACTAAAAATTATTTTAATTAATTTTTCGCGTCCGTTTTTTTTAAATTTCATAAATGCAATTTTGTAGAGCGTTCAATTTTATACAAGAAAATGATTAAATCTAGCCTTTTTGATGACCCATTAAAAAGATAAAAAATTCTAAACAGAAATACACAATCTTTCCCATACAAATCGTATGGGAAATAGAAATTTGCGATGCGGCGGTACTAAATGTTAACATTAAGGGCTGAAACTTTTACAGTATTTTTTTTTTTCGTCATTTCCAATAATATTTTCAACAATGCTTTGAACAAAAAAAAAAATTTTTTTTTTGAATCAGTCTAATATATAAGCACGTTATTGTGATGGTTACCGTTGATTTTTAATAATTTATTCGAATAATTGTCGAATTTGTTTCAAGTGCTGAAATGTGAGTCCAAGAATATGAAAAATTATTCTAAGTCCAAGAATATGAAAAATTATTCTAAGTCCAAGAATTTGAAAAATTATTTTAAGTCCAAGAATATGAAAAATTATAAAAATGTTTCAAAGTCCTGAAATGTGAAAAATTTCCCAAGAATTTGAGAACTTAACAAAATTTTTCACATTAAAGACTTAAAAAATTTTCAAAATTTTGAATTTTTTTTTTAAATTTCCTAAAACATTTTTATTTAAATGAAAACTAAAAGAGAATTCGAAGAACTTGAGGAAAATGCATCGAAATTTATCTAAAAATAAGAAATGAACAATAATTCTTTGAAAAACAATTCGTTTAACCAAAAACTCATTGCCATTTGATACAAGAAGTGTAGAAGTTTTTAATCAATCAAAAACCCAAAAAAAAAGCGATTTTGTGACTCTAGACATTTTTAATATTTTTAAAAATTCGAAAAATTTTTATTCTCAGAATTGTTTTTCGATTAATTGTTCTCGAAGTATTCTTTTTCAAAGAATTGTTTTCGACGAATTGCCATTCGATGAATTGTCATTGGATGAACTGTTTTCGACGAATTGTCATTCGAGGAATTGTTGTTCGCCGAGGAATTGTTGTTTGTCTTTTCGATGAATTGTGTTCGAAAAATTATAATTCGACGAATTGTTTTCGACGAATTTTCCGCAAATCGTCAGAATAAGCTGCTTTTGATTGTGCATACATACAACTCTTTAATTACATGAATGAACTTCGTTGACATACCCAGCTGGGAAAGTTTGTAGAAGAGTGCATTACGGTTGACAAGATCGAAGGCAGACTTAAAATCGACAAAGAAATTTTGTTCCTAGCTTGGAATGCTAGAGTTAGAGTAAAAATATGACCAGTTGTTGAGAAATTTTATCTAAAACCAGCTTGAAATTTGGAGATTAAGTCGTTGGCTTCAACACACTTTTCAAGTCTGTTGGCAAGCACACCACCAAAACAATTTGGTAATGACGTTCATAAAAGAGATGCCTCGATAATTTCCAACATTATTTTGCGTCGCGTCGGAAATATTACCTCTGTTTTGAATGATGTTAGGACATCCTACTTGTTAAAAACTTCATTAAAGAGTGATTTGAGTTGGATAATAAGTGCTTCTGTAGTCTTCTTGAAGAACTCATAAGCAACATCATCTTCTCCAGGAGCTTTATAATTTTTTGATTTCAGAAAAATAACACGCTTGAAATTTTTGACTAAAAGTGAATGAAAGTCAATTGGAAAAAGTCAAAAACGTAAGCAAATGCTGTGCAAAACTGACAAATCAACGTTGTCCAAAATCATAAAAAAAATAACTCTAACACTATCAAATGGTAAATTTTGGGCATTTTTTTTTTTTTTTTTTTTTAAGAAAACCCCAATAATTCCAAAAAGTTACATCTTTAAATTCGGAAATGGTTTCGTACATAGATTTTTTATAATTTTAAAGAAATATTGATATTTTATAAATTCATGAGGCTTTAAATGCATATTTTAAGTGCATATTTTCTATTTTTAAGAGCATATTTTAAGCGAAGATTTTTCGTTTTTAAGTGCATGAAAATCCTATCCCTATTAATGAGTCTTATTTTTCTTTTTTTTTTTTGTAGACAACTTGGCCTATTGGAGACAATCTATGTTGACGAAGCTGGCAATCAACATTCATCGAGAAGACAAAAAATGCATAAACTTGCAATACAACCATTTGACTATGTGATAGCTGTTGATTTTAAAGCCACCTGCTGGGAGAATATAGCACCACCTAAATGGCGGGAATCAGAGATTATCGGTAAGTTAGCGCGCATCTCTCCAATATTCATTCCATCACTTGATTAATGAAATTTCCAATTCATAGAATTCCCAGCAATTTTAGTGAATCTTAAAACTGGCAAAATTGAATCTGAATTCCACGAATACATAATGCCCATTGAATCACCAAAACTCAGTGCATTTTGCACCGAATTAACTGGCATCACTCAAAAAACCGTCGACACTGGTATGCCTTTACAAACTGCCCTAATGATGTTCCAAGAATGGCTGCGCAAAGAGTTGCGAGCTAGAAATTTGCACCTGCCAAAAATGTCCAAAGATAATAAAATGGGAAATTGTGCATTTGTGACATGGTCCGATTGGGATTTTGGTGTTTGTTTGGCAAAAGAATGCCAACGCAAACGATTAAAGAAGCCACAATTTTTCAATCAATGGATTGATTTGCGAGCATTATTTCGGGAATGGTATAATTATAAGCCAATTAATTTTAATGATGCTCTGCAGCATGTTGGGCTGGAATTCGAGGGTAGAGAACATTCGGGTATAGATGATGCAAAGAATTTAGCAGCATTAGCGTGTAAAATGGTAAATGATGGTGCTTCGTTGGCAATAACAAAAGATTTAACACCGTTTCAATTGAATATGAATTTCGGATAGAAAATTAAATTAATGAAATCAAAAATTTGTATTATAAAGAACTTAAACAGAAAAAGACTTAAGTTTTGATTTATTATTATTTAAAAAAAAAGTTTATTTCGCATAGAACTTTTGTAATATTAATATTATTTTTTTATACATAAATAAGCCCGGTACGAAATTAAAATAAATCGATAAACACAGCGTACTAGGATTAAAAAAAATGATACTAAGTATAGGAACAAAATTATAAAAAAAAATAAATAAATTATCATCTAATGCAATACTATTTAGTAATGTTTTTGTTCATTTTGTTAATTTTTAAGTTAATTTAATATCTGTTTTAGATTTAACATAAATATTAATAAGGTCACGCGTAACATAATTATCGTTTATTTTTTTGTTTTGTTTAATATCATTCATAAAACATTAATAAAATTGACGAATTTTTAATAAAAAAAAGGAAGAAAACAATTTGTATTTTTATATTTAAGTAAGAAAAAATCTTAAAAAATATATAAATAAAGCACGGAATACACTAAAAAAACGATTTGCTGATTCTAAAAACTATATAAATAAAATAAATTAAAAAAAAACTAAAATAAATATTCCAATCATAATGATCCCACAACATTTCAATTACATAAAATAAAAAGAAATGTAAATTTTTATACTCGCTTTTATATAACTTTTTTTTTTTTTTGAAAACTATCCATAAGAAAAATAATTAATATCATAGTAAAAAAAAAAAAACAAAAAAAAAAAAAAAAATAAAACTGTCGTAACGAAGAAAATTTTGAAAAATTGTTTTAGTTTAAATTTTAATTTACAAGATGGTTTTTAAGACAAAGTGCATATTTTTAGTAGGTACATACTCGTAAATGTTAGAGGAGATGAGGTTAAAATTATATGGCACTTCGCCCAAGGATTTTTTATTAGAATAAGAGTACACATTACACAACTTTTTAAATGCTGCGTTACTTTTTTTTAAATTGATTTTTTATTTAGCTTTTGCTATTTATTATTATTTGGAAGAAATTTTTCGCAAATTGGAATGGAAAAACAATAGTTTGAATTAAAACGGCAAACATTTATCTAATCAAAGGTTTGCAGACTATATTTGGCCTTATTCGGTCCTAGAGAGTTATCCGTCGGAGCGGAAAATTCTCCGATTTCATACGAATTTCGCTTCGAAGTGTACTTCCGGCAGGTAAAACCTCTCCGATTCGTATGAAATCGGACAAATTTGCGCTCCGACGGATACCTTGCTAGGGCCGATTATGAATTCCATTCGTATCGGAAATTTGCTACGATTACCGAAAAAATAATCACGGTATTCGTTCGTAATGGAAAATTTCAAAAATATCGTCATCACAATCGGATTTTGTGATTGTTTTATTTGGGAATCGTAGAAATTTTACGATACGAAAATACGAAATACGTGATTGTATTAATAGCCACGTCTATGTTTAGAATGCAAAAAAGTCGACTTATCCACTAATCGACAAAAAAACAAAATTGTAATGTCAAACGGCAACCATTGGGAAATAAAAATAGATGGTACCGTCTTAGATTAAGTAAAGACTATAATTATTTGGGTGAAATAATAATCACCAATAAAGGCAGGTAAAATGTAAACCACCAAAGTATGCATAGTAAACGCTTGGAGACAAACATCTCAATAGAAATAAAGAAAATGCCTTTTTGACGAAACAGTTCTTACGGTCTTAACATTATGATTGCCAAACATGGCAACAGAGTCCTCGAAAATAAGCTTCAATTCTGTCAAAGAGTGATGGAAAGGTCAATTCTGAAGGTGAGGTTATCTCAACAGATTAACCACGAAAACTTAAGAACCAAAAAAACCAGAAAACTTAAATGAGATTCTGCTGGACACATATTCCGAACCTCAGATGTTTGTTGGACTAAATTAGCAACAGAGTGGACTTCGAGCGACAAGAAAAAAAGTTTAGGAAGACAACTTAGAAGGTGGAGAGACGAAATATAATCTTATAATCTTTTTGTCTACTGCAGAGATGCCTTAAACCGGCAAATGTGGAAGCTTATTGATTTATATAAAAAAAAAATGGAAACTGAATAGAGCGTTAAAAATAATTATTTACAATGGCCTATGCAGAAAAAAGTAAATACTTGCACTAAGGAAAAAATTAGTATAAACTAGTTTTGACCAAAATGTGGATAGAAAAAAATCATACTTCGATCACTTTCGATCATTCGATTTTTCTGATGGTTTACGAGTATAGAGAAAAAACGATCGAGTACGATTGATTAAATTCTAGCAAAGAATACGGAAAACCTGTATTGGCATCCGGCATCTACCACCACCGTTGGTTCAAAATAGACACTTAAAAAAGAAATACTCAAGAGATTTATTCGTGTGTGGCGTTTATCAAACAATTGAACTTCATAAATAAAAATTTACCAATATGTTCTTTGTACGTTGTACGCTAAATTGACAACAGCTTAGTAAATGTCCTTTCTGATAAAAATAATAAGATATGTCTTACTCTGCCAAGACATGAACCTTTTCTTTTTTGTTTATTTTTGACACGTTGCTTCTTTCTGGTAATTAAATTGTTATGTCGATTTCCTTTTGAAACAGGGAGATTGATTGATTGTTATAATAACTTCAATATGAAAGTTGAAAGTCGCAATTACGACGACCATGAACAACGTTAGTCCTTAATAAATGTATGTCATGCATAAAAGAGATTTAAGAAATACATATACAATTTATGATCGCTGAAATTTTTTAGATTTGTACAAAATATAGACATTGATTAAATATTGATTAAGCTCATTATTCTTCGTATGGTCTGAAGCATTTTTCGTACTTTTTTAGGTAACCATCGCTTGTTTTGTCGGTGGCGGTGGCGGCGGCGTCGCTTGTTTTGTCGGTGACGTCGTCGCTTATTTCTTCGCCTTCGTTGCCTTGAACTATTAGGTTCTTGTAAGCTTTCTCTTCCATCAAAATCAATTTCAATAGTGTCCGCTGTTATTGGTGCCAGCAGGTTTGGGTCCAAATTATTAGCTTCTTCTCCATTCATGTGAATTTGAATTATATTTTGAAATTCTGGGTCCCGATTATTATTTTCTTGATTCATTTTTTAGATTTTTTAATTTATTTTTTAAATATTAAAAAAAAGTATATATGTTATGTATGTATGTGTATAGTAAGTACATTTTTGTGAAAAGATTTTCTTTTTACAAAAAACGATCAAAACTGGCATAAAACTAATTTGGTATAATTTTAGGTTTAAAGTTCATTTAAATGCGAAATTGCAGTAAATAGACGTATGCATTATTTCTTTAATTGTTTCAAAAAAGAAATACCAGTAAATTGTTTAAATAAAATTATTATATTAGTTGAGTGACTTAGTCCACTTTCATAATTATGGGGACAAATATTTATATTTATATGTTATTGTTTTTTAAAAGTTCCTTGAATATTGTGTTTTTTTTTTAATAAAATGTTCTAACATTTAAAGTTACTTTGCAGGTGGTGCATTGTAATGTAAATAGACTTCGGCTTTTATTGGAGTTTGTAAAAGCCTTACAGGATATAGATAGTTTATAATTTGAAGATCCAGGTATATTGGTTCATATTATTCAGTAATTTCTCTTTGATTTTTCTTTTTAATGGAATATTTCGTTTTTTAAATATTGAAGCATGATCGGCAGCCCGTGAATTAATTTTTCTGATCTAAGCTCCTATCTTTCCTGTGGACTATGAATAAATTTATTTGTAGGGTCTAAAGCAAAACAAAGACCAAGACAAATATTTTTAGTAAATGAGCTTTGAGAAACAATTTATTCAAACTCCATTAAATTTAAAGTCGTTATTTAAAGCAGGAAATTAAAAAAATTGTATGCGATTTGACAGTTTTTTTTTAATTTTTAATGGAGACTTCAAATATAATGGAGAGTGAATAAGTTGGCTCTAAGAATTACATAGTGCTACAAATGCGAATTTTACATATTCACTCAATAGTAAATAGTACTATAATATCAACTGAAAAATCAGCAACTCTTCCCTTTATGGGTTCCTAAAAATGTTCCAATATGCAGTCTTAACCTTTAGTTCAAATAGTTATAGTTAAATATTTTTATACTTCTATTTACATCAAGACTACTCCTGTATTCAAGTCTTCATAGAGAGGCGAAACTTACCATTATGGTATATGGAAATGGTTTTTAAAACTTAAATTAAACATGAGTTTTACACTATACACACTATACAAAATAAAACATTCATAAATTGTGGAAGATATATCCGGATTTAAGATAGTTTACTGGAAACTATGTATGATCTTGAATTTGCAGCCGGAGAAGAAGGATTCTTTATAAATATATTATGTAATCTCCTTTTTCGCATCAAATGATGCAACATTTTGCAGTGAATTTCCATGCATGTACGATTGTACGCCCACAAAAACACCAATCGATTTCCATAACACATTTTCCTCTCGTCAATAAAATTTTATGGCATTTGAATAAAAAAGGTATTTTGTGTGCTACTGAATGAGATAGATTCTCTGGTTCCTCGGATGCAGTCAAACCTGACGTACACAGAGGCTTCTTTGCTACTCTTTAACTTTGTTTTATAAAATGTAATTTTTTAATGCTTTGAGCTAAACATCTTGTAGATTTAACATTTCCGTTGACAGTTTAAATAGAAAAAGACACGATCGTAGGAGTAGCAGAATTTTATTATTGTTTTGTCGAAATTAAAGAAGTAACTAAAGCTCAAATCTTTGTTTCTTTTTCTTCAGTTAAAAAAAAAGATGTTAAAACAAAAAGAAGAAATCTTCTTAACTGCACACATTCTATAATGATGAAGCATAAAATCAAGTAAACTTGAACAAGTAATAATATTAAATCTATAAGATTCATTCAACTAGCATCTTATTTTTAACCCACCAATATGGTCGATAAAATAAACAAACTTCTACCATCAGCAATGAAACAACAACAATGACAATCTTTAGTGAATGAAAAATGGAATCATAGTTAGCCAGAGAGTCTTCTGTAATATTCCGCGATTCCATTCATTTGTCATGAATTGTGAAAAATGCATCAGCATATTCTTAGACAGTTTGGACAGTCCACATGTGCTACCAATAAATTTTTAAATCATTATTCATCTCTTATTTTTTTTTTTTTTTGATAGAAGTTAAGCGAGTCTGCAACGCAGGTAAACAGGGAATAAAAAAAAAAAAGAATAACAACTATTAGGCTTGAAGCACTCTCTTGTGTCTTGTTGAAGTGAAGACGAAGACTCTAAAGATGATTCTTGACAAGAAATGATATTCGCATACTCCATGATGAACTTAATTTTACTTTCATTTGCATACAATAGAATGTTAGTGAGCAAATTGGACAGAATTGTTTTTTAGCTGATGATGTCTGGTGAAGTATTTTGGTGTAAGAAAATTTCAATTTGTTGTTTAAAGTTTTGTTTAAAGTTTTAAATAAAAAATTGTTAAAATTGAAATTGAAATTCTTAGAATATTGAAGCTTTTATTATAAAACGTTGGCCAAAAGAGTATGAGCACCCTAATGTTTACATAACTTAATCTTTAAAACTGCTAAGTTTGACCTGACCTATGTAGTTTTAGGAATTATATACAAATCTCTGTAAGAATAATTTTCGAAAAAAAATTAATTTATTTGAAAAAAAATTATTTTATTTGAAAAAAAATCAAAAAACCGAACAATTACCGTTAATAGGGGCTTTTTTTTAAATTTTAAAATCATTAAAGCCTTTTTTAAGAAAAACAACCTTTTCCATTAAGTACCGTTAATTTCGTCATAAAAAAATTCTATTGAATTACCTAAAACTTTTAACTGTTTGATTTAAATATCTGCAGTGATTCAGCTCGAGAATCATTTTTGACAGTATTTTTCTACAATAGCGCCTGAGTTTTTTTTAGTAAAAATTTCAACTAAAAATAATGGCCTATTGAAATTTTCAAGATTCAAAACAATTTTTACTAACTATTTTTAATTTTAAAAAATATGGCGATTTATAATAATTTCAATAACAATTTATTAAAAAAAAAGCCCAAAAATGATAAATGATTTTCTGTTCAAATAAAATGTTTACAGAATACCTACAACAAATAAAAAGGCGACTGAATTACGGAAGCTCACTTTCCCATGACGAGTGTGTTTTTTTCTTACAAAATCTGAATTACTTTCAATTTTTGATTGAATATTATGTGTTACTCCTACTTTTTCAGACCTAATTATTTTCTCTTCAAATTCACCTATATGACTTAATTGAAATAAAAAGTCATTATCAACCAACATACCACAATATGTAGATCAATTTAAATTGCGTATAGTTATGTAATTAATTTGAACCTGAATTTAATTAAAATACTTTTTCTTTAAATTCAACCAAAAAAGGTTTGTAATTTTTTTAAGTGAGTAAAAGATACAAACCTATTTTCAATTAGTGCATTTATGAGAAAGCAAAATGGATGACTTAGCAGTTTCTATTACAATCAGTTTTTTTTTTTCTGGGAATGACCATATTATACATAAGTTTGTATTAAAATAAAGGTTACAAATGTACAATGTTCCTCCTGGAACTCCTCCTCTTATAAAGATTTACAAGATTGTATTATTTGGATAAAAATTGAAACATTTTGATTGAGTGACGTTCTCATAGCCCAGGCAAATTAGTCAAAATATGGTCATGGAATCGCATTTTTCGCGGAAAAATTTTTTTTTTTCATGGAATGTGTTCGGATATAATGTCCTTAATATAAGATTCAGTCAGTTTTTTGGTATGATAGGACTTCGGGAGCAGCAGCCGCCATTTTGGAAAAGAGGTTGGTACAGTTTTCATTTAATATCTTCATTTCTACTCATTTTAAACAAAAATGTCCAAGAACAGGGGTGAAATTCTGTATATCGCGTGTGCGAAAGATTTCCTTCAGGCCATGGAGCAAATCTTTTCGCACACGCGAAAACGTTTGTTCGCTTATGAGATACAGATATCGTCGGTCTCATGAGAAAACCTCGTAACTCCACTTTTTTTCAAAAATGACTTTTGAATGCCATTCTTTAGAAAAAATGTCAGCGGAGCAACCCAGAAAATTCTGTGTCATTCTGAAAACTCTAAATAGACTTAAATTCAAATTTTGCACAGCGCGTTTCTTCCCAACTACTCTGTTGTTTGTTTACTCTTTCGTCTCTCCTGTAAAATTTTGATTTTGGGAGTTACGAGGTTTTCTCATGAGACCGACGATATACGAATGTGAGTTAAGTAAATTCAATTTTATAGTTGCTCCGGATTTGTTTCGCAATGTTAGGGCAAAATGACATTTTATCAAATATCTGAAGAACTTTTGATTTGTTTGGGTGATTCAAGAATGAATTACCTATAACACTTTTAATCATCTTTAAAATGAGCTCCTAATCGTTATTGTAACCATCATATTGTAGAAGCAATCTGTTGGAGCATACCAATGCAGTAGGTATGACGGCTATGTGAAGTTGGCACCTCCAAAGGCTATTTTTTTTTTTTTTTTTTTTAAACCTGCGTGGTTCGATTGTCCAAGATTAGCCCAGGATAGCCCAAGATTTTTTTTTGCGTTTGCCTACCCACCACGGGTCGTTTGAACGCAACACTACTCGAAGTGTCTTGCACTCCATATGTTTTGATGCAGAAATGTTCCTTGGGGTCTAAATAGTAAGAAAAAAGCTTTTTTAAAATTTTCTATCGAGCTATTCGTTTTTTATGAGCTTAATAAGCTATGAAAAAACGTACTTTTACGTACTTTTTTACACGTTTTTGTTAATAACTCTGTTAATAATAATGGTAGAAACTCAAATAATGGCTTTATTTTTAGAAGAAATATGCCTCTTTTTAACGGCATTTTAATCAAATTAGTGGCATTTTTAGATCTTCAGATATTCGAATCTAAGTCCGTTCATTTTTTCTGCCCAATTCGATTTCACTAATCAAAAAGTTTTTTTTTATAGAAGTCAGGGTATACTTTTCTAATGGTTTTTCGTATGTTGAACTCGAATCCAAAGTCAAAAAAATTCTATCACATCAAGGTTTTGAGATATTACCGTTAGAAAATCAAAAATACCCTTTTTTAACAGTTTTTGAGGTTATGTCATCTTGCGTGATAATTTTTTATAATTACATTTGTAGCGGTTTCTTAAAGAACTAAGTTTTTTCTTTTAAAATCCGTTTAAATCATTTCGATATCGCTTTTCTTCTCCGAGAAATCCTAAAATCAATTCAACATGTTTGGTGAATATTCTCTATGATAAAAAATCTTATGCTCGTTTGGGTTTCATGGCAAATCGCAAAAAATTTTTGCATTCCTTTAAGTTTTTTGGTAAGTTTATGGGTAAGAAAATTTTTGACTAACTTTTTGATTAGTGAAATCGAATTGGGCAGAAAAAATGAACGGACTTAGATTCGAATATCTGAAGATCTAAAAATGCCACTAATTTGATTGAAATGCCGTTGAAAAGAGGCATATTTCTTCTAAAAATAAAGCCATTATTTGAGTTTCTACCATTATTATTAACAGAGTTATTAACAAAAACATGTAAAAAAGTACGTTAAAGCTTTGTATATAAAAACTATAGTACTCTCATCGATTGACATTTTGTGTTTGTTTTCCAAACCGGCGGCGTCGCTGCGTTCGCCTAGATTTCGTGTGGATTTTGCAGAATAAAAAGGGGAAAACAAAAATTTGTCTACTTTTTTTTTGCTATTTTTTAGAGGAGCGGGAAAAATTTGTTTACTTTTTTTTGCTTCATTTTTTTAGTTTTATTTTTATTCTTCGTTTGTTTATTTTTTTTTTGCTTTCTGTTTATGATTATGCATGTGTGCTTATGACCTTGTGTCTTTATAGAGTTTTGGGTGTAGATGTGTGTTTCCTTAAAATTTAATTTTGAAACTTTTTCGTATTTTTTGATATTGAGGAAAATCGTTCAAGTCCTTCTTTTTCAATATGTGAAGTTTTAAGAACATTTTATATAAGTATAAAAAAATGATAGACGTCTCATTTGAAAGGTACAATCTTAAAAGTGAACAAAAGGAAAGTGATTTTTAAAAATTCGACCATTTGATAGGGCAAATAGGGTAAAACGACATGGTACAAAAAAATGCATTTCTTAAACGGAAAGTCCTAGAGAGTTGATTTTTTTTCTAATCGATAGACAAATTTGTTTCAAGAATGGCACAAGTTTTGAAAAAATTCTAAAAAATTTCAATACAGAGTTATAAACTGTTTTTTAAAACCTAAGCATGAGGTAGACCTTTGAAAAAGTGGTTATTATGGGTTAGGAAATTTTTTTATAGAAATTTTAGGTATACCATTGGAAAGTTTAAGAAAAAAAAAATTAGGCGTCTAAAAGGAATTTTTTTCTTAGGCCCTAATTTTCGAGATATGAATTTTCGAAAAATACCTGTTTTTTAAGGGTATTTTTGAGTGGTTTTATATTTTTAAAAATGTTTTTAAGCTTTCCAAAAATCTCAAACTTACAGGACTTATTGGTATTACTAACGTTCATGCATGTGAAAAAAATTGGATTTCTAAAATGGTTTTTGAGTGAATAACGTGAAGAACAATTTTTTTGTCTCAACATTTTTAACAGTTTTCATCCCTTTTTTTATGCATATATTTTTTATTTTGATACATAGATGGATAAAATCTGCAGAGTTAATAAAAAATTTGAAGGACTATATATGCCTGCTTTTCAATTTTAATCAATTTCTTAGTCAAAATTCAGAGATAACCGTAAAAAGATATCGTAATCTCAGTTTTACATTTCAACATGGTTTACATTAAAAAAAATGATACTTTGAAGAAATATTAGGCTTTGAGATGGTATAATTTGTTTGTAAACTTTTCAAATAGGTTAAAAAGGTTCAAAATGAAAAGAAAGGTATTTTTTGCGCCTTTTTTTGGTAAAAAAGTGATAATTTTTTCCACGCTCCACAGTACAGATAAATATAATTAAAGTCTTAATCTTAAGCTTAAATATCATACAATGAGATGGTTTTATCATTTCCACGGAAAAAAACCGTTACAAAGTGCGCTTTTTGATATATGGTTACCACATTGGAAATTTATTTTTAGGTTTAATGTTTAAATTGTTTGGTAAATATTTTTAATATGTGATAAATTTCGTTTTTTAAACGAATAATATACATAATAAAACTGTCAAGTTAAACTTTTAAAACGTAACAAACTTTGAGCGTTTTTATGCACAATAATGCATAATTTATAAATCATTTTCCTCTGAAAATTGAAAATAAAATGGTATAAAACCATTTATTACAATTAAAATAAAACCATGTTCCTTAATTTTTTAAATGAAGACAATAACAACATGAATTTAAAAATTCTATTTCATACATCAATATACAAAACTTTATTTTTACATCAGCGGCAATCATGGCGATAGGTTTTTATTTTTCAATCCCTTGCTTCATTTTTTGCTTCAAAAGGCATAAAATTTAAAAATTCGCACACATTTACAAAACCATAATTTTTTATATTCATTTATTATTTTATATTTTTTTATAAATCAGCTGGTAATGTCAAACCAGTTTTGTTTTCTTTCTTTATTCTGTATCCCCCCTACTTTTGAATTTTGTTCTATTCCTTCATTGCCTCCGTATCTTTCCCCTTTTTTATGTGGAATCCATTCACAGAATCTGCGAAATGAGCACTTGTGTCTAAACCGTACGGCGGCGCTAGTGTATTTTTTCCCCGTGAGATTACTATGGTTTTCATATACAAAGGTTAAAGTACGTTTTTTCATAACTTATTAAGCTCATAAAAAACGAATAGCTCGATAGAAAATTTTAAAAAAGCTTTTTTCTTACTATTTAGACCCCAAGGAACATTTTTGCATCAAAACATATGGAGTGCAAGACACTTCGAGTAGTGTCGCGTTCAAACGACCCGTGCCACCTCACCTCAAAAATCATAAAAAATATTTTTTTTTAATTCAGTGTAAAAATTGTTGGCTTTGAACTGTAGTTTGTTTGCCCAACGTATGCCCAGGATAGCCCAACTATCCTACCCTTGGTTTAAAAAAATAGTACGCATACACCGCAGTGACCTTTTTAATTTATGATTTCGAAAAGGTAAATCCACTGGTGTGGGTACATTTCGCCTCAAATGTTATGTATTTGACTAAGAATTCTTAATTGATTAAATGTAGTCCCTAGGGCCCAGTTCCGCAACAGTGAATTCCTTTGTGTACACGAAAAAACGTGTACATAAGCTTAAGAGGAAAACTCACACAGAAAAACTCACTCTTGCGCAATTGGACCTCTGCTGCTAAGAAGCTTAAGTTGATTTGTTTTATTTCACCTTAAAAACTACAAAATACAAATATTTTTTCAAGTGTAAAAATCATTGATTTTTTTGGTTCGACATTATGAGCACCCATAAAAGCTACATGCTTATCCAAACTTTTTTCAAAAGTTACAACAAAAAAATATAAAATGGTTTGTAAGGCGATTTCTTTTTCAGTGAATAGTACTTTTTTAGTACTTTCTCAACTAATCATGGTAATTCCAACAAAATACATCACTTTTTTTAGTTAGCCCATCCTTAGTTCAAAAATTAGATTGGTAATTTCAAAAAAGTTTTTGATGTGGTACGTCTTATATATAAATCGATAATTTTTGGTTTTTAAGGTGAAATAAAACAAATCAACTTAAGCTTCTTAACAGGAATGTTTTATGGACTACATTCAATCAAGTAAGAATCCTAAGTCAAATAAATAACATTTGAGGGGTAGCCCAAGTAACAATTTAGCTTTCATAAGGGTTAATGCAAGCTATTTTTTGGCTTTCATAACAAGAAGGACAGGTCTTATGCAAATCATTTTGGCGCATTTTACCGAAATTGCATAGGACTTTCCTTCACAGGTAATCCACAAGCTAATAGCTTGTGACAAATAGTTTAAAACGGCCTTACGGAGGTCTTCCTGCAGGGGGGTTTATCTAATGCACAAACCGGATTACTTGCGTAAGATGTTATAATAAGGCCTTATAGAAATTGTTGAAGGTGTTGTAGAAAATGTTGAATTTATGCATAAAAAAGAAAATTTATTGATTTTTATTTCATTTTTACTTGCGATATAGGTACTATAGGGCAAGTTTAGGATTCGTAAAAAAAATCGAACTCGAGATAACAATTTTACATGACATTACGATGATGGATAATGCCAAAAAAGTGGGTCCGGCAATTCTGTCTGTCTGTCTGTCTGTAAAAACCTCGAGCTACAGCCTAAACTACTAGAGCTATTTTCTTCAAACTTGGTAGTTAACAGTTTTTGGTGATTCCCTAGAGGAGAAATTGGAATTTTTTTTTTAGGACCAAAACTAACGGAACCTTTCATGTAACGGAAATACAAAAGTTAATTTTTTTCAAAAACGGCTCTAACGATTTTGATTAAATTTTTTGTGTGTAGTAAAGCACATAGAAGCTTTCTTTGGAAATAAAAAAAATATTTTTTCTACAGTTATTAACTGTACCTGCCATAGAACCGTTTTTTTGATTTATGAATTTCTCGTAAACTACAAAACAGATTTCGACCAAAATTTTTATACAGAAAAGTTTAAGCAATTATTTTTCAAAAAACACATTTTTGGATTTTTAAAAAATATTTCAAATTTTTTTTTTGAAAATTCAATTTTTTGAAAACGGGTCGGTGAAAAATTTTGAAATTCCGTTTTTAGGTATAAATTAATTATTTATTTGAAATGGCATACCAAGTTTTTTTTTTGAAAAATGTTAGAAAATTTTTATATGTAAAAAATTATTTAAAAAAAACCGCTCTAACGATTTTCGAAAATTTTTTTCTGAAAATTCCTTTTTATACAAGAAATAAAATGGCATACTTATTTTTTTGTAAAAGATCATATAAAACGGTATTTAATTATTTATAAAATCAGTTGTTATTTTTTTTTTCACCACTTATGAAATTCCGTGAAAATATCAAATTTTAAATTTTCCTTTATTTTTATGAATGAAAAGCTTTAACATTAGACTAACTTTTACCATAAGAGCAAGTACGTGCGACCCCAGTCGTGCAATTTATTTTTTATTTTCTTTTGATTTTTTCTGTTTTGCATTTTCTGTATATTATTTTAATTTTTTCCTATTTTGTTTTTTTCCCTTTTTTGGAAATTCCACTGCTTTTTCTGTTGTTCTGAAATTATGAGAATGTTATTTTAATTGAAAAATAACACATTTTTTTTTGTTTTCATCACATGGCCCGGCCAGGAATCGATCCCACGTACCTCTGCATACCAAGCCAGCACCATACCAGTAGACCATGCTCGAATATTAAAGATGAGTGGAAAATTGGGAGCTAATTGAAACCTCACATTAAAATGCAATGTTTTTTTTCTAATGCGTTACAAACATTGCATATCTTCAGGATAAAAACTTTGCATACTTAGCTGTTCCTCTTGGAATAGGTCTTATAGAACCTTCTGTCACTTGAAAATACAAGGCTTCTTTAGAACGGTTCAAACAGGTCTTATAAAGGTCTTCTTTAACTGATATTTACAAGGTTTCTTCTTAACACTTCTAGATAGCCTTAAGGAGACCTCCTTTCTTTCCAAAATGGATGTCTTACGTAAGTAAGCCTTAAACTAAACGTATACAAACTATAGCTTGTCGAATCGAACAAAATGGACCTTATGCAAGTAAAATTGTTACTTGGGAGTGTCAGTGGATTTACTTTTTAATAATCATTTTTATCAAAAAACTAAACCGACTTCCATGCCTAAAACTGGGTTTTATGGTTTTTCTAATAGTTCCAGTTAGTTATGGCCAGAACTGAACGAAATTAAAATGGGACAACATTGCAGCCACCAGCTATCCAATACAAAAAGAAATATCAAAATTGGTTCACTCAGTCCAAAGTTATGAGGTAAAAAAAAAACAAAACAAAAAATACAGACGAATTGAATACCTCCTCCTTTTTGGAAGTCGGTAAAAATTATGTAGGTATAAATTAAAACGGTCACTGTGGTGTATGTGTACTATTTTTTTTTGAGGTGAATACAAAAATAATGTTTCTATAATTTTTAAACTAAGGGTGGGATAGCGAAAATAAGAATTGGGCTATCCTGAGCTAACGTTGGGCAAACGAACCAGGTAGGTTTGAAAAAAGAATGTGCATTTGGGGTGCCAACTTCACATAACCAGTTATGATGGTGACATACACCAGTCTGAAATCTTGCCTTGATGATCCATTTATCTAGCGGGTCCAATGATTGATCCATAAAGAGAGAACTTCAATAACAAAAAGTGTAATACTGATACAACTTATTAACTAGCAGCCTACCCAATTTATTGAAGCATCCAAACGTTACCATTAAGACTGTAAAGTTAATATCCCTGCTCCCGATCTGTTCTTTGTTTATATAGTCTCTCCAGAAAATTCCTTTTAAAATTCTCAAATAGACCTGACTTAATAAATTTGTGGCAAACATTATAGAAGGCTTAAATTATTGGCACCTTTTGTATACCATCAGAGAAGCTACTATGTTATTTGAACTCTCAAGAAACAGAGGCTTTGATGATAAGCTGCTACAAACAACACTCAGCATAGTTGCACTACATATTGAAGAAGACACGAAAACGCAGTATCATAAACAATTCGATGCACTTTGTCGAAACGAACACAGAAGATGCTCTCTGGATGCAAAAAACAAACAAACCAAGTCACTGATGAGGAGTTAAGGCCAAATGCATATACATACACTTGGTCTGCTTGGAGCAAGGTCATCACTTCTCTTCTCAAAGGTGTCGTCGTCTGGTGGCTCTGATCAAAAACCAAAAGTATGTTTTTTCTTCGCAATGCCAATTGACCGTCGACATTTGGAAACTTGTCTCACAGTTGGGTGTCGAATTGAGTGAGTTTGACACGGTCTGTGTTGTGGAAGGAGTTGAGCGTCGTCTTTGCTCCTGACTGGTGGACGGACAGGGTGTACATTGTCGGTAGTGGCGTTTAAATTGAGTGGTTGTGTTGGCATCGTTTGATGTTGCAAGTCGGTACCACTGACAAGGCAGAGTACTAGTTGTCCATTTCGTCTCAAAGTCGAAAATGAATCTTTGTATGCTTATTAAATTGTTTTATAGACGCCGCACTTTACAAAGGCGGGGGCTTACAAAAAAATCACAGTGTAGCTGGTGCCTCTTTTGCTTGTCAAACGAACTCGAACTTGCATTACAAGACACGGAGTACAAGATCGAATGGAGGTTCGAAATTTCGTTGTGCATTTTAATGGTACACACAAATTCGGAATAACAAATGCAATGATTTTATTTTACATGCGATGGCATCTTTCTGCAGAGTAGCTCTAAGTGGGCAAGAGTGTTAAGTATGGAAGATTTATGGGCGTGTGGTTGGGATTGGGACACGTTGTCAAGGCAAACAATTGGCAGGCACAAATGCGTAAATCAAAACTTTTTGTGTTTGCAATTTTCTTGTAACATGCGTCATGTGATATTACAAGTGCGGTATAGTGCAGTGAGAACGAAGAAGTGTTCAATTGGATATTGCTGGAAGGAAAGTCAATCTATAGTTATGTAGTGGTATTGCAAAGGCGGTGTTGGCGGCACGGTCCGGTCGGCCGGCGTGTGAATTTGTAATTTATTGTCTTGGAGATATATTGTACTCATATGCATCTTCAAAGACAGCACTTGTCTCAGTACTCTTGTTGCAATAAAGGTACAAAAAAATGGAGAAAAGTATTCTTACATTATGGCGCCGAGCACTGACGACGCACGTATTCGCGGGGATTTATTTGAGTTGAAAAATTGATTAATTACGTGTGGGCTAAAATGAATCTTAGGTAGATATAATAGTATGGTACTCGTACTCGTATATACCGTGACCTGTGGGCATAGTGAAGAAACGCAATAATAGTTTTGAATCAAGCATTGATATGTACATAATTGTATAATCTTGAAATGCTTTAATAAATGTTTAAAAAAAAAGCTTTTCAACTTTTTTTTTTCTTTATTCCATCATTTTTGTCAAAAGATACAATTAAAAACTTTTTTTCGTATCAGAAACCGAAAAAATATATAATTTTTTTCCTGTGAAAAAATCTTTAGTTTTATGTTTAGTAGTTCGTTTGCCCAAAGTTAGTATAGGATAGCCTAATTTTTATTTTCGTTATATTGCAATTAGTTTAAAAATTATTATAGAAGCATTATTTTGTATTCACCTCAAAACTCACAAAAAAATATTTTTTTTTCGTTCAGTGTATAAATCATTGATTTATCACTTTGGTTCGTTTGTCCAATAGTTGGTTACGAAGGCCAACCAGTTTAATTATTTTTTGACGTGATACCGTCTTATAAATCGATGAACCATGGCAGCCACCACAAAAAAGTGACGCCATTTTCTAGCGTTACACTCTCGCTTTTTCGCAGTGCGGCAAAAAATTTAAATTCAAAATTAAAAATAAACTATCAGAGATACAAAAATCTCCTAAAGCTTATTTGAAAGATAATAATCTAAAGCCTAATCCAAATGAAGGATTTTTAAAAATTCCGTCATTTAATAGAGTAAACAGGGGTAAAACGGAAAGGAGAAATTTGGGCTAAAATCTAAACGCGTGGTCGTAGAAAAATGATTCTTTTTGTTGTAGATAGAAGAGACTGATTTAAGGATAACTGCATTTAAGACAAAAATTCTAAAAAATTCTGAAACTCCACTATAACCTTTTGTTTGAACGTTGATCAGGTGTTGTGTGTATGACAAAATGTTGATTATGGGTAGGGGAAATTTTTTTTTGACAATTCTAAAGGTGCCAAGTAAAAGATGAAAGAAAAAAAATTAGGTGTCTCATACGGATTTTTTTCCAACACTCTGCGTTTCGAAATATGAATTTTTGAAAAATACCTACTTTTTTAGGGGTATTTTTGGGTAGTTTTTGATTATTAGCTTTTTTT
This sequence comes from Episyrphus balteatus, assembly GCF_945859705.1. Classification (NCBI taxonomy): domain Eukaryota; kingdom Metazoa; phylum Arthropoda; class Insecta; order Diptera; family Syrphidae; genus Episyrphus; species Episyrphus balteatus. Next base: position 49,244,164 of record NC_079137.1, read on the forward strand.
TGGAGCGTTCAAAAAATCTCAAGTTATATGGAACTGATATATGTAGGACTGATAAATGCGCATACATGTGCAAAAAATTGGAATCGTTAAAAGAGTTTTGACTGAATACAGAGAAAAAATAAGTTTTTAAAAAACAGGTTTTTTGGCCATTTTTAACCGATTTTCATCGTTTTTTATTTTTAACTTTTTTTCTTTAATAGATAGAGGAATATTATATATTAAGTAATGATAGACCATGACTACGACTATATGTGTGTCAATCATTTTCGTAGACACAATTTTGAGATAACGGTAAAATAAAATTTTAGAGTTCAACAGGTTATAACTTTTTACCAAGAGCAGATAAAAATTTGATTAAACATGTATGAGCATCCTGATACAATTGCCTTTCATTTGGTATATCACACATAACGCTAGACTAACTACAAGCCACACAATGTTAAATCAAGAAACTTGCGAAAAACATCAAACCACCAGTGGAGATCTGTTGCGCTATGAACAGTCACCAGTGTAGTCACGGAAGTACCGCACATGGTTGACTTTAAAAAATTCTAACTTCTCTTGTAGGCATCTTTGAAATGAGATTGATACGTCATTTGAAAGGTGAAACAATAAGCTTTCAGATGGTATAAAATTTTTTTATAGGTTTTTAGGGAAAAAATTCATTTAATAGCATGAGAGCATAAAAATAAATGTTTTGTTGCTTTTTTTGATGAAATTTCATCGAGTTTAAAAAATTCTAGCTCTTTTTGTAGATGTCTCATGGACTTGATCTATATATATATTTTTAGCTAATACAATAAGCTTTCAGATGGTGTATAGATTGTTAAACAAAAAAATGGATTTAATAGCGTGAGAAGATAAATTTACATGTTTTCTTTGATTTTTTGATGAAAATGATTGTTTTAAATAAATTATTTTAATACTTTTTGCTCATTGTGAAAATTTAAAAATGGTTTTATTATTTAGAAGAAATATTTGGCTTTTTAATGGAAAACATTTTTTTGTGAGCTTTTAAAATAAAAAAAATTAATATAATGAGAAAAGAAAAAAATTTATTTTTTTTTAGCTTTTTCTTGTAAATTATGATTGTTTGAAATAAATAAACGCTTCAAATGGCTCATTTTAAAAGCACACAACCTGTTTTCTTACGACGTTATCACGTAAAATCATCGTCCGGAAACCGGCTTTACAGACAAACTCTTTTTTTTTAGAAAAAAATAGTACGTATACACCACAGTGGCCTTTTTAATTTATTATTTAGAAAAGGTAAATCCACTGGTGTGGATTTGACTTAGAGTTCTTACTTGATTGAATGTAGTCCACACAACATTCCTGTAAAGAAGCTGAAGTTGATTTGATTTATTTCACCTTAAAAACAATATATTTTTTCAAGTGTAAAAATCATCGATTTTTTTGGTTTGTCATAATATGAGCACCTAGAAAAGCTACATATAGCAAATAACAGCAGCATCCCAGCAACTAGACCTCCAAGAAACATTTGGTTTTCATTTATGAATAGAACTTAAATTGACCCTTCTTTTGATGCGTCACTCAATGCATTTGGAGGAAATTTTGTCCAATTAATTTTTTTTCGGCAATGATTTTCTCAACATATAGTCTAAGAGCCGGCAGCATATTTTGGCAGTTTTGATATAACCGAAATTCGAGTGTGCACATATCTAGATATGCACCACAGTATGTCAACGGAAAAAGTCTGGCAGTGATCTTTTTCAGCTTTCCCTTGCCAGACGCATCCAAAGTGCAGCAAAAAATCAACTTTTGGCGTTTTGGTATAACCGAATAAATGATACACCAAAAAATCATAAAAAATCCCCTGATTTCGAAACTGTGGGTACCGCAAGTTTCTTTTTCAGCTTTCCCCCGCCAGACCGCTTTAAAGCATTTTTAAGTGCATTTTTCTAATAAAAAACCTTATTACTTATTTTCTGTTAGGTATAACCGTATGATGGTAACAAATTAAAATTCTATGTCTATTCCTGGTTTAGAAAATATAAGTTTAAGCCAGATATTTTTCAGCCTTCGCTCTGCCAGACGCCTTTAAAGGTTTCCCAAACAGGTTTTTCCATACAAAAAACACCTAGTTTCTATTTTTGAAATAATATTTTTTTGTTTAGAGTAACCATATGATGGCCAAATATTAACTTTCTCTGCCTTTTCCTGATTTAGAAAATGTAAGTTTAAGCCAGTTTTGTTTCAGCCTACCCTATGCCAGACGCCCTAAAGGTATCTCAATAGTACGGGAAAGTTAGATTTTGCTATAGGTATGAGGGTGTGGGAAAAAATCCAAAATGAATTTTGACTTCAGGGCTCGAAAGGCATAAAGACACGAGTTTTAAACCACATTTTGTACAATCGCACCAAGAGTCATTTGGCCGCCTTTTTTTTTTAATAAAAATTTTAGTTTTTCACATAACTCGCGTATTTTTGAACATACGAAAAACAATGTATGACAAACTTGAAATAATTTAATTTTCTACAATATATGTATATATATATGTCAAAATGCATTTCGGATTTTTTCCCACACCCTCATATAGCAAAATCTAACTTTCCCGTACTATTGAGATACCTTTTAGGGCGTCTGGCAGAGGGTTTTTTATTAGAAAAATGCATTTCAAAATGCTTCTAAGGTCTGGCGGGCCGAAAGCTGAAAAAAACTTCTGGTACCCACATTTTTGAAATCAGGGGATTTTTTATGATTTTTTGGTGTATCATTTATTCGGTTAATACCTAGCAAAACGCCAAAAGTTGATTTTTTGCTGCACTTTGGATGCGTCTGGCAAGGGAAAGCTGAAAAAGATCACTGCCAGACTTTTTCCGTTGACATACTGTGGTGCATATCTAGATATGTGCACACTCGAATTTCGGTTATATCAAAACTGCCAAAATATGCTGCCGGCTCTCGGTCTAATATATTCGCCTCTGAGTTCAACAGATTTATTTTTCAATTGTTTCATATCTTTTATTGATTCCAAGATTTTGACTTTTTTTTATCTTAAAGATGCATCTTAATTTATATTCATCATAATTTATTTGTAGTAGTAGTAGAAAATTGACCTGTAAACAAAATACACAATGTAGTTATAATACAATTTTACTGCTAGCTTTTTTATTCTTAAGTTTTTTTTAGTCTATTATATATCTATATTTATGTATCTAAAAATCTTTTTAATGCCTCCAGTTCTTTCATAGTAATTTTTTTTGTCCTATTCTCATTTCAGTTTAATGGGGTCACCCCAGGTTATCATGGGACAAGCTATCATGAGACATCATACGACAAGTTATCATGAGCAACCTATCATGACGCAACTGATCATGATCATACGGTTTGATTCGAACAAATTCATTTTTAGTTCATTCTATTTGACTCCTCCTTTTTTGGAAGGACTTCTATTTGGTGGTTGTTTTTCTTTATTTATTTTTTATTTTTGAGGTTTAGGTTTATTTTTTTTTTAGACGGAATTTTGCGTTGATTGATATGTGCGAAAGGTGTTTGGTTTTTTGCAATTTTTTTGTGTGTTTTTTTATGAAGGGAATGAGAAGTAGGTAGGGACATAGTTTTTTTTATCTTCTATATAGGATGTGATTATGTACCTTACCGTTTTTTTATGAATTTAGGGTGTGTGGTCTAGGTGGTTTTCGTGGGAAGGAAAGACGTATGGTGTATTAAGTATAACTATATAGAGCGAGGGAGAAAAAAATGTGTCAAGATCTTTATGCTTGCTTTTTTTTGCATGAACAAAATGAGAGGTAACATATGTATATAAGTAGGGATATACTGATTTTTTTTGCATTGTTTTCCTTTCTATGTGGGTTATTGCAAATATTTTTTTATGATTTTGGGGTGTGTGGCTTAGAAAAAATCATTCGAGACGTATGGTGTGGTGTCTATTGTGTATATATAGAGTGAGGGAGAGAAAAATGTGCCAAGATCTTTATTCTTGCTTTTTTTTTTTGGCATGCAGAAAATTATATGGGTACATAAAACATTATATACAAAGGGATATACCTACTTACCTGTTGTTGATTGGATTATTGCATTTATTCTTTTTATGAATATGGGGTTTGTTTGTTTATGGTTTAGGTTTTTTTTTAATTCGGTGACGTATGGTGGCAAGTGTGTGGGTATATTAGGATAATGAGAAGAGAGGCAGAGAGGGAAAGATAGGTACCTATGTGCAAAGATTTTGATTCAATTGGTTTGGTTGATTGTAGGTAGGTAGGTACATAGCATAGGTACAGTAGCGAGCAAAAAAAATGCAAACGAAAAAGGTTAAAAGAGTTTTACATGATAACTAAGTCATTTTACATCGTTATGCTACCAAATTTGGCACACAATATTGAAAATGTTTTATTTTCACGAAACAGAGTCGATTTGTGGAATATCTTACTTCAAGACAATTATTTGGTCAAAAGTCTGCCTAAATATGCGTTTTTAGCCGAGCAAAAAAAATGCAAATGTGTAAAAAACAATAAAGTATAATGATTTATTCATTTTTTTTGTTTATGTTTTTGGTTTTTTAGGTTCATATTTTATTAATATTTTGTTGGGAACTCTTTATTTAAAACAAAGGCGCGGATTTTTTTGGTATTGAGTCTATTAAAGACTATCATAAATGTTATGGTATTTGTTCACATTCTGATCAAATTTGCTCCATCAGAACTTTGCATTTTGAATGCTTTCGCTTTCTAATCACCCGATCTACAAGATCCTACAAATTTTCTGTGGTATTGGGGTCTGAAGATCGCGTTAGACACTTCAGAACAGCGAAATTGGTCATTTTCAAAAAGCTTTTTTCTAACCGGCTGGTGTTTTTCGGGTCATTATCTTGTGTAAACAAGCTATTTATGAGGCCAAACTTTGCGCAAGACGACCGGAAAAAAAACCTTACAAAATTTCAATTAATAGCAGAAAGCGGTTTGATTTCGCGAAGTGCCATATGCATTGGACAAGTGAAAAAGTGAGGTAGGATTTTTTTTAGCAATGAGAGCAAGTTCAACTTGTTCTTGTCAGATGGCTTTCACTGTCTGTGAAGGCCTCTAGGATATCGATATAACCCTATTTATCAAGTTCCTGCTATTAAACACGGAGGAGGTGTGGGGTAAGTATAAAATATTCATGAAAAGAAATTAATAGTAAGTTTTTGTTTAGGGTTTGTTTTCTTGAGAAGTGTGTCACTTGTGCCAAATGAAAAGAATAAATCGGATGAATGCAGAAATGTGCAAGGACATTGTGGAAACCCATATGTTCCACATTTTTAGTCCAATATCCCCGAAAACAGCTTGTTTACACAAGATAATGACCCGAAAAACACCAGCCGGTTAGAAAAAATCTTTTTGAAAATGACCAATTTCGCTGTTCTGAAGTGTCTAACGCGATCTTCAGACCCCAATACCACAGAAAATTTGTAGGATCTTGTAGATCGGGTGATTAGAAAGCGAAAGCATTCAAAATGCAAAGTTCTGATGGAGCAAATTTGATCAGAATGTGAACAAATACCATAACATTTATGATAGTCTTTAATAGACTCAATACCAAAAAAATCCGCGCCTTTGTTTTAAATAAAGAGTTCCCAACAAAATATTAATAAAATATGAACCTAAAAAACCAAAAACATAAACAAAAAAAATGAATAAATCATTATACTTTATTGTTTTTTACACATTTGCATTTTTTTTGCTCGGCTAAAAACGCATATTTAGGCAGACTTTTGACCAAATAACTGTCTTGAAGTAAGATATTCCACAAATCGACTCTGTTTCGTGAAAATAAAACATTTTCAATATTGTGTGCCAAATTTGGTAGCATAACGATGTAAAATGACTTAGTTATCATGTAAAACTCTTTTCACCTTTTTCGTTTGCATTTTTTTTGCTCGCTACTGTAGGTAGGTAATTCTTTTCTGTCAACGCGAAAGGGATTTTGTGATTTGATTTTTTTATGCTGAACAGAATGAGATGTAGCATGAAGGTACCTAGTTAGGTGTGTAGGTACTTATATAGTTAATGCTCTTGTTTAATGATTCAAGTGATAAATAAATTGATAAAAGTTCAAATTAAATATTAAAAAATTAATCATTTTATAAAAGTTTTAGTGAATCGAAACTTAAGCATTTAAGTTCAACATAAATCTTTCTGTGACAGTTTAGGCAGAGGAAAAAGTAGAGAATAAGAGTTTATGTTCAACATAAATTATTAAAGTTACCATTCAGCAAATGACCCTTAATCGTTAAGAATGATGATAGGTAGTTGGCATCCGTAATAGGGTTAGGGTTGTCTGGTAGGTACCTATACTAGGTTGATGAGAGAGAGGAATAAAAAACTATCGTAGATATAGATAGGTACCTACTGTTAAGACTAAGAATAGGCACCAATCGGCAAAAATATTTTTAATGGTTTAACCCTTTCGAACCCAAGCTATGAAAATCAATATTAAAAAATGTTTTTTCGGTATTATCGGGTCAAAAACATCACAACTACGAGATATGAATAGCAAAAAGTTATTTTCCAAAATAATAAATAGCAAAACTAATGTGTTATTCTCATGTTACATGTAAGTAACATGCACTGCCTATGACCACCAAAAAACGTCGGAGAACTGAGAAAATAACTTTTTATGAATCTATAATGTATGCTACTTAGTTTAAGGTAAAACTTATTCATAGAATAGTTAAATTTGTAAAATATGTTTTAATAGAATCTTTAAGTGAAAAGATTCATACACTTTTTCGGTTGAAGGTATATTTGACTCTACGTAAAGAAAATATTGCTACTCGTAAGGTTTATACTACTTTTAATTTGTTCACCATAATTTTCTTGTAAAAATTACTTTACGGATCCAAGAAATGTTCAATACGTAAGGTAAAATTTACTTAAAATCTAGGGCTTTTTACTTTAATTACCTTACTAGTCATATGGAGTATAAAATACTAGATTAATTTTTCTCCGTGCACGAAAGGTATTTGAAATAATGATTATGTTATTAGAGTGCAACAGTAAAATAACTTGACATGTTTATGCCAAATTTTTGATTTAACTTAGTTTTTTTGGTTTCTTTGTTTTTTTTTTTAGAAAAATTACAGATTTTTAAATTTCAATACACTGTTTACTTACCAAAAAAACACGAAATTTAAAAATAATTTTTCTCGTCACCTAAAACGTTTTGTTGGGCATATGAGTATTGAATAAATAATAAAACTACATACTTTGTTTTCAAAATACCTTCGAAATCTTTGTCAATTTTTGAACCTGTACTTAAAAGAAGATATTTCAACCTTTCAACATTTACATAAAGTATGTATTTTTAATTAAAAACTTAGACTTCATAAGCTCAAGAATTTTAAAAATAGTGTTTTTTAAGCATACTTTTGAACTAAAAAATGTGGTTGGAATATAAAAGTTTTCTAATTTTTCGGATAAAAGCATTATTTTTTAAATTTTTTCGTCAATTTGGTATTTAGTTCCATAGTTTGTGTTTGTCAGGTTGAAAACTACAGTAAGAAGTTTTTTTTCGAATAATGAACCCAGATAAATTTCAAAACTTTTAAGGAACTGTGGCCACAAGCCATAACCACCTAAGCCGAGTTAAGAAAACGAGGAATTAACGATTTTATATTGCCTCCCTAGGGTAAACCTGCGCTCGCATAATTTATTTGATACAAAAAAATATTATTGCAAAACAATCTTAGTCGAGTTAAGAAAAATTTCAGCTGATAGTGCAGCAAATTAATAAATGGCAAGCATTTTAGTGAGATGATCTCTAAAAAATCCTATCTCGACTTAGGCGGTTATGGCTTGTGGCCACAGTTCATTTTATTATTACAAATTTTCAATTTACTATTACAAATTTTTCAAAATCATTTAAAAAAAGATTAAAATTAAAATAAAAAAAAAAAAAAAACAGCTCTCACAATTTTTATTTAGAGAATATTCTTTTTAGAAGTTATTTACAGTAGATACCTAATAAAAAACCCTGACTTCCTCGGAAACGCCTTAAATGATTTCAACGAAAATGTTCCCATAAAATCGTTAAAGAAATCTTGATATCAAAATTAGGAAAAATTATGAAGACTCGTTTTATTATTTTTTCTTCTTGAAAAACCAATGTATTCAAAATGATATGCAACGAATTTTGTATCTGTCCCGGGTTTCGCTCGTAGAAATATGGTCACCGTAACTATAATGCTCTTCAATAAAAAAAAAAAAACTTTTTTAAATTTTTGGAAGATTGTTATTCTCCTTGATAAGAAATGTTAAAAAGCATAAATCAAGATCATAAAATCCTTCAAACTAAAGAAAAACAAAAACATTAATTTTTATTCAATCAAAACACGATTTTCCATTCGTTAAACCAAAAACCAAACAAAAAAAAAAAAAACTCTTCATCACTGACACTCACGATGACATGTTATGTTTCCTTTTTGCCTGTATTCCATCCAAAAATCTATATACATATGTATCTTAGTTTGCAAAAAGTTGCAGCACATCATGTTGCGCAAGTTAAAAAAAATATCAATAACAATCACATTTCCTTCCCCAGTGCATACATAGTATATCGCATCAAAAATTGTATGTTGTAACATTGCAAATGAAAAGGAAAGCATGATGGTACCTTATTGCTATAGCATATCTACATACAAACATATACTAAACGAGATGCATGTACTGCATGCTTTAAAGATGCACTGATAGATCTCCTTATTTTTTTTTCTCCATGCAACAGCAGCATCAGCATCAACTAACGACAAAAATTGAATACCAGATCAATAATATGTATATCTTATCTGTGCCTTAAATCAAAGTCAGGACAGAAGGTGGCATCTTCGATTCCCTACGTTCAGTACACTGAACTTAAAAACTGTGTTAAATATTCCACTGTTATGTCAATAACATTATCCTCTACTAAAAATGATTTGTTTTTGTTTTTTTTTTGTTTAATTAGTGATATCTTCTTCCTTCTTTATCTCAGAGCCTGGTGGTTATGCCTTAAGAACTTCAGCAACAATATATTTCGTTAAAGAAGCATAGAGTTTGCTGAACACTTTGAGGCCTTACTCACGGTAAACTGTTATACTTGTTATTAATTGCCATATCGCAGCAATTCTAAGAGTTATATTTTGAGAAATGCCAATCTATGACTCTTCCATATTAACATTTTAGCTTCTATAAAGATTCTGTAAGTCCTTATGGAAGCTTTATAGAAGCCGAATTTTTATTTGTAGTTGAAACAGATACAGTAGCGAGCAAAAAAAATGCAAACGAAAGAGGTTTAAAGAGTTTTGAACAAGATCTAAGTTACTAAATTTGGCATATTGAAACTGTTTTATTTTCATTAAACAGAGTCAGTTTGTGGAATATTTTACTCCAAAACCATTATTTGGTCAAAAGTCTACCTAAATATGCGTTTTTAGACGAGCAAAAAAATGCAAATGATTTTATTGTTTGCATTTTTTTTGCTCGCTACTGTATATACTTGGAAGATATTTCTCACTCCATTCCCAAATCAGTGACATGCTTAAGTTGGGCATTTTTCTCTAAGTGTACAAATGAATGTTTGTTTATTTTTTTTATATACATATATATTTTAATAAAATTTATCGAGGGAAAGTAAAGGTTGTCACATCTCTGGTACACCTCCTTTCAACTCAAGATCTTATAGTAAGAAAACAAAAACAAATACAAAAGCTGTTTGTTTACTTAAAACTTGAACAATACAAGAGTATACGACGAAGAAGTATCATCGAACGGATCACCATCAAAAGAGTGATAGTGTCGTCAGAATCGTGTCGGGACAAATTCATGTCAACACTAACTAGCTACAGCTACAGCTGGCATTAAGTTAGTATATCTTTTGTGTTGGTTTAGTTCACAAAGATGTACAACTTATACCTTCTTCACTTTTTCTTATTTCGAATATTACATGAACTGAACAAACTGTGCCACGAAAAAGCGTACACTGTTTGTATATATATTTATTTTCATCGTGCAAATTTGTTTAGTTTATTTGCAGCTACTTAAGTAAATATTTGAAGTGTGATTTAGCATCTATATGAGTGTAGGTATGTATGAGAAAAATGACGTCTTGAAGTGAGCCAGCATAGTTTTTTAGATTTTAGTTTTTTTTTTTAATAAATATTCTCTGAGAAGACTGCAAAAATGTATAATGAATTTTAAGAAAAAAGTCATCTTGATATGACATTTACATATTTTGTTTTTTTCTTGCAGTAATCTTAAGACCTTCAGAGAATATATCACCCGGATATTTAAATTAAATAAGAATCATTAAACAACAAGACTTGTTAACATGGTAATTTTCTTGATTAAGTTGTAGAAATTGAAATAAATGTTGCATCTCTTGTTAAAATTAACTGGTCACTGTGGTGTATGAGTAATGTTTTTTTTTTTACAGCAAGTTTATAGGTCTATATATCGAGCTAAAGATAACAATTAGAGATGAATTAGAATGCAAAAAAACGGGGTCTTGAAATTCTGTTTTTAAAACTTAAGTCATTTAATTAAATATGCTAAATAGTAGTGAAAGGAGATGGTAAAAAAAAATATTATTTTTTAAAAGGTGGGTTGTAGAGAGTTGAATTTTTTTAAGTCTAAAGATAAATTTAATACAAAAATGAAAAAGCTGTATAAAATTTCAAAGCCAAGTTCTGAACGGTTTCTTAAAACAGAAAATGAAAAAAATCTTCGATAAAGTTCTTATTATAAAAAGGCAAAATTAATATAAAATATTTACAATTTGAAAGAAGCCACTGAAAAGATAATAATAAAAACAAATAAGGCTTTTAATATGGATTTTTTTTAAGGCCTTAAATTTTTAAATATGACTTTTTGAAAAACACTTACCCTAAAAAAGTTTTGTTCGCCGGTTTTGAATTTCAGAATATTTTAAAACATGAAAAAAAAAATTCAAGCTTACAGAAGTTATATGGATTAGTCATGCGCATGTTTCTAAATTTGTGGATTTCTTAAATCATATTTGACTGAAAAACGGGAAAATAATTTCTTGTACCCCAAAGGAGAATGCCCAAAATTATATGGAGGACAAAACAGAGCAAATTAAAGTGGGACATATATGGCTTGAAAGGGCACCAACCCTAGATTACAAATATGAAATGGCAAAATGTGCATTTTGCATAAAAACAAGCAAACAGCGGCATGTAAAAAAAAAAATTCATGTGTGCAACTCACACGTGGTTGAAGTGAAACCTTAAAAATCATTTTTCTTGAAAAAAAACTGCACAATTAAAATTTTCCTGAAGAATAAGGCCATACTTTAATTTTTACAATGCGCAAAAAGTATAAAAATAATTTATCCAAAACAATCATTTTTCATGAAAAAAGGCAAAAAATAAATCTTTTTTCTCTTCTAAAACAATTTTTTAAAAAGACAACATATAATAAATTCTATATCATCTGAAAGCTTTTTATTTCACCTTTTGTATGATGCTTCAATTATATTGCTACGATGCCTACAAAAGAAGTAAGAAGAAGGTGGCTGGTTATCAGCAACAGATATTCAAGTACGACACGTTTTAGTTTTCAAAAGTAGGTACTTGAAAAATTATTGCATAATGTTATGTATGTTCATGTTCAAGTAAAGTTCCGCAAAAATTATAAAATAGAAGAAAAGTTGAAGTTAATCCCTGCCTCTACTTTTAGTTTACTCATTTCTTACTGCAAATACTCTCAGAGGATAAATAATTTTTTTGACTAGCTACGAGTGGATACACTTTTTCTTCAAAGAAAACAGAAATATGTTTCAATTGCATCAAACCTGGCCAAGCCTTTTTTCATGAAACAAATCTTATTTTTAATTGCGTAACGTAAATGTGTGTGGCACACCGCTATTAAACAAGCCTCCTTCCGTGTTTAACATCGTATGACCTTTTGTGCTGTCTTGAGTTGTCACCTAATCCAAAGCTCAACAACGACGAAACCAACAATGGTTAAGTGTTTAACTGTCAACGGGGCTCAAATGCGGTTGTATGTTTTATCTATTTGTTCCGCAAATAGTGTCAATTCGTGTCAAGTGGATACACGCGCCTTTTTTCTTGATCTCTCTGCATTTTAATGGACATGCTGCTGCTGGCTGCTGTGCATTAAGACCAAACATCCGGATATGGAAGAGTGTCCTCGAAAGATTTGCAATGCAACAAATTTTTGTGCGGCAATTAAGTAATTCATCATTCAGCCTCTTGTGCTCTTGACGTGTAAATATAGGCAAGTTACCGTACGCGTCTTCATCTTCAGCTTGGTTATGGATAATAAACAGTGAAAGGCCAGTTACCTTAAATTGCAAAAAAAAAAAAAACACAAAAGAAACAAATACTATAAAAACTGAATTGCAGCATCCACACATGATCTACAGTCAGAATATAACCTTCTAGCAATAAATGCTATAAAAATGAAAGTGAGTCTTCTTCAATCTTGTGTCAGGCAGGCAGAGCTATAATATGCTTGCAATAACGATAGATAAATCTTAAAAAAGAAGAAGTAGCAAAAAAAAAAAACAAAACAAAACTTCACGATCGACAACGTACTGTGTTCTACGTGAATGAATGTCAAAACGAATGGAACGATTTTAAATAGCTTTGTGGTTTTAATGAGGTCAAAATAAGAACGAAAGATGTGAGATGAGTGATTTGCAGTTTATGATTAGAAAATTTGAACACAAAAAATTGGCATTCTAATTGCTGTGTGGATTCTATGCGGAGAGTTGTAAAATTTTCAATTAGAACTTTTAATGCAAACTGACAGCTTAACAGGCGGATGATTGGTAAATTATGAAAATGAAGATACAATTTTTACCATTTACCCTTTTTTTTGCATTTTTTGTTGTTTGTTTTGGATTGAAAAATGGTTAATCTTGATGATGTGATCATCAGAATAAGAACTTTGCTTCCGTTAGTCCACAAACCTTTAGGGATAAATTAGAATATTTGACTGAAAAATCTAGTTTTAAAGGTCTACTCAAGATTTAAAGACATTTTTCAGCTGAATTAGAAATAAGGTCGAAAAACTCCACGAGCAGGTCTAAGTTTTGAAGTCGAGAGAAATAATGTGAGAAACTTCGACATCGGACGACTACAATCGCAAGAGATTTCCAGTTCTTTTTCCGATCGGAAAGATTTAAAAAAAGCAATCCAAGAGGAGAAGAATGAAAGAAAGTTATTGAATATCATTGCATTTTATTGTTCCTTGAAGTCCAAGGTTTGTTACGAACTAACCTTTTTATCACCCCCTTCCTGCTTAAAAGGTGTTTACTGTGACGAAGTGCACTCTGCTATAATCTCGAAGGAGTGCGAATCAGGGTTAAAACCTTGCTCCGATCGGAGCAAATTTGCTCCACTTTTGAGGGAAAAAAATAATCTACTCCAACGCTCCGATTTTTCAGGATTTACTCCACTTTTTCCACACAGAAAAATCGTTTCTTGAACTAACTTTGCTAACCAGATTGGAATGTTTTAGATCGAAATTGTATTTATTTTAGAATTGCAAACACATTTTTGAACCACCACTTGTATTAATGAGGCTAACAAAACAATATAAAATGGTCCAAGGTAAAGGAGATGGGGCGTTTTTGGGCCATGAGCGTACATTAATGAGACTAGTCTCCAAATGAAGCTGAAGGTTAGTATATTCAGTCTATGAATTTTTGAAGTTATACTTCTTATGGGAGGGTGGGTATGAAAATTTACTTTTTGACAAGAATGTCAAAGGGATTATGACGCGATCACCCTGGGTAGCAGGGCTGTCGTTTCACCTTTAGAGTAGGCAGTACTTTAGTATTTAAAAATGTAGTACGCCGCAGTACGGCAAACATAAAACACACAACACGTTGCAAGTTACATGTTTCATGTGGCAAGTTGCATGTGGCAAGTTGTATGTGGCAAGTTGCGTGTGGCAAGTTGCATGTGGCAAGTTGCATGTGGTAATTTCCATGTGGCAAGTTGCAAGGGTTGCAAAAAGCTCACAATTCAGCTCAGCTCAAATTTGAGCTAGGTACCATAGCTTAGCTCATTTGAGCTGAGCTGAAAGTGAGCTGAGCTGAAAGTGAGCGCCCCAACTTCCAACGCCTATATCTCAGAATTTTGAAAAAAATGAAAAAAAAATTTTTGATGCCAAAAGGTAGCGGGGACTCTAACCTACATTTGGGTACAACTCTCATTCTTGTAGGTCTACGCGTTCTCAAACCGGGAGAACTTAAAAGTAAAAAAAAAAATAGGCACGATTCTGAAAAAATAGGCATGATGTGGCGGTTTAATATGGAAGGCGATTTTTTAAAAATCTGATAATGTGCAAAGCGTAGGCCCATGACACAAGCTATCATTTGGCATCACTCCCAAAAATTGATCTCAAGCGGTTTAATTTCCAGGAGCGTTCAAAGATTCGGGGATTTTTCGAAAAAAAAATTTACCCCAACTTTCAAACGCGATTTTCTCGGAATTTTGAAAAAAATCGAAAAACAGGATTATACCACAATCGGGTAGCTGAGAATATAAGCTTTCATATGGCACCACTCCACTGTCTCTAGATCAAAGCGTTCCAACGACTATATCGCGGAATTTTGAAGAAAATGAAAATAAAATTTTTTGATGCCAAAAGGTAGCGGGGACTTTAACCTACATTTGGGTACAATTCCCATCCCTGTAGGTCCAGGCGTTCTCAAACCGGGAGAACTTAAAAGTAAAAAAAAAATAGGCACGATTCTGAAAAAATAGGCATGATGTGGCGGTTTAACATGGAAGGCGATTTTTTAAAAATCTGACAATGTGCAAAGCGTAGGCCCATGACACAAGCTATCATTTGGCATCACTCCCAAAAATTGCTCTCAAGCGGTTTAGCTTCCAGGAGCGTTCAAAGATTCGGGGATTTTTCGAAAAAAGATTTTACCCCAACTTTCAAACGCGATTTTCTCGGAATTTTGAAAAAAATCGAAAAACCGGATTATACCACAATCGGGTAGCTGAGAATATAAGCTTTCATATAGCACCACTCCACTGTCTCTAGATCAAAGCGTTCAGCTCCCAGAAGTTTTTTCGCGCCCCCAACTTCCAACGCCTATATCGTGGAATTTTGAAGAAAATGAATAAAATTTTTGATGCCAAAAGATAGCGGGGACTCTAACCTACATTTGGGTACAACTCCCATTCCTGTAGGTCCACGCGTTCTCAAACCGGGAGAACTTAAAAGTAAAAAAAATAGGCGCGATTCTGAAAAAAAAGGCATGATGTGGTGGTTTAACATGGAAGGCGATTTTTTAAAAATCTGATAATGTGCAAAGCGTAGGCCCATGACACAAGCTATCATTTGGCATCACTCCCAAAAATTGCTCTAAAGCGGTTTAGCTTCCAGGAGCGTTTAAAGATTCGGGGATTTTTCGAAAAAAAAATGTACCCCAACTTTCAAAACCGATTTTCTCGGAATTTTGAAAAAAGTCGTTAAGCGTATACCGTACGTTCTGAACCGCACAACATGTGTAAATTTCACAGAATAAATTGAAAACTACATGGACGCAAGGAGGATGAAAGAATTAATTTATTGTTCACTTGATAAAAATGTAAAAAAAATAAGTGGGGATTAATTACTTAATAATAGAAATTAAAAATATCAAATGAAATTCATTTACATAAAACTGAATGAGAAGTATAACTTCAGTCGCGTGTACATGTGTACACACACTCTTTTTTTTTTCAAATCGTAAGTCAGGGTCTTGAGATACAAGGCTCCAAAGTTCGCAAAAATGTATAATGAAATGCAAATATCATGAGAACTACAAGTGGTATATTGATGTTTTTGATGTCAAATGAAAGGTAGTTTTAGTGCCTTTTAAACAATATAAAATACATATTACACAAAACAAAGAAACGGCGAACAAATAAAGAAAAGTAAAATGTTATTTAAAAAAATCGATTTTTGTTCAAAATATTTGTTTATTTTCAATTTAAATATGCTTGCAATGAACACGCAGGTGTAGTTATAAAACTGTTTGAATTTTTTAGAATGCGGATTAGAAGCTTGTTTATTTGACCAAATTATGTTAGAGAGACATAAAAACTATAATTTCTTGTGATGAACTCGGGGCTACACTCACTTGTTTACTAAAGAAGATTTTCGATAAATATACTCTTGTCCCAGTTTTAGTTTAAAATATATTTCTTGGAGTTTTTTGAAACTATAATAAACTAAGATAAGTTCTTTAAAATTAATTAAAATGTTATTAAATACAATAAACCAATGTTCTAATAAAATTGTTCTTTACAATAACAACATCAACAAGGAACATTCGTTCCTTTTCTATAAGTCTACTACCAAGTTTTTTTGAAAAGTGTATTAACCGATTGGTTTTCCCCACATGACATAATTTGGTCAGATAAACAAGCTTCTAAACCGGTTCTAATCGCATTCTACAAAATTAAAACAGTTTTATAACTACACATGCGTACGTGTCGATTGCAAGCATATTTAATTTGAAAATAAATGCCATTAATTTAAAAATAATTGCCATTAATTTCGAACATGAATTGATTTTTTTCTTCGTTTTGTGTAATATTTATTTTATATTGTTTAAAAGGTTAGTCTTTAACTACATAGTACTTAAAAACCTTTCATTTGACATCAATATACCTCTTGTAGCTCTCATGATATTTAAGACCCTGACTTAGGTACGATTTGAAAAAAAAAAAAAAATGCATAGATTGAATATACTAACCTCCAGCTACATTTTGAGACTAGTCTCATTAATGTACGCTCTTGGCCCAGGTCCCATATAATTTTGCCCCATCTCCTTTATCACAAAATAGTTCTTTTTTATAAATTGAATTGACTTTAATTTAAGACTTAATTATTTTGTATCAAAAAAAAGTTCCTAAAAGGGTAAAGATTTTTTCTTGTTTCAAATCTACTCCCGAAATCTTGCATTTACTCCACTTTTTTTTTCAAATTTGCTCCAATATTTCATGACCGAGGTTCGATACCTGGTGCGAAGTAACAAAATTAGACGACAGGTGGTCGTTCGTGGCCCACAGGAGTTCTAACCAAACTTAAGAAAATAACTTAAAAAAGTGACAGATAGGTGCCCAAATAAATGAAGAAAACTATTGGTTTACCAAACCCTTTCGAACCCAAGCTATGAAAATCAATATTAAAAAATGTTTTTTTTTTTCAGTATTATCGTGTCAAAAAACATCACAACCAAGAAATATGAATAAAAAAAAGTTATTTTCCAAAATAATAAATAGCAAAACTAATGTGTTATTCTCTTGTTACATGTAAGTAACATACACTGCCTATGACCACCAAAAAAAGTCGGACAACTGAGATAAAAACTTTTTATAAAACAATAATGTATGCTTCTTCTTCTAAGCCAAAACACAAAACACTCTTTGGATTAACATTTTCAATATCTTTTTTTTCAAAATTATGACCATGTATAAAACAAAAAATTTTTTGAAAATTTTTTGGATTTCAGTCCCTTTTTCGATAAAAAAAAATAAAACTATGATATTTAACTAACTAACTTTTTGTACTAATCCAGTAACTAGGCATTATTATCTTTCAATTAAGCCATCGAAACCTAAAAAAAATAATTTAATGAAATATTTTTTACGAATTGCTAAATATAAATGTTACATGAGAGTAGGGCTGTAAAAGCAACGACAAAATGAGTACCCGCATGTATACGTTACTTTTGATACTAGTACCCGCATCAATAATATCGTTACTCGTTACTTTCGTATGTTTCGCCTTTTTCGTATATCTCGTATATTTCGTATGTTTCACATGTTTCGTAACTTTCGTTACTATTGCATCCTTCGTATGATTCGTACATTTCGTATATTTCATGTATTTGATACGTTTCGTATGTTTGGTATTTAAAGTATTTTTCGTACGTTGGTAGGTATAAGGTAGAAATTTTTTTTTTTTAAACCAAAAACAATCTGATAATCTAAGCTACATTTTAAGGCCATAAACATTTATTTAAGGTGCGGCGTTCTCATGTTATAAGAGTTTGAAGGTACATAGCTATACTGATTTTTTTTCGATTTTTTTAATCAAACGTGGAAACTTTTTTTGTTTATATTCGTTCAGTAATCTTATCACAATTCTTTAGAGACCTTTATTTCAAAAGTACATCGCGTAGATCTCGGAATATTAACACTTCAATACAACCATGTCGAACAATTTTTCAATTTTTTTTTTCTATTGAGAGTGATTTTCAAACCTCGTTTTCTCTGCTTTTTTTTTAGTTGAAAATTTTGCAGTGAAAATAAACAATTTTTTTGAAAAACCAAAAAACTTTTGTATATTCTTAATCTACATTGGAAGACCATTAACAAAAAGGTCATAAACACATTAGTTGCGGCGCGGGTATATTTCGGCCACGTAGAGAAAATACCAAAACGTCTCTTTTGATATTTCTGTATAAATTATTATCGATAATACAATGATACCTTGGCACTACTGTCATTATTGAGATAAAAGTGAACTCAAGATAAATTATCTGGAGTTAGCATTCCGACTACGGTAACGATGTCGATAGAAGATGCTAAATGCGACAAATTGAGTGTATCACTTCGTTTCGTATCTCATGTATCAGATGATTTAGTATTGAAATTGGAATGGGGTCGTTACTCTTACATATGTATGTTTCGTATCTCGTATGTTACTTCAGTACCCAGTAACAAAACATACGAGTAACGATACTGTTTAGAAAGTAACGTTTCGTTACTCGTTACTCGTTACTCGTTACTGAAGCAAATACCCTCATTTTAGTAACGAATACATACGATTTGCTACAGCTCTACATGAGAGTAACACTGGGTCCGAAACGGTTAAAAGACGCAAAGTCAATATGAGAAGTACCTATACGCAAACTGGCAAAAAGGTAGCCCAGTCCAAAACAAAAACAAATCAGTTTTTGAAGCAAAATACACTTACTTTTGATAGAGAAGCCAGACGATTTTTTGGAAGAAATTGTTTAAGATAAAAAAGACATGATAGTGCACAAGTTCTAGGCAATTCTCGCAAAAGAACAATCAATAAATGAATAGGCTAGTCTAGGTCAGCAAATGGACAACTTAGATAGATATTCTGTCTTTTCAGCGCTAATGATGTATCCCTCCAGAATATTCACCCATACATCAAAAGTGCTCTTTGTCTTGCCTGTGTAAAAAGCAAAGGACTCAAGACGCTTCCCTGGTGCACACCAGCTTTATTGATCACTCTTTTGTGACTGCTGCGGGGCATCTCACCTCGTGATTGTTTATCGAATGTCCTTTCGAAATTCTTGTATCACCATTCAGAAGTCTACTATGGCATGAAATTTTACGGAAAAACAAAAAAATCAAAATTCACACATGTCACGCAACAAAACACAATTTTAGCCAAATCGTGCCAAAAGTGCATAACAAGAAAATACGCACACCCAGAAATCTATCTCTTTTCTCTGGTAAGAGAAAATCCAAAAATACACAATATTAAAAGTGTAGCAAAAGTCCTTTTATGTCAAACCTTTTTCATGCGATTTTTAATTATCATCTGTTGGCTAGTTAATTTTTAGGTATTAATTCTTATATCTGTTGCTTCTAGCCCCGTTCTTCCATAATCAATAAATATTTTAAAAATATTTACAATATAACATCGCTTATTCACCTCCCATTTTTGTTTGGTGAAATTTTAGAAATATTAAATGCTTGGTTTAATTCTGAATCTTGCAAAAATTGTCAAGTTCTAGCTTTTATGTGCTAACCTATTACTCATTACGGGTGTGCCTTACCATGGTGTAGAGCAATAAATTCATTAAATAAAGTCATTCAGCACTAATCTCATTATATACGCCCAATGTATATCGAGCCTTAGCCGAAAGGCAAAAAAAAAAAAAAAAAAAAAACACCCGCGTTCATAGAACACAGTAGCATATAGATTAAGAACTAACAGCTTCTGTTTCTATACCAGCTTAGATCAAACTTCATCAACATCAACACATTTTGCAATCCATCAAACCTAAGCTATTTTGCCTTTTAAAAGCATCGCGATAGGTGTAGACCTTCTTTGATATCGAAAAAATCTTATAGCAAAAACAACTCCATCATGCATGGATATAAAAAAAAAAAAGTCGTCGAACCCATTTTGAGTTTATAAATTCTTACATAAAAGATAAAACATTGAAACGTTAAAAAAAAAAAAAAACAAATCGAATTAATGTGGGCTAATTGGGAAATCAAGTTTTATATAAAAATTTAGTTTTTTTCTTATATCTCCATCAGCAAATTGCACATTCTTCATCGATTTTAACGAGCTATATTCGCACATTCGATTTAACTTTAGTATCAATAAGAGTTTTAAGCTTCGCACATTCTGAAGCTTTGAACACACTAAAATAAATGCCTTCAGGGTGTGGCGTGTGACTCTATAGGCTTCTTAAAATCAAACTTGTCGAAGCCATTCTTTTTTTTTTTTTGCAGAGAGACAGGATTATATTTATTGCTTACATTTCAAATTAATGTATCAAGCTTATCCACACCATAAATTTAGTCTTGTTTGTATTTTTTCCTGACAAAAAAAAAAAAGAAGAAAATTATGCTTAATCTAGGCTTAAGGCTCTGAATTAATCTCTAATTGTCCGTGTGGGTAAAAAGTCGCTTATGATCTCACTTCAATTGCGTGTTATTACTTTTTGCTAAGAAGCGATATAGATCGTATGAAGAATCGCACCGTGTGAACCCCCGATCTTATCTGTCATTTTAGGAATTCCCTTACCAAAGCTATCCAATTCGAGCTTAGATGTTAAAAAGTAGGTACTTAAAGGAATGATTTGTAGATTTCTTATTTTTCTTTTTTGTCAAGATCTTGTCTATGGGCTATAAAAAATGCTTTAAAATCCTTAAATAAATCATTCTGAACTAGGTTCCAGGACCAGGATCTTTATCTGATTAATGACAAAATATGGAAAATTGTATTTACAGTGTCACATTGTTGTTCAAGGTTAAGATCCCAGGATGGTTATTGGTGGTCCTTCTGCATTTTGCCAATATGCAGATACGATACATATACAACAACAACTGTCTGCACAAGATGGTGCTTCTGATAAGTGCTTTGCTTACATTCACACTATATTTGTGCACAGATACACAGTTTGTGCGTGATGCTTGCCCATCTTGACTTCTTAATAAATTACGAAAAGACCTGAAATAAGAGTCTAAAGATAAGTTTTACTTTGCGCTTACTCACTGCAACGAGAGCCCATAAAGATAAGGAAACGCAAATTAAATGCAAAGTAGCTAACTTCTTTTTGAAAAGTAAGGTACCTACCTTAACTTACTATATACCGCGGTTTGGAAGAAAAAAAAAAAAACACTTGGATTTCAATTTATTTGAAATTGTATAAGAATAAGGTATTACAAGTCAGCTTGCCTCTAGGCTTCTAAAATTATAAAAAAAATGTAACTATGTTTTTTGTGTTGTTGTTAATTAAGAAATAGAGTGGAGGTGTTACTTTAAGGAATATTAATTGATTTATTATGTTGATTGCGGCAAAATAGAGCATAGATTTCTGTATGGTATTTTTTTAAGTGAAACAAAAAAAAAAAAATTATGCAAGTGGGAAGGAAACATTTACATGCAATAAATTTAATTAGTTTTTAATCGATTTGTTTGGAAACTTTGAATTATTAAATCAATACAATAGATTGGTTTAAATTGAACACATAACGAATTTAGGTAATTTATTTATGCATTAGGTTCTTTTTTTTTTTTAAAACATCTGATTATTGTTAAGTATACGCAGGAAAAGTGGACTATGCAAAGTTGGCTACCCCAAATGCTAATTTTTATTTTCAAACGCCTGTTTTGATTGCCTAAAGATATCCCAGGATAGCCCAAGATTTTTATTCGCTAGCTTTAGTTCTTAAATATTAACGGAATTATTTTTTTTCGCCTTAAAAATAACAAAAAAAAAAATTTTTTTAATTCAGTGTAAAAATTGTTGGTTTTGCACTGTGGTTTGTTTGTCCAACGTAAGCCAAAATTTTGTTTTTCTTTATTCCACTATTCTTTCAAAAGATACAATAAAAAAACCTTTTTTTTCATATCAGAAACCGAAAAAATATATGTATGTACCTACTTTTCTAATAGATTTCAATATTCTAAATTCAAATCCGAAGTAAATAAAATGCACGACTGGGTCGCACGAACTTGCTCTTAGAGTTAAAGTTGCTTAAATTTTTAAGACTTTTTATTATAGAAATTTGGAAAAAAAAAATAAAATTCGTTTTAAAAAAAAAATTAAATTAAATCTGAAATTAAATTGCCCTCCAAAACAAGTATGCAGTTTTGATTGATATGTTAAGATGCATTTTTAGAAAAAAATTTCAAAATCGTTAGAGCCGTTTTTTAAAAAACTAATTTTTTATAAATAATTTTTTGGAGAAAAAGTTTTAAAATAAAATTGGTATGCCATTCTTTAGAAATCACTAATCAACATCTAAAAACAAAATTTCAAAAAAATTCAATGTCCCGTTTTCGAAAATTTGATTTAAAAAAAAAAATTCAAATTTTTTTAAAAAATCCATAAATTATTTTTTTCAAAATCTTATTTTTGACTTATATTTAAATTATATAAATGCTTCTTCACAAAAAGTTTCGTTGAAATCGAATAAGCAGTTTCGGAGATAATCGGATTTGAAAAAAAACGGTTCTATGGCAGGTACCGTTAATAATGATTCTCAAAAAAATTTTTTTTCATTGAAAGATAGACCTTAGCTTAAAACTAACATTTGAATTTTTTAAACAAAATCGTTAGAGCCATTTTCGAGATATTTCAATTTTACTAAAATCGGTATATGACAAGTACCGTTATTTTTGGTCCAAAAAAATTAATTCCAAAAACAACTCTGGAGAGTCGCCAAATAACGCTACATACCAAGTTTGACATTAATCGGTCCATCCGTTTAGGCTGTAGCTCCTTATACAGACAGACAGACAGACAGACAGACAGACAGACAGACAGACAGACAGACAGACAGACAGACAGACAGACAGACAGACAGACAGACAGACAGACAGACAGACAGACAGACAGACAGACAGACAGATAGACAGACAGACAGACAGACAGACGGACTTCCGGGACCCACTTTTTTGGCATTGTCTACCATCGT